>NC_091827.1:41465350-41771600 GCF_038994185.2 Dermacentor albipictus | reverse complement strand
AGTAAAAAGCGCCAATAATTAATTTTTTGCCTGGGAAATTTAGCGACAGTCCAAACGATGTTCAACTCAGTTGGAATGTGAATGCGGTGCGACAGAATGGTGAGCAATACACCACCGCCTTGCAGCGACAGTCGATCATAGCGACTCGCAGAAAATACATTAACTGAAGAAAAAAGCTTGTTATCCATTACCCCAGGCCGAAGCCAGGTTTCTGTTAATACGAGCACGTTTGCTTTGCAAGTATCAATAGCGGAGTTTAAAAAGTCACTTTTGCTAGACGAACTTCGAACATTTGTAAGAAGTGCAAATGCGTGCAACTGACTTTGCCCACAGCCTCTCACGCACCTCTATTTGCGTCGGCATCTGAACGGTGGTTACCAGATGAGGCAGTTTGCTTACGTTCAGTGGCGCTGTCTGTTTTCGAGGTGTACACGGAATGCTTTTTATTAATGACAAGGGTATTGTACCTAAGCTGATAGGGCTGCGTTTCCGATTGACCTTTGACAAGATTAGCCAGTTTCGAACGTATGCGACGCGTTGCGGGAGAAAAATCTTCGCTTATGGTGCGTTACTTACATTTAGCTTTTTTCCGTACCCTCAAAATATTCTGTCCGACTTTGTAGCTTCAAAACCTCACATTTGGGCGGCACTTGTTGGGATCGAAAGGTCCGATACGGTATGCGCACGATAGATAGCATTATCGGGCAAATTATCTGCAAGACAAAGAAGGGCAGGTTTCACACGTGCTTCAGAGTGCTCCCTCGATTCGGGAGAGTCAGGCATATGACGGAAAACTAAGTTGTCACGACGCGATCTATCTTCTAAATCGTCTAGGTGAGCTTCGAACGACTCTTGCCGGGTGGTAGCGCCTTCCATTGTATCGCGTACTCCGATAAACTCTTCATAAATATTGTCAAAAGAATTAGTTTCTCTTTCTTCTAGTTTATCTGATCTCTCGTGAAAGTAACCAATTTTCACTTGGATAGTTTTCTGACTGCTTTTTATGGCTTTTACGTCAGCGGACAGCTCGGCCGACTTTTTGCTGATTGCACAGAACGAGTATGCACATCTTTGAGCAAATGAAAAAGAACACAAATTTGTTCTGCGGGGTCATTGGGCAAGTCTCCCAAGGAAAGCAGCGATGCCGAACGCGTGTCAGGCCCCGGATTTGTTTCCACATCACTGGAGCAGAGCAATAGAAAGATTAAGAAAAAACAGTCAGGCAGTTTCATAAAACATTTTTGAGCAAGGGAGCAAAAGCAAATACGGGGTGTCGCTTTTTTTAGCGTGTAAAGAATGTTTTTCGCACACCTGCGAAGCGCAAATGGGCAACACGTGAGCCATGCTGCCTTATTTGTCATGCGTTTGTCATGCTATGAAGGCATGACAAAGATAGCCTGAGGCGGTGAGCTGCGGTTCTGGGCAAACATCCGTGGTAATACCCGGAAAAGCGTAGCATTCTTCGGTGTAGTCCAGGCATTCCAGAGTCGTACAGCCGTTGACTACCGTGTGCGCAGGAGGCAGACACAGCATAAGGAACGATGACAGGAAAACACTGCGCAAACGGGCCAAGCGTGAGCCATGCTGCCTAAGTTGCTCTCTTGCATGAGACGGCGTGACATGCATGACGCCTTCACTGATCTTTTAGAAACGTTGCCATCGACAGATGTGTTTCGCTACGCCGCGAAAGACGTATCGCTACCAAATTGCCAGGTTAAGCTGGTCACCATGTGAGGCCTTCTTTGTTGTCTGCCGACAACAACGCAGTGCGCGACCACCAGTCTTATCGAGAAAGTTGCGTTAGAAGTAGGGTTGCGACATCTGGTATGCGCTTATACTACGCACTTGAACAAAGGGGTCACGACTCTACTCTGCAGGCTGTTCTTTTGTACCATGGCGCTTCAGTTGTTGTAACGGCGTCGTCTCTGTGGTTGCAGGAGGGAGCCGAACATCCATCGGCTAGTCCAGCGCGATACGAGGCCACGCCGGCCAGCAACGCCAAGAGTTCGCGCAAGCGGAGCTCGGACGAAGCGGCTGGCGGAAGCCGCGCCAGACCCAAGTGCTCGCGGCCGGGTAGCCGCGCGTCGAACCTACAGCCGCCAAGCCGGGCCCGGAGCCTCCTACTGCCGGACGGCTACGGGCGTGCCTCCGAGCCGCCGCTGGTGGTCGTCGACGACCCGGCGTCGTCCTCGTCCACCGGCACCGTCTCCTCCCAGGGCGGCCTGACGTCGGGCAAGGGCGACGACTCCAGCGACGGCCCCGATGGTCTGTCGCGGCCCCGGAAAGCGGGGGGAGGAAGCGGCCAGGTTTCCACCGGCGAAGGGCTCACCATGGGCAAGCTGGAGGACGCCATGAAGAAGCACTTGCCCGAGGTGCGCTCCACGCACTCGGCGGCCATCCAGTGGATCGGGGCGCCCCACCAAACCGGCGTGGCTGGTGCCGGGGCGTCGCCGCACGCCGCCGGCGGACCCTTGCCTGCGTCGACGCTGCTACGGTAGCTGTACGTGAACCGTGAGTCGGTAATACGGTCCGAGTCCCACGCGTCCGCTGCCTCCTCGCGGCCGACGTACTACGAAGACGTGCCGACGCCCCCCGAGGGACCACGGACGACGCCCGACGTGTTCGTCCTTCCCCCGTACGCCGGCTACGTCGAGCCACCACGCCTGTCCACAGCCGTCACGCCCCCGTCGTCGGTGTCGCCTTGCGACAACAAGCTGGGACTCGCCGAGAGCCCTGCGTTCTCCGAGGCGGCGGCCGTGGCTGCAGCGGCGCCGATGTCGCACATGCGCTACTACGTGTCCGCGGCTGAGTTGCCCCTCAAGCCGCAGGTGCTGGTCCACCCCGCAAGCCTGGACTACTTCACGCCGCAGGAGCAGCAGCTCTACGCTGGCGGATTCCACTTGTACGGCAAGCCCGTCGGTGCCTGGTACTCGTAGCAGCCGAACATGTAGCGCGGCCTCTCGGCAATCCTGTGAATCGCCCACTTGTTCTCTGGCGGCTTCGGTGTGCGTGCGCGTGTGTAAATGGACCGGTGTGTGACCGGTGCTGGGGGGAGTGTGCGAGCACTCCCCCCAGCACCGGTCATCCCAGCACCATGGAAGCCGTCAACAACACCCCCCTTTCCTTTTGTTCCCCCCCACCTTTCCGCCTGTGAAGTGTCTCCCTACCTCCCGTGTTCCCCCCCCCTCCTTTCTTCAAAAAAGACGCTTTAAAAGCGGCACACCGCCACCCCCCGAAGAACAACCCCCTGAAGAAGGAGCCGAACGGGCTCCGAAACGTCGGGCAAATAAAATTCAGTTATTTGGTTGGAGTCAGTCTCAAGTTCTAATTACGTTTGAGCATGCATAACGTAAGTTTGAGTCATGGACCAGGACGAATTTTAAGCTTTAATTTAGAGGAACACGTACGGGTTTCCTTTGTAGCAATTGCTACGATTGGGTGGATGTCTAAATTTTCCTTTATTAATTACTTCCCTCCACCTTGCGGGTTTCCACAGAACTATCAAAATCTTGCCTTTGCATCGAGTTGTCAATAACTTCAACTTCGGCCTGTCATCGGCTAGCCGTCTGGTTAGCTCAGATGGTTGAGCGGCTGCCTCGGTAGAGCGGTGGTCCCGGGTTCGAGTCCTGGGCCAGGACAAATTTTTCTTCAACTACGAGATTTTTCGTTCGAAGGCTTTCCTTTGAAGCAACTACTACGATATGGTAGATGTATTATTTTCCCTATACTACCCGTCGTGGTTGCTCAGTGGCTATGGTGTTGGGCTGCTGAGCACGAGGTCGCGAATCGAATCCGGGCCACGGCGGCCGCATTTCGATGGAGGCGAAATGCGAAAACACCCGTGTACTTAGATTTAGGTGCACGTTAAAGAACCCCAGGTCGTCCAAATTTCCGGAGCCCTCCACTATTGCGTGTCTCATAATCAGAAAGTGGTTTTGGCACGTAAAACCCAATAATTTATTTTTTATTTTTCCCTATATTAATTACTTCTCTCCAACTTGCGGGTTCCGCAGAGCTATTACGTCAAACTCTTGCCTAATCCTACATGCTTACGTTCGAAATACAATCGCTCGTCAAGCATTACTTTTTTGAAAAGCAGCTTGTGTCAGCCATTGCTATCACTGCGCAGTAAAGTTTTGCATTTATGCCTTCTTCAGAAAGTCAATCGTCACCATATCCTTCGCTGTGAACTCGTCCTACCACCTACTTATCACTCCTCTCGAGTCGATTACCTTCATAAATAAGACGCAGTATTCTCGCACTAATAGATTTTTTTGCCCATTTATTCCACATATAACCAACGATTGAAGCCACCCTCTAGCTCACATCGCGTCCACCCAGGACTAGGGAGTCTTCCGCCTAACTTCACTCCCCATGCATCCGAGGATGAATATTCAGGGGATTATTAAAAGAATAGGTGCCGAATAAATTTCTCGAAAGAAAAATGAAAAAAAGGTAAGCCTATAGCCCATGAAATTAGCTTCTCCACGAGGTAAAATAAGTTGACTAGAAAGCGCTGGTTCTTCGTTTACGTCACTCCCCGTGCATGCGGGGATGCTTGTTTAGGGGAATAATAAAAGAATAGGTGCCGAATAAATTTCTGGAAAAAATGAAAAAACGGTAAGGCTATAGCCCATGAAAATATATTCTACACCACGTAAAATAAGTTGACTCGAAAGCGCTGGTTCTTCGTTTACGTCGCTCCCCGTGCATGTGGGGATGCTTGTTTAGGGGATTATTAAAAGAATAGGCGCCGAATAAATTTCCGGAAAAAATGAAAAAACGGTAAGGCTATAGCCCATGAAAATATCTTCTCCGCCACGTAAAATAAATTGACTCGAAATGCTGGTTCTTCGTTTACGTCGCTCCCCGTGCATGCGGGGATGCTTGTTTAGGGGATTATTAAAAGAATAGGTGCCGAATAAATTTCTGGAAAAAATGAAAAAAAAAACGGTAAGGCTATAGCCCATGAAAATATCTTCTCCGCCACGTAAAATAAATTGACTCGAAAGCGCTGGTTCTTCGTCTACGTCGCTCCCCGTGCATGCGGGGATGCTTGTTTAGGGGATTAATGAAAGAATGGGTGCCGTATAAATTTCTGGACAAAATGAAAAAACGGTAAGACTATAGCCCATGGAAATATCTTCTCCGCCAAGTAAAAAAAATTCACTCGAAAGCGCTGGTTCTTCGTTTACGTCACTCCCATTCCATGCGGGGATGCTTGTTTAGGGGAATAATAAAAGAATTGGGGCCGAAAAAGTTTCTGGAAAAAATGAAAAAAACGGTAAGGCTATATTCCATGAAAATATCTTCTCCGCCAGGTATAATAAATTGACTCGAAAGCGCTCGTTCTCCGTTTACGTCACTCCCATTGCATGTGGGGATGCTTGTTTAGGGGATTAATAAAAGAATGGGTGCCGTACAAATTTCTGGAAAAAATGAAAAAAACGGTAAGGCTATAGCCCATGAAAATATCTTCACCGCCAGGTATAATGAATTGACTCGAAAGCGCTGGTTCTACGTTTACGTCACTCCCATTGCATGCGGGGATGCTTGTTTAGGGGATTAATAAAAGAATGGGTGCCGTATAGGTTTCTGGAAAAAATGAAAAAATGGTAAGGCTATAGCCCATGAAAATATATTCTCCGCAAGGTATAATAAATTGACTCGAAAGCGCTGGTTCTTCGTTTACATCACTCCCATTGCTTGCGGGGATGCTTGTCTAGGGGATTAATAAAAGAATAGGTGCCGCATAAATTTCTGGAAAAAATGAAAAAACGGTATGGCTATAGCCCATGAAAATATCTTCTCCGACAGGTATAATAAATTGACTCGAAAGCGCTGGTTCTTCGTTTACGTCACTCCCATTGCATGCGGGGATCCTTGTTTAGGGGATTAATAAAAGAATGGGTGCCGTATAGGTTTCTGGAAAAAATGAAAAAACGGTAAGGCTATAGCCCTTGAAAATACCTTCTCCGCAAGGTATAATAAATTGACTCGAAAGCGCTGGTTCTTCGTTTACATCACTCCCATTGCTTGCGGGGATGCTTGTTTAGGGGATTATTAAAAGAATGGGTGCCGAATAAATTTCTGGAAAAAATGAAAAAACGGTAAGGCTATAGCCCATGAAAATATCTTCTCCGACAGGTATAATAAATTGACTCGAAAGCGCTGGTTCTTCGTTTACATCACTCCCATTGCTTGCGGGGATGCTTGTTTAGGGGATTATTAAAAGAATAGGTGCCGAATAAATTTCTGGAAAAAATGAAAAAATGGTAAGGCTATAGCCCATGAAAATATCTTCTCCGACAGGTATAATAAATTGACTCGAAAGCGCTGGTTCTTCGTTTACATCACTCCCATTGCATGCGGGGATACTTGTTTAGGGGATTATTAAAAGAATAGGTGCCGAATAAATTTCTGGAAAAAATGAAAAAACGGTAAAGCTATAGCCCATGAAAATATCTTCTCCGCCAGGTATAATAAATTGACTCGAAAGCGCTGGTTCTTCGTTTACGTCACTCCCATTGCATGCGGGGATGTTTGTTTAGGGGATTATTAAAAGAATAGGTGCCGAATAAATTTCTGGAAAAAATGAAAAAACGGTAAGGCTATAGCCCATGAAAATATCTTCTCCGACAGGTATAATAAATTGACTCGAAAGCGCTGGTTCTTCGTTTACATCACTCCCATTGCATGCGGGGATGCTTGTTTAGGGGATTATTAAAAGAATAGGTGCCGAATAAATTTCTGGAAAAAATGAAAAAACGGTAAGGCTATAGCCCATGAAAATATCTTCTCCGACAGGTATAATAAATTGACTCGAAAGCGCTGGTTCTTCGTTTACATCACTCCCATTGCATGCGGGGATGCTTGTTTAGGGGATTATTAAAAGAATAGGTGCCGAATAAATTTCTGGAAAAAATGAAAAAACGGTAAGGCTATAGCCCATGAAAATATCTTCTCCGACAGGTATAATAAATTGACTCGAAAGCGCTGGTTCTTCGTTTACATCACTCCCATTGCTTGCGGGGATGCTTGTTTAGGGGATTAATAAAAGAATGGGTGCCGAATAAATTTCTGGAAAAAATTAAAAAACGGTAAGGCTATAGCCCATGGAAATATCTTCTCCGACAGGTATAATAAATTGACTCGAAAGCGCTGGTTCTTCGTTTACATCACTCCCATTGCATGCGGGGATGCTTGTTTAGGGGATTATTAAAAGAATAGGTGCCGAATAAATTTCTGGAAAAAATGAAAAAACGGTAAGGCTATAGCCCATGAAAATATCTTCTCCGCCAGGTATAATAAATTGACTCGAAAGCGCTGGTTCTTCGTTTACGTCACTCCCATTGCATGCGGGGATGCTTGTTTAGGGGATTATTAAAAGAATAGGTGCCGAATAAATTTCTGGAAAAAATGAAAAAAACGGTAAGGCTATAGCCCATAAAAATATCTTCTCCGACAGGTATAATAAATTGACTCGAAAGCGCTGGTTCTTCGTTTACGTCACTCCCATTGCATGCGGGGATGCTTGTTTAGGGGATTATTAAAAGAATAGGTGCCGAATAAATTTCTGGAAAAAATGAAAAAACGGTAAGGCTATAGCCCATGAAAATATCTTCTCCGACAGGTATAATAAATTGACTCGAAAGCGCTGGTTCTTCGTTTACGTCACTCCCATTGCATGCGGCGATGCTTGTTTAGGGGATTATTAAAAGAATAGGTGCCGAATAAATTTCTGGAAAAAATGAAAAAACGGTAAGGCTATAGCCCATGAAAATATCTTCTCCGACAGGTATAATAAATTGACTCGAAAGCGCTGGTTCTTCGTTTACATCACTCCCATTGCATGCGGGGATGCTTGTTTAGGGGAATATTAAAAGAATAGGCGCCAAATAAATTTCTGGAAAAAATGAAAAAACGGTAAGGCTATAGCCCATGAAAATATCTTCTCCGACAGGCATAATAAATTGACTCGAAAGCGCTGGTTCTTCGTTTACGTCACTCCCATTGCATGCGGGGATGCTTGTTTAGGGGAATAATAAAAGAATGGGTGCCGTATAGGTTTCTGGAAAAAATGAAAAAACGGTAAGGCTATAGCCCATGAAAATATCTTCTCCGAATGGTATAATAAATTGACTCGAAAGCGCTGGTTCTACGTTTACGTCACTCCCATTGCATGCGGGGATGCTTGTTTAGGGGATCAATAAAAGAATGGGTGCCGTATAGGTTTCTGGAAAAAATGAACAAATGGTAAGGCTATAGCCCATGAAAATATATTCTCCGCAAGGTATAATAAATTGACTCGAAAGCGCTGGTTCTTCGTTTACATCACTCCCATTGCTTGCGGGGATGCTTGTCTAGGGGATTATTAAAAGAATAGGTGCCGCATAAATTTCTTGAAAAAATGAAAAAACGGTATGGCTATAGCCCATGAAAATATCTTCTCCGACAGGTATAATAAATTGACTCGAAAGCGCTGGTTCTTCGTTTACGTCACTCCCATTGCATGCGGGGATCCTTGTTTAGGGGATTAATAAAAGAATGGGTGCCGTATAGGTTTCTGGAAAAAATGAAAAAACGGTAAGGCTATAGCCCTTGAAAATATTGTCACGTGGTAGTGACGTTAAAGAACACAGCAGCAGTACTGTGAAAGACAAACTAGCTTTTATTGGGCGAACCTGTGCCCACAAAACAGGGTACACTTAAAGCACAACGATAGCGGCGAACACAGTCGGCGATCGTCGAAAATCTGATCAGCGGGTCAAGCGCGTCGGCTTTTATAGAGCAGTAGTCGAATGTTCCAGACTAATCGTTCGGACCCGCGGGCCTTCCACAAAGTTCTACACCATTCGCGTCAGGCGATTAAATCAGATAACATAACGTTCGGCGACAACAGCCAGCGGATAGAAGCATCGATACCTTTCCAGAAACTTCGGATACATGCAAGCGCGTCCCGCGCTGTGCGATAAGATTTGTTAGGCGGCGAAACCTGGTCGCCCGATAAATATAAATACACGTGTCAATACCCCCCTCTTAAAAAGCATCGTCCCGATGCTACAAAGAGAGCGAAACGCAAAAGCACACTTATTAAACAGAAGTAACAACACAACGAAAAGAAACAAAGTCCAAAGGTCAGTTACGCGAAGTCCCAAAGTTCGTTAACGCTGGTGGTATGGCTTTAACCGCACAACGTGGACAATTTCAGGTCGTGAGCGGCGCCGCTGTGACAGCGAAATGCCGTCTGGCACGACCTCGTAGTCCAGTGCACCAATACGTCGGATGATCTTGTACGGTCCGAAATAGCGACGCAAAAGCTTCTCGCTCAGTCCTCGTCGGCGTATAGGGGTCCAAACCCAAACACGGTCACCGGGCTGGTACTCGACAAAGCGTCGTCGGAGGTTGTAGTGTCGGCTGTCGGTCCTCTGCTGGTTCTTGATCCTCAGGCGGGCGAGCTGTCGGGCTTCTTCGGCGCGCTGGAGATAGCTAGCGACGTCAACATTTTCCTCGTCAGTGACGTGCGGCAGCATGGCGTCGAGCGTCGTCGTCGGATTCCTGCCGTAAACCAGCTTGAACGGCGTGATCTGTGTTGTTTCTTGCACCGCCGTGTTATAAGCGAATGTTACGTACGGCAGGACGGCATCCCAGGTCTTGTGTTCGACGTCGACGTACATCGCTAGCATGTCGGCGAGGGTCTTATTCAGCCGCTCCGTAAGACCATTCGTCTGCGGGTGGTAAGCCGTTGTCCTCCTGTGCATTGTCTGACTGTATTTCAGAATGGCTTGGGTGAGCTCCGCTGTAAAGGCCGTTCCTCGGTCGGTGATGAGGACTTCTGGGGCGCCATGTCGCAGCAGGATGTTTTCGACAAAGAATTTCGCCACTTCGGCTGCGCTACCTTTCGGCAGTGCTTTTGTTTCAGCGAAGCGGGTGAGGTAGTCCGTCGCCACGACGATCCACTTATTTCCGGTTATTGACGTCGGAAAGGGTCCCAGCAAGTCCATCCCGATCTGCTGGAATGGTCGGCAAGGAGGCTCGATTGGCTGTAGCAATCCGGCTGGCCTTGTCGGCGGTGTCTTGCGTCGCTGACAGTCTCGGCATGTTCTGACATAACGGGCGACGTCGGCGGTCAGGCGCGGCCAATAATACTTTTCTTGTATCCTTGATAGTGTCCGGGAAAATCCGAGGTGTCCAGCGGTCGGATCGTCATGTAGGGCCTGCAATACTTCTGGACGAAGTCCTGACGGGACAACAAGAAGGTAATTGGCGCGGACTGGCGAGAAGTTCTTCTTCACGAGTAGACTGTCTTGAAGCGTGAAGGAAGATAATCCGCGCTTAAATGCCCTGGGGACAACGTCGGTGTGCCCTTCCAAATAATCGACGAGGCCTTTAAGTTCCGGGTCCGATCGTTGTTGTTCGGCGAAGTCTTCCGCGCTTATTATTCCAAGGAAGGCGTCGTCATCCTCGGCATCTTGCGGCGGCGGGTCAATGGGGGCGCGGGATAGGCAATCGGCGTCTGAGTGTTTTCGTCCGGACTTGTATGTTACGGTGATGTCGTATTCTTGTAGTCTGAGGCTCCACCGTGCCAGCCGTCCTGAGGGATCCTTTAAATTCGCTAGCCAACACAAGGCGTGATGGTCGCTGACGACTTTGAATGGCCTGCCATATAGGTAAGGGCGAAATTTCGCTGTAGCCCAAACGATGGCGAGGCATTCCTTTTCGGTTGTAGAATAATTGCCTTCCGCTTTTGACAACGACCGGCTAGCGTAAGCTATCACGTGTTCATGTCCATCTTTTCTCTGGACCAGGACGGCGCCGAGGCCTAGGCTACTGGCGTCAGTGTGGATTTCGGTATTGGCGTGATCGTCGAAGTGCGCAAGTACGGGCGGCGACTGCATGCGTCGTTTGAGTTCTTGAAATGCCTCGGCCTGCGGCGTTTCCCACTTGAACTCGACGTCGCATTTAGTTAGCTGCGTCAGCGGCTCAGCGATGCGTGAAAAGTTCTTGACAAATCGCCTGTAGTAGGCACACATGCCAAGAAATCTACGCACTGCCTTCTTGTCGATGGGCTGCGGGAACTTTGCTATGGCAGCTGTCTTCTGCGGGTCGGGGCGGACTCCAGATTTGCTGATGACGTGGCCTAAAAATAGAAGCTCCTCGTAAGCGAAGCGGCACTTTTCCGGCTTCAGAGTAAGTCCTGATGACCTGATGGCCTCTAGTACTGTTGCCAGCCGCCTAAGGTGAACGTCGAAATTTTCGGCGAAGACGACGACGTCATCCAAGTATACGAGACAGGTCTGCCACTTCAATCCTGCTAAAACCGTGTCCATCACGCGCTGGAACGTTGCAGGCGCCGAGCACAGTCCGAATGGCATAACCTTGAATTCGTAGAGGCCGTCTGGGGTGATGAAGGCGGTCTTTTCGCGATCTCTTTCGTCGACTTCTATTTGCCAATAGCCAGACTTTAGGTCCATGGACGAGAAGTATTTAGCGTTGCAGAGCCGATCTAATGCGTCGTCTATCCGTGGGAGGGGGTATACGTCCTTCTTCGTGATCTTGTTCAGACGACGATAATCGACGCAGAAACGTAGGGTTCCGTCCTTTTTCTTTACCAGAACAACAGGGGATGCCCACGGGCTTTTCGACGGCTGGATGATGTCGTCGCGCAGCATTTCGTCGACTTGTTCTCTTATAGCTTCACGTTCTCGCGCCGAAACTCGGTAAGGGCTCTGACGGAGTGGGCGAGCGCATTCCTCGGTGATTATGCGATGCTTGGCGACTGGTGTTTGTCGAATCCGCGATGAGGTCGAAAAGCAGCCTTTGTATCGTCGGAGCAGACTTCTGAGCTGCTGTTGCTTAATCATAGGGAGATTTGGATTAATGTCGTAGTCTGGTTCGGGAGCCATGGTCGTCGGGGTGAATGCGGCGGAATCCGAGAGGACAAACGCATTACTTGTTTCCAGAATTTCCTCGATGTACGCGATCGTCGTGCCCTTGTTGATGTGCTTGAACTCCTGGCTGAAGTTTGTCAGCAACACTTCAGTTGTCCCTCCATGCAGTCGAGCGATCCCTCTTGCGACGCAAATTTCATGGTCTAGCAGTAGACGTTGGTCGCCTTCAATGACGCCTTCGACGTCAGCGGGTGTTTCGGTGCTGACCGAAATAACGATGCTGCAGCGAGGCGGGACGCTCACTTGATCTTCGAGCACACTCAAGGCGTGGTGGCTACGAGGGCTCTCCGGCGGCATTGCTTTATCTTCCGACAGCGTTACTGACTTCGACTTCAGGTTGATGATTGCGCCGTGTTGGTCCAGGAAGTCCATACCGAGAATGACGTCTCGTGAACACTGTTGGAGGATAACGAAGGTGGCAGGGTAAGTCCGGTCATGAATGGTTATTCTTGCCGTGCAGATCCCAGTCGGCGTGATGAGGTGTCCTCCAGCGGTGCGAATCTGAGGGCCTTCCCATGCGGTCTTAACTTTCTTCAACTGGGCGGCGATGTGTCCACTCATTACGGAGTAATCGGCCCCTGTGTCGACTAAGGCAGTGACTGCGTGGCCGTCGAGAAGCACGTCGAGGTCGGTTGTTCTTTGTCTGGCATTGCAGTTAGGTCTTGGCGTTGGATCACGGCTGCGTCGTGTTGAACTGAGGTTGGAACGTCGCGTCGTCAAGTCGTCTTTCGTCGGTGTAGTTTTGGCTTCCAGACTTCGTCGGGACGGCGGCGTGTCGTTATGTCGTCGAGATGGTGTCTTCGTCGTCTTCGTCGGCGGCGGAGGATCTTCGTCAGTTCGACGAACAGCAACCGCACCTCCATCGGTTGCTGCTTTTAGTTTTCCGGGTATGGGCTCGCAGAGCGGCCCCGGGCTGGGCCAGTGTATGGACGGCGCTGCGGTGACAGGTAGCGGCCTGGTGACGGTGAACGGGACGGTCGTCGAGAGTTCCACTGAGTGGCGGCTAGGTAATCGGCAATGTCACGTGGGCGCTCCCCAAGCTGTGGACGCGGCGCGTTGACGGCGAACCCTCTCAGTCCCATGTCGCGGTATGGGCATCGGCGGTACACATGGCCGGCTTCTCCGCAGTGATAGCAGAGCGGGCGGTGGTCGGGGGCTCGCCAAATGTCCGTCTTCCTCGTATAGGTGCGCTGGGCGACGGGTGGGCGCGCTGGCGGCGGCGGCGGTGGACGACGGAATTGCGGTGTTGCAGGACCTTGGCGCGGTCGCGCAGGGGGGCCTTGACGGCGGGCGACGGCGGCGGCGTAGGTCATTGCTTCCGGCTGCGGTGGTTCTGGTTGCACCTCAGGAGCTCCAAGGGATCGGTGCACCTCTTCCTTCACGATGTCGGCGATAGATGCCACTTGAGGCTGCGACGAAGGCAGGACCTTGCGCAGTTCTTCTCGCACAATGGCTCTGATGGTCTCTTGAAGGTCGTCCGAACGTAGTCCTTGGATGGCATACTGCGGCGTGTGCCCCTGGCGGTTATATTGCCGGGTGCGCATCTCCAGAGTTTTCTCGATCGTCGACGCCTCTGCAGAAAACTCAGCCACAGTCTTCGGTGGGTTACGAATAAGTCCGGCGAAAAGGTCTTGCTTGACGCCGCGCATCAGGAAGCGAACTTTTTTCTCTTCCGACATTTCCGGGTCGGCGTGCCGGAAAAGACGGGCCATCTCCTCCGTGAAGATTGCGATCGTCTCGTTTGGCAGCTGCACTCTGGTTTCTAGTAGAGCTTGGGCTCGCTCTTTTCGCACGACGCTTGTAAACGTGTGCAAGAAGCCGCTTCGGAAAAGGTCCCACGTCGTGAAGGTGGCTTCCCGATTCTCGAACCATATCCTGGCGGCGTCTTCCAATGCGAAATAGACATGCCGCAGCTTGTCGTCGCTGTCCCAACTGTTAAACTTAGCGACCCTCTCATACGTTTCGAGCCAGGTTTCCGGGTCCTCGAATGTTGATCCGCGGAACGTCGGAGGTTCCCTGGGCTGCTGCAGCACGATGGGGGATGCTGGGGCTGCCATTGGGGTTGCCTTGTCCACAATCTTCTTGGTCTTCTCAGGTAGAAGTCCGTGCTCCGGGGGCAGCTGTTGAAGACGGCGGCTTGCTCGATGTTCCGGGACGGCACTGGTGTTGTCTTTGCGGTCCGGGCTTGTATTACGGCTTGTCGGGGGCGTCCGGTACATGGACGTCCAGCACCTCCACCAGATGTCACGTGGTAGTGACGTTAAGAACACAGCAGCAGTACTGTGAAAGACAAACTAGCTTTTATTGGGCGAACCTGTGCCCACAAAACAGGGTACACTTAAAGCACAACGATAGCGGCGAACACAGTCGGCGATCGTCGAAAATCTGATCAGCGGGTCAAGCGCGTCGGCTTTTATAGAGCAGTAGTCGAATGTTCCAGACTAATCGTTCGGACCCGCGGGCCTTCCACAAAGTTCTACACCATTCGCGTCAGGCGATTAAATCAGATAACATAACGTTCGGCGACAACAGCCAGCGGATAGAAGCATCGATACCTTTCCAGAAACTTCGGATACATGCAAGCGCGTCCCGCGCTGTGCGATAAGATTTGTTAGGCGGCGAAACCTGGTCGCCCGATAAATATAAATACACGTGTCAATATCTTCTCCGCAAGGTATAATAAATTGACTCGAAAGCGCTGGTTCTTCGTTTACATCACTCCCATTGCTTGCGGGGATGCTTGTTTAGGGGATTATTAAAAGAATGGGTGCCGAATAAATTTCTGGAAAAAATGAAAAAACGGTAAGGCTTAGCCCATGAAAATATCTTCTCCGACAGGTATAATAAATTGACTCGAAAGCGCTGGTTCTTCGTTTACATCACTCCCATTGCTTGCGGGGATGCTTGTTTAGGGGATTATTAAAAGAATGGGTGCCGAATAAATTTCTGGAAAAAATGAAAAAACGGTAAGGCTATAGCCAATGAAAATATCTTCTCCGCCAGGTATAATAAATTGACTCGAAAGCGCTGGTTCTTCGTTTACATCACTCCCATTGCTTGCGGGGATGCTTGTTTAGGGGATTATTAAAAGAATAGGTGCCGTATAAATTTCTGGACAAAATGAAAAAACGGTAAGACTATAGCCCATGGAAATATCTTCTCCGCCAAGTAAAAAAAATTGACTCGAAAGCGCTGGTTCTTCGTTTACGTCACTCCCATTCCATGCGGGGATGCTTGTTTAGGGGAGTAATAAATGAAAATATCTTCTCCGCCACGTAAAATAAATTGACTCGAAAGCGCTGGTTCTTCGTCTACGTCGCTCCCCGTGCATGCGGGGATGCTTGTTTAGGGGATTAATGAAAGAATGGGTGCCGTATAAATTTCTGGACAAATTGAAAAAACGGTAAGACTATAGCCCATGGAAATATCTTCTCCGCCAAGTAAAAAAAATTGACTCGAAAGCGCTGGTTCTTCGTTTACGTCACTCCCATTCCATGCGGGGATGCTTGTTTAGGGGAATAATAAAAGAATTGGGGCCGAAAAAGTTTCTGGAAAAAATGAAAAAAACGGTAAGGCTATATTCCATGAAAATATCTTCTCCGCCAGGTATAATAAATTGACTCGAAAGCGCTCGTTCTCCGTTTACGTCACTCCCATTGCATGTGGGGATGCTTGTTTAGGGGATTAATAAAAGAATGGGTGCCGTACAAATTTCTGGAAAAAATGAAAAAACGGTAAGGCTATAGCCCATGAAAATATCTTCACCGCCAGGTATAATGAATTGACTCGAAAGCGCTGGTTCTTCGTTTACGTCACTCCCATTGCATGCGGGGATGCTTGTTTAGGGGATTAATAAAAGAATGGGTGCCGTATAGGTTTCTGGAAAAAATGAAAAAACGGTAAGGCTATAGCCCATGAAAATATCTTCTCTGACAGGTATAATAAATTGACTCGAAAGCGCTGGTTCTTCGTTTACATCACTCCCATTGCTTGCGGGGATGCTTGTTTAGGGGATTATTAAAAGAATAGGTGCCGTATAAATTTCTGGAAAAAATGAAAAAACGGTAAGGCTATAGCCCATGAAAATATCTTCTCCGACAAGTATAATAAATTGACTCGAAAGCGCTGGTTCTTCGTTTACATCACTCCCATTGCATGCGGGGATGCTTGTTTAGGGGATTAATAAAAGAATAGGTGCCGAATAAATTTCTGGAAAAAATGAAAAAAACGGTAAGGCTATAGCCCATGAAAATATCTTCTCCGACAGGTATAATAAATTGACTCGAAAGCGCTGGTTCTTCGTTTACATCACTCCCATTGCATGCGGGGATGCTTGTTTAGGGGATTATTAAAAGAATAGGTGCCGAATAAATTTCTGGAAAAAATGAAAAAAACGGTAAGGCTATAGCCCATGAAAATATCTTCTCCGCCACGTAAAATAAATTGACTCGAAAGCGCTGGTTCTTCGTCTACGTCGCTCCCCGTGCATGCGGGGATGCTTGTTTAGGGGATTAATGAAAGAATGGGTGCCGTATAAATTTCTGGACAAAATGAAAAAACGGTAAGACTATAGCCCATGGAAATATCTTCTCCGCCAAGTAAAAAAAATTGACTCGAATGCGCTGGTTCTTCGTTTACGTCACTCCCATTCCATGCGGGGATGCTTGTTTAGGGGAATAATAAAAGAATTGGGGCCGAAAAAATTTCTGGAAAAAATGAAAAAAACGGTAAGGCTATATTCCATGAAAATATCTTCTCCGCCAGGTATAATAAATTGACTCGAAAGCGCTCGTTCTTCGTTTACGTCACTCCCATTGCATGTGGGGATGCTTGTTTAGGGGATTAATAAAAGAATGGGTGCCGTACAAATTTCTGGAAAAAATGAAAAAACGGTAAGGCTATAGCCCATGAAAATATCTTCACCGCCAGGTATAATGAATTGACTCGAAAGCGCTGGTTCTTCGTTTACGTCACTCCCATTGCATGCGGGGATGCTTGTTTAGGGGATTAATAAAAGAATGGGTGCCGTATAGGTTTCTGGAAAAAATGAAAAAACGGTAAGGCTATAGCCCATGAAAATATCTTCTCCGACAGGTATAATAAATTGACTCGAAAGCGCTGGTTCTTCGTTTACATCACTCCCATTGCTTGCGGGGCTGCTTGTTTAGGGGATTATTAAAAGAATAGGTGCCGTATAAATTTCTGGAAAAAATGAAAAAAACGGTAAGGCTATATTCCATGAAAATATCTTCTCCGCCAGGTATAATAAATTGACTCGAAAGCGCTCGTTCTTCGTTTACGTAACTCCCATTGCATGTGGGGATACTTGTTTAGGGGATTAATAAAAGAATAGGTGCCGAATAAATTTCTGGAAAAAATGAAAAAAACGGTAAGGCTATAGCCCATGAAAATATCTTCTCCGACAGGTATAATAAATTGACTCGAAAGCGCTGGTTCTTCGTTTACATCACTCCCATTGCATGCGGGGATGCTTGTTTAGGGGATTATTAAAAGAATAGGTGCCGAATAAATTTCTGGAAAAAATGAAAAAAACGGTAAGGCTATAGCCCATGAAAATATCTTCTCCGCCACGTAAAATAAATTGACTCGAAAGCGCTGGTTCTTCGTCTACGTCGCTCCCCGTGCATGCGGGGATGCTTGTTTAGGGGATTAATGAAAGAATGGGTGCCGTATAAATTTCTGGACAAAATGAAAAAACGGTAAGACTATAGCCCATGGAAATATCTTCTCCGCCAAGTAAAAAAAATTGACTCGAAAGCGCTGGTTCTTCGTTTACGTCACTCCCATTCCATGCGGGGATGCTTGTTTAGGGGAATAATAAAAGAATTGGGGCCGAAAAAATTTCTGGAAAAAATGAAAAAAACGGTAAGGCTATATTCCATGAAAATATCTTCTCCGCCAGGTATAATAAATTGACTCGAAAGCGCTCGTTCTTCGTTTACGTCACTCCCATTGCATGTGGGGATGCTTGTTTAGGGGATTAATAAAAGAATGGGTGCCGTACAAATTTCTGGAAAAAATGAAAAAACGGTAAGGCTATAGCCCATGAAAATATCTTCACCGCCAGGTATAATGAATTGACTCGAAAGCGCTGGTTCTTCGTTTACGTCACTCCCATTGCATGCGGGGATGCTTGTTTAGGGGATTAATAAAAGAATGGGTGCCGTATAGGTTTCTGGAAAAAATGAAAAAACGGTAAGGCTATAGCCCATGGAAATATCTTCTCCGACAGGTATAATAAATTGATTTGAAAGCGCTGGTTCTTCGTTTACATCACTCCCATTGCATGCGGGGATGCTTGTTTAGGGGATTATTAAAAGAATAGGTGCCGAAAAAATTTCTGGAAAAAATGAAAAAACGGTAAGGCTATAGCCCATGAAAATATCTTCTCCGCAAGGTATAATAAATTGACTCGAAAGCGCTGGTTCTTCGTTTACGTCACTCCCATTGCATGCGGGGATGCTTGTTTAGGGGATTATTAAAAGAATAGGTGCCGAACAAATTTCTGGAAAAAATGAAAAAACGGTAAGGCTATAGCCCATGAAAATATCTTCTCCGACAGGTATAATAAATTGACTCGAAAGCGCTGGTTCTTCGTTTACGTCACTCCCATTGCATGCGGGGATGCTTGTTTAGGGGATTATTACAAGAATAGGTGCCGAATAAATTTCTGGAAAAAATGAAAAAACGGTAAGGCTATAGCCCATGAAAATATATTCTCCGACAGGTATAATAAATTGACTCGAAAGCGCTGGTTCTTCGTTTACATCACTCCCATTGCATGCGGGGATGCTTGTTTAGGGGATTAATAAAAGAATAGGTGCCGAATAAATTTCTGGAAAAAATGAAAAAACGGTAAGGCTATAGCCCATGAAAATATCTTCTCCGACAGGTATAATAAATTGACTCGAAAGCGCTGGTTCTTCGTTTACATCACTCCCATTGCATGCGGGGATGCTTGTTTAGGGGAATATTAAAAGAATAGGCGCCGAATAAATTTCTGGAAAAAATGAAAAAACGGTAAGGCTATAGCCCATGAAAATATCTTCTCCGCCACGTAAAATAAATTGACTCGAAATGCTGGTTCTTCGTTTACGTCGCTCCCCGTGCATGCGGGGATGCTTGTTTAGGGGATTATTAAAAGAATAGGTGCCGAATAAATTTCTGGAAAAAATGAAAAAAAAACGGTAAGGCTATAGCCCATGAAAATATCTTCTCCGCCACGTAAAATAAATTGACTCGAAAGCGCTGGTTCTTCGTCTACGTCGCTCCCCGTGCATGCGGGGATGCTTGTTTAGGGGATAAATGAAAGAATGGGTGCCGTAAAAAATTCTGGACAAAATGAAAAAACGGTAAGACTATAGCCCATGGAAATATCTTCTCCACCAAGTAAAAAAAATTGACTCGAAAGCGCTGGTTCTTCGTTTACGTCACTCCCATTCCATGCGGGGATGCTTGTTTAGGGGAATAATAAAAGAAATGGGGCCGAAAAAATTTCTGGAAAAAATGAAAAAAACGGTAAGGCTATATTCCATGAAAGTATCTTCTCCGCCAGGTATAATAAATTGACTCGAAAGCGCTCGTTCTTCGTTTACGTCACTCCCATTGCATGTGGGGATGCTTGTTTAGGGGATTAATAAAAGAATGGGTGCCGTACAAATTTCTGGAAAAAATGAAAAAACGGTAAGGCTATAGCCCATGAAAATATCTTCACCGCCAGGTATAATGAATTGACTCGAAAGCGCTGGTTCTTCGTTTACGTCACTCCCATTGCATGCGGGGATGCTTGTTTAGGGGATTAATAAAAGAATGGGTGCCGTATAGGTTTCTGGAAAAAATGAAAAACCGTAAGGCTATAGCCCATGAAAATATCTTCTCCGACAGGTATAATAAATTGACTCGAAAGCGCTGGTTCTTCGTTTACATCACTCCCATTGCTTGCGGGGATGCTTGTTTAGGGGATTATAAAAGAATAGGTGCCGTATAAATTTCTGGAAAAAATGAAAAAACGGTAAGGCTATAGCCCATGAAAATATCTTCTCCGACAGGTATAATAAATTGACTCGAAAGCGCTGGTTCTTCGTTTACATCACTCCCATTGCATGCGGGGATGCTTGTTTAGGGGATTATTAAAAGAATAGGTGCCGAATAAATTTCTGGAAAAAATGAAAAAACGGTAAGGCTATAGCCCATGAAAATATCTTCTCCGACAGGTATAATAAATTGACTCGAAAGCGCTGGTTCTTCGTTTACATCACTCCCATTGCATGCGGGGATGCTTGTTTAGGGGATTATTAAAAGAATAGGTGCCGAATAAATTTCTGGAAAAAATGAAAAAACGGTAAGGCTATAGCCCATGAAAATATCTTCTCCGACAGGTATAATAAATTGACTCGAAAGCGCTGGTTCTTCGTTTACGTCACTCCCATTGCATGCGGGGATGCTTGTTTAGGGGAATAATAAAAGAATGGGTGCCGTATAGGTTTCTGGAAAAAATGAAAAAACGGTAAGGCTATAGCCCATGAAAATATCTTCTCCGAATGGTATAATAAATTGACTCGAAAGCGCTGGTTCTACGTTTACGTCACTCCCATTGCATGCGGGAATGCTTGTTTAGGGGATTAATAAAAGAATGGGTGCCGAATAAATTTCTGGAAAAAATGAAAAAACGGTAAGGCTATAGCCCATGAAAATATCTTCTCTGCCAGGTATAATAAATTGACTCGAAAGCGCTGGTTCTTCGTTTACATCACTCCCATTGCTTGCGGGGATGCTTGTCTAGGGGATTATTAAAAGAATAGGTGCCGCATAAATTTCTGGAAAAAATGAAAAAACGGTATGGCTATAGCCCATGAAAATATCTTCTCTGACAGGTATAATAAATTGACTCGAAAGCGCTGGTTCTTCGTTTACGTCACTCCCATTGCATGCGGGGATCCTTGTTTAGGGGATTAATAAAAGAATGGGTGCCGTATAGGTTTCTGGAAAAAATGAAAAAACGGTAAGGCTATAGCCCATGAAAATATCTTCTCCGACAGGTATAATAAATTGACTCGAAAGCGCTGGTTCTTCGTTTACATCACTCCCATTGCTTGCGGGGATGCTTGTTTAGGGGTTATTAAAAGAATGGGTGCCGAATAAATTTCTGGAAAAAATGAAAAAACGGTAAGGCTATAGCCCATGAAAATATCTTCTCTGCCAGGTATAATAAATTGACTCGAAAGCGCTGGTTCTTCGTTTACATCACTCCCATTGCTTGCGGGGATGCTTGTCTAGGGGATTATTAAAAGAATAGGTGCCGCATAAATTTCTGGAAAAAATGAAAAAACGGTATGGCTATAGCCCATGAAAATATCTTCTCCGACAGGTATAATAAATTGACTCGAAATCGCTGGTTCTTCGTTTACGTCACTCCCATTGCATGCGGGGATCCTTGTTTAGGGGATTAATAAAAGAATGGGTGCCGTATAGGTTTCTGGAAAAAATGAAAAAACGGTAAGGCTATAGCCCTTGAAAATATCTTCTCCGCAAGGTATAATAAATTGACTCGAAAGCGCTGGTTCTTCGTTTACATCACTCCCATTGCTTGCGGGGATGCTTGTTTAGGGGATTATTAAAAGAATGGGTGCCGAATAAATTTCTGGAAAAAATGAAAAAACGGTAAGGCTATAGCCCATGAAAATATCTTCTCCGACAGGTATAATAAATTGACTCGAAAGCGCTGGTTCTTCGTTTACATCACTCCCATTGCTTGCGGGGATGCTTGTTTAGGGGATTATTAAAAGAATGGGTGCCGAATAAATTTCTGGAAAAAATGAAAAAATGGTAAGGCTATAGCCCATGAAAATATCTTCTCTGACAGGTATAATAAATTGACTCGAAATCGCTGGTTCTTCGTTTACGTCACTCCCATTGCATGCGGGGATGCTTGTTTAGGGGAATAATAAAAGAATGGGTGCCGTATAGGTTTCTGGAAAAAATGAAAAAACGGTAAGGCTATAGCCCATGAAAATATCTTCTCCGAATGGTATAATAAATTGACTCGAAAGCGCTGGTTCTACGTTTACGTCACTCCCATTGCATGCGGGAATGCTTGTTTAGGGGATTAATAAAAGAATGGGTGCCGTATAGGTTTCTGGAAAAAATGAAAAAAATGGTAAGGCTATAGCCCATGAAAATATATTCTCCGCAAGGTATAATAAATTGACTCGAAAGCGCTGGTTCTTCGTTTACATCACTCCCATTGCTTGCGGGGATGCTTGTCTAGGGGATTATTAAAAGAATAGGTGCCGCATAAATTTCTGGAAAAAATGAAAAAACGGTATGGCTATAGCCCATGAAAATATCTTCTCTGACAGGTATAATAAATTGACTCGAAAGCGCTGGTTCTTCGTTTACGTCACTCCCATTGCATGCGGGGATCCTTGTTTAGGGGATTAATAAAAGAATGGGTGCCGTATAGGTTTCTGGAAAAAATGAAAAAACGGTAAGGCTTTAGCCCATGAAAATATCTTCTCCGACAGGTATAATAAATTGACTCGAAAGCGCTGGTTCTTCGTTTACATCACTCCCATTGCTTGCGGGGATGCTTGTTTAGGGGTTATTAAAAGAATGGGTGCCGAATAAATTTCTGGAAAAAATGAAAAAACGGTATGGCTATAGCCCATGAAAATATCTTCTCCGACAGGTATAATAAATTGACTCGAAATCGCTGGTTCTTCGTTTACATCACTCCCATTGCATGCGGGGATCCTTGTTTAGGGGATTAATAAAAGAATGGGTGCCGTATAGGTTTCTGGAAGAAATGAAAAAACGGTAAGGCTATAGCCCTTGAAAATATCTTCTCCGCAAGGTATAATAAATTGACTCGAAAGCGCTGGTTCTTCGTTTACATCACTCCCATTGCTTGCGGGGATGCTTGTTTAGGGGATTATTAAAAGAATGGGTGCCGAGTAAATTTCTGGAAAAAATGAAAAAACGGTAAGGCTATAGCCCATGAAAATATCTTCTCCGACAGGTATAATAAATTGACTCGAAAGCGCTGGTTCTTCGTTTACATCACTCCCATTGCTTGCGGGGATGCTTGTTTAGGGGATTATTAAAAGAATGGGTGCCGAATAAATTTCTGGAAAAAATGAAAAAATGGTAAGGCTATAGCCCATGAAAATATCTTCTCTGACAGGTATAATAAATTGACTCGAAATCGCTGGTTCTTCGTTTACGTCACTCCCATTGCATGCGGGGATGCTTGTTTAGGGGAATAATAAAAGAATGGGTGCCGTATAGGTTTCTGGAAAAAATGAAAAAACGGTAAGGCTATAGCCCATGAAAATATCTTCTCCGAATGGTATAATAAATTGACTCGAAAGCGCTGGTTCTACGTTTACGTCACTCCCATTGCATGCGGGAATGCTTGTTTAGGGGATTAATAAAAGAATGGGTGCCGTATAGGTTTCTGGAAAAAATGAAAAAAATGGTAAGGCTATAGCCCATGAAAATATATTCTCCGCAAGGTATAATAAATTGACTCGAAAGCGCTGGTTCTTCGTTTACATCACTCCCATTGCTTGCGGGGATGCTTGTCTAGGGGATTATTAAAAGAATAGGTGCCGCATAAATTTCTGGAAAAAATGAAAAAACGGTATGGCTATAGCCCATGAAAATATCTTCTCTGACAGGTATAATAAATTGACTCGAAAGCGCTGGTTCTTCGTTTACGTCACTCCCATTGCATGCGGGGATCCTTGTTTAGGGGATTAATAAAAGAATGGGTGCCGTATAGGTTTCTGGAAAAAATGAAAAAACGGTAAGGCTATAGCCCATGAAAATATCTTCTCCGACAGGTATAATAAATTGACTCGAAAGCGCTGGTTCTTCGTTTACATCACTCCCATTGCTTGCGGGGATGCTTGTTTAGGGGTTATTAAAAGAATGGGTGCCGAATAAATTTCTGGAAAAAATGAAAAAACGGTAAGGCTATAGCCCATGAAAATATCTTCTCTGCCAGGTATAATAAATTGACTCGAAAGCGCTGGTTCTTCGTTTACATCACTCCCATTGCTTGCGGGGATGCTTGTCTAGGGGATTATTAAAAGAATAGGTGCCGCATAAATTTCTGGAAAAAATGAAAAAACGGTATGGCTATAGCCCATGAAAATATCTTCTCCGACAGGTATAATAAATTGACTCGAAATCGCTGGTTCTTCGTTTACGTCACTCCCATTGCATGCGGGGATCCTTGTTTAGGGGATTAATAAAAGAATGGGTGCCGTATAGGTTTCTGGAAAAAATGAAAAAACGGTAAGGCTATAGCCCTTGAAAATATCTTCTCCGCAAGGTATAATAAATTGACTCGAAAGCGCTGGTTCTTCGTTTACATCACTCCCATTGCTTGCGGGGATGCTTGTTTAGGGGATTATTAAAAGAATGGGTGCCGAATAAATTTCTGGAAAAAATGAAAAAACGGTAAGGCTATAGCCCATGAAAATATCTTCTCCGACAGGTATAATAAATTGACTCGAAAGCGCTGGTTCTTCGTTTACATCACTCCCATTGCTTGCGGGGATGCTTGTTTAGGGGATTATTAAAAGAATGGGTGCCGAATAAATTTCTGGAAAAAATGAAAAAATGGTAAGGCTATAGCCCATGAAAATATCTTCTCCGCCAGGTATAATAAATGGACTCGAAAGCGCTGGTTCTTCGTTTACATCACTCCCATTGCTTGCGGGGATGCTTGTTTAGGGGATTATTAAAAGAATAGGTGCCGAATAAATTTCTGGAAAAAATGAAAAAATGGTAAGGCTATAGCCCATGAAAATATCTTCTCCGACAGGTATAATAAATTGACTCGAAAGCGCTGGTTCTTCGTTTACATCACTACCATTGCATGCGGGGATGCTTGTTTAGGGGATTATTAAAAGAATAGGTGCCGAATAAATTTCTGGAAAAAATGAAAAAACGGTAAAGCTATAGCCCATGAAAATATCTTCTCCGCCAGGTATAATAAATTGACTCGAAAGCGCTGGTTCTTCGTTTACGTCACTCCCATTGCATGCGGGGATGCTTGTTTAGGGGATTATTAAAAGAATAGGTGCCGAATAAATTTCTGGAAAAAATGAAAAAACGGTAAGGCTATAGCCCATGAAAATATATTCTCCGACAGGTATAATAAATTGACTCGAAAGCGCTGGATCTTCGTTTACATCACTCCCATTGCATGCGGGGATGCTTGTTTAGGGGATTATTAAAAGAATAGGTGCCGAATAAATTTCTGGAAAAAATGAAAAAACGGTAAGGCATGAAATATCAAAAACGGCATGAAAATATCTTCTCCGACAGGTATAATAAATTGACTCGAAAGCGCTGGTTCTTCGTTTACATCACTCCCATTGCATGTGGGGATGCTTGTTTAGGGGATTATTAAAAGAATAGGTGCCGAATAAATTTCTGGAAAAAATGAAAAAACGGTAAGGCTATAGCCCATGAAAATATCTTCTCCGACAGGTATAATAAATTGACTCGAAAGCGCTGGTTCTTCGTTTACATCACTCCCATTGCATGCGGGGATGCTTGTTTAGGGGATTATTAAAAGAATAGGTGCCGAATAAATTTCTGGAAAAAATGAAAAAACGGTAAGGCTATAGCCCATGAAAATATCTTCTCCGACAGGTATAATAAATTGACTCGAAAGCGCTGGTTCTTCGTTTACATCACTCCCATTGCTTGCGGGGATGCTTGTTTAGGGGATTAATAAAAGAATAGGTGCCGAATAAATTTCTGGAAAAATAAAAAACGGTAAGGCTATAGCCCATGGAAATATCTTCTCCGACAGGTATAATAAATTGACTCGAAAGCGCTGGTTCTTCGTTTACATCACTCCCATTGCATGCGGGGATGCTTGTTTAGGGGATTATTAAAAGAATAGGTGCCGAATAAATTTCTGGAAAAAATGAAAAAACGGTAAGGCTATAATAGCCCATGAAAATATCTTCTCCGCCAGGTATTATAAATTGACTCGAAAGCGCTGGTTCTTCGTTTACGTCACTCCCATTGCATGCGGGGATGCTTGTTTAGGGGATTATTAAAAGAATAGGTGCCGAATAAATTTCTGGAAAAAATGAAAAAAACGGTAAGGCTATAGCCCATGAAAATATCTTCTCCGACAGGTATAATAAATTGACTCGAAAGCGCTGGTTCTTCGTTTACGTCACTCCCATTGCATGCGGGGATGCTTGTTTAGGGGATTATTAAAAGAATAGGTGCCGAATAAATTTCTGGAAAAAATGAAAAAACGGTAAGGCTATAGCCCATGAAAATATCTTCTCCGACAGGTATAATAAATTGACTCGAAAGCGCTGGTTCTTCGTTTACATCACTCCCATTGCATGCGGGGATGCTTGTTTAGGGGATTAATAAAAGAATAGGTGCCGAATAAATTTCTGGAAAAAATGAAAAAACGGTAAGGCTATAGCCCATGAAAATATCTTCTCCAACAGGTATAATAAATTGACTCGAAAGCGCTGGTTCTTCGTTTACATCACTCCCATTGCATGCGGGGATGCTTGTTTAGGCGAATATTAAAAGAATAGGCGCCGAATAAATTTCTGGAAAAAATGAAAAAACGGTAAGGCTATAGCCCATGAAAATATCTTTTCCGCCACGTAAAATAAATTGACTCGAAATGCTGGTTCTTCGTTTACGTCGCTCCCCGTGCATGCGGGGATGCTTGTTTAGGGGATTATTAAAAGAATAGGTGCCGAATAAATTTCTGGAAAAAATGAAAAAAAACGGTAAGGCTATAGCCCATGAAAATATCTTCTCCGCCACGTAAAATAAATTGACTCGAAAGCGCTGGTTCTTCGTCTACGTCGCTCCCCGTGCATGCGGGGATGCTTGTTTAGGGGATTAATGAAAGAATGGGTGCCGTATAAATTTCTGGACAAAATGAAAAAACGGTAAGACTATAGCCCATGTAAATATCTTCTCCGCCAAGTAAAAAAAATTGACTCGAAAGCGCTGGTTCTTCGTTTACGTCACTCCCATTCCATGCGGGGATGCTTGTTTAGGGGAATAATAAAAGAATTGGGGCCGGAAAAATTTCTGGAAAATATGAAAAAAACGGTAAGGCTATATTCCATGAAAATATCTTCTCCGCCAGGTATAATAAATTGACTCGAAAGCGCTCGTTCTTCGTTTACCTCACTCCCATTGCATGTGGGGATGCTTGTTTAGGGGATTAATAAAAGAATGGGTGCCGTACAAATTTCTGGAAAAAATGAAAAAACGGTAAGGCTATAGCCCATGAAAATATCTTCACCGCCAGGTATAATGAATTGACTCGAAAGCACTGGTTCTTCGTTTACGTCACTCCCATTGCATGCGGGGATGCTTGTTTAGGGGATTAATAAAAGAATGGGTGCCGTATAAGTTTATGAAAAAAATGAAAAAACGGTAAGGCTATATCCCTTGAAAATATCTTCTCCGCAAGGTATAATAAATTGACTCGAAAGCGCAGGTTCTTCGTTTACGTCACTCCCATTGCATGCGGGGATGCTTGTTTAGGGGATTAATAAAAGAATGGGTGCCGTATAAATTTCTGGAAAAAATGAAAAAACGGTAAGGCTATAGCCCATGAAAATATCTTCTCCGCCAGGTATTTTAAATTGACTCGAAAACGCTGGTTCTTCGTTTACATCACTCCCTGTGCATGTGGGGATGCTTGTTTAGGGGAATATTAAAAAAATTGGGGCCGAAAAAATTTCTGGAAAAAGTAAAAAAAACAGTAAGGCTATAGCCCATGAAAATATATTCTACACCACGTAAAATAAATTGACTCGAAAGCGCTTGTTCTTCGTTTACGTCACTGCCATTGCATGCGGGGATGCTTGTTTAGGGGATTATAAAAAGAATAGGTGCCGAATAAATTTCTGGATAAAATGAAAAAACGGTAAGGCTATAGCCCATGAAAATATCTTCACCACCAGGTATAATAAATTGACTCGAAAGCGCTGGTTCTTCATTTACGTCACTCCCATTGCATGCGGGAATGCTTGTTTAGGGGAATAATAAAAGAATGGGTGCCGTATATATTTCTGGAAAAAATGAAAAAACGGTAAGGCTATAGCCCTTGAAAATGTCTTCTCCGCAAGGTATAATAAATTGACTCGAAAGCGCTGGTTCTTCGTTTACGTCAATCTCCGTGCATGCGGGGATGCTTGTTTAGGGGATTAATAAAAGAATAGGTGGCGAATAAATTTCTGGAAAAATGAAAAAAACGGTAAGGCTATAGCCCATGAAAATATATTCTATGCCACGTAAAATAGGTTGACTCGAAAGCGCTGGTTCTTCGTTTACATCACTCCCCGTGCATGTGGGGATGCTTGTTTAGGGGAATAATAAAGAATTGGGGCCGAAAAAATTTCTGGAAAAAATGAAAAAACGGTAAGGCTATAGCCCATGAAAATATATTCTACACCACGTAAAATAAATTGACTCGAAAGCGCTGGTTCTTCGTTTACGACACTTCCCGTGCATACGGGGATGCTTGTTTAGGGGAATAATAAAAGAATGGGTGCTGAATAAATTTCTGAAAAAAATGAAAAAACGATAAGGCTATAGCCCATGAAAATATCTTCACCGCCAGGTATAATAAATTGACTCGAAAGCGCTGGTTCTTCGTTTACGTCACTCCCATTGCATGCGGGGATGCTTGTTTAGGGGATGAATAAAAGAATGGGTGCCGTATAGGTTTCTGGAAAAAATGAAAAAACGGTAAGGCTATAGCCCATGAAAATATCTTCTCCGAATGGTATAATAAATTGACTCGAAAGCGCTGGTTCTACGTTTACGTCACTCCCATTGCATGCGGGGATGCTTGTTTAGGGGATTAATAAAAGAATGGGTGCCGTATAGGTTTCTGGAAAAAATGAAAAAATGGTAAGGCTATAGCCCATGAAAATATCTTCTCCGCAAGGTATAATAAATTGACTCGAAAGCGCTGCTTCTTCGTTTACATCACTCCCATTGCTTGCGGGGATGCTTGTCTAGGGGATTATTAAAAGAATAGGTGCCGCATAAATTTCTGGAAAAAATGAAAAAACGGTATGGCTATAGCCCATGAAAATATCTTCTCCGACAGGTATAATAAATTGACTCGAAAGCGCTGGTTCTTCGTTTACGTCACTCCCATTGCATGCGGGGATCCTTGTTTAGGGGATTAATAAAAGAATGGGTGCCGTATAGGTTTCTGGAAAAAATGAAAAAACGGTAAGGCTATAGCCCTTGAAAATATCTTCTCCGCAAGGTATAATAAATTGACTCGAAAGCGCTGGTTCTTCGTTTACATCACTCCCATTGCTTGCGGGGATGCTTGTTTAGGGGATTATTAAAAGAATGGGGGCCGAATAAATTTCTGGAAAAAATGAAAAAACGGTAAGGCTATAGCCCATGAAAATATCTTCTCCGACAGGTATAATAAATTGACTCGAAAGCGCTGGTTCTTCGTTTACATCACTCCCATTGCTTGCGGGGATGCTTGTTTAGGGGATTATTAAAAGAATGGGTGCCGAATAAATTTCTGGAAAAAATGAAAAAACGGTAAGGCTATAGCCCATGAAAATATCTTCTCCGCCAGGTATAATAAATTGACTCGAAAGCGCTGGTTCTTCGTTTACGTCACTCCCATTGCATGCGGGGATGCTTGTTTAGGGGATTAATAAAAGAATGGGTGCCGTATAGGTTTCTGGAAAAAATGAAAAAACGGTAAGGCTATAGCACATGAAAATATCTTCTCCGCCAGGTATAATAAATTGACTCGAAAGCGCTGGTTCTTCGTTTACGTCACTCCCATTGCATGCGGGGATGCTTGTTCAGGGGATTATTAAAAGAATAGGTGCCGAATAAATTTCTGGAAAAAATGAAAAAACGGTAAGGCTTATAGCCCATGAAAATATCTTCTCCGACAGGTATAATAAATTGACTCGAAAGCGCTGGTTCTTCGTTTACGTCACTCCCATTCCATGCGGGGATGCTTGTTCAGGGGATTATTAAAAGAATAGGTGCCGAATAAATTTCTGGAAAAAATGAAAAAACGGTAAGGCTATAGCCCATGAAAATATCTTCTCCGACAGGTATAATAAATTGACTCGAAAGCGCTGGTTCTTCGTTTACGTCACTCCCATTCCATGCGGGGATGCTTGTTTAGGGGATTATTAAAAGAATAGGTGCCGAATAAATTTCTGGAAAAAATGAAAAAACGGTAAGGCTATAGCCCATGAAAATATCTTCTCCGACAGGTATAATAAATTGACTCGAAAGTGCTGGTTCTTCGTTTACATCACTCCCATTGCATGCGGGGATGCTTGTTTAGGGGATTAATAAAAGAATGGGTGCCGAATAAATTTCTGGAAAAAATGAAAAAACGGTAAGGCTATAGCCCATGAAAATATCTTCTCCGCCAGGTATAATAAATTGACTCGAAAGCGCTGGTTCTTCGTTTACATCACTCCCATTGCATGCGGGGATGCTTGTTTAGGGGATTATTAAAAGAATAGGTGCCGTATAAATTTCTGGAAAAAATGAAAAAACGGTAAGGCTATAGCCCATGAAAATATCTTCTCCGACAGGTATAATAAATTGACTCGAAAGCGCTGGTTCTTCGTTTACATCACTCCCATTGCATGCGGGGATGCTTGTTTAGGGGATTAATAAAAGAATAGGTGCCGAATAAATTTCTGGAAAAAATGAAAAAACGGTAAGGCTATAGCCCATGAAAATATCTTCTCCGACAGGTATAATAAATTGACTCGAAAGCGCTGGTTCTTCGTTTACATCACTCCCATTGCTTGCGGGGATGCTTGTTTAGGGGATTATTAAAAGAATAGGTGCCGTATAAATTTCTGGAAAAAATGAAAAAACGGTAAGGCTATAGCCCATGAAAATATCTTCTCCGACAGGTATAATAAATTGACTCGAAAGCGCTGGTTCTTCGTTTACATCACTCCCATTGCATGCGGGGATGCTTGTTTAGGGGATTAATAAAAGAATAGGTGCCGAATAAATTTCTGGAAAAAATGAAAAAACGGTAAGGCCCATGAAAATATCTTCTCCGACAGGTATAATAAATTGACTCGAAAGCGCTGGTTCTTCGTTTACATCACTCCCATTGCATGCGGGGATGCTTGTTTAGGGGATTATTAAAAGAATAGGTGCCGAATAAATTTCTGGAAAAAATGAAAAAACGGTAAGGCTATAGCCCATGAAAATATCTTCTCCGACAGGTATAATAAATTGACTCGAAAGCGCTGGTTCTTCGTTTACGTCAGTCCCATTGCATACGGGGATGCTTGTTTAGGGGATTAATAAAAGAATGGGTGCCGTATAAATTTCTGGAAAAAATGAAAAAACGGTAAGGCTATAGCCCATGAAAATATCTTCTCCGACAGGTATAATAAATTGACTCGAAAGCGCTGGTTCTTCGTTTACGTCACTCCCATTGCATGCGGGGATGCTTGTTTAGGGGATTAATAAAAGAATGGGTGCCGTATAGGTTTCTGGAAAACATGAAAAAACGGTAAGGCTATAGCCCATGAAAATATCTTCTCAGCAAAGTATAATAAATTGACTCGAAAGCGCTGGTTCTTCGTTTACATCACTCCCATTGCTTGCGGGGATGCTTGTTTAGGGGATTATTAAAAGAATAGGTGCCGTATAAATTTCTGGAAAAAATGAAGAAACGGTAAGGCTATAGCCCATGAAAATATCTTCTCCGACAGGTATAATAAATTGACTCGAAAGCGCTGGTTCTTCGTTTACGTCACTCCCATTGCATGCGGGGATGCTTGTTTAGGGGATTAATAAAAGAATGGGTGCCGTATAGGTTTCTGGAAAAAATGAAAAAACGGTAAGGCTATAGCCCTTGAAAATATCTTCTCCGCAAGGTATAATAAATTGACTCGAAAGCGCTGGTTCTTCGTTTACATCACTCCCATTGCTTGCGGGGATGCTTGTTTAGGGGATTATTCAAAGAATGGGTGCCGTATAAATTTCTGGAAAAAATGAAAAAACGGTAAGGCTATAGCCCATGAAAATATCTTCTCCGCCAGGTATAATAAATTGACTCGAAAGCGCTGGTTCTTCGTTTACATCACTCCCATTGCTTGCGGGGATGCTTGTTTAGGTTATTATTAAAAGAATAGGTGCCGAATAAATTTCTGGAAAAAATGAAAAAACGGTAAGGCTATAGCCCATGAAAATATCTTCTCCGACAGGTATAATAAATTGACTCGAAAGCGCTGGTTCTTCGTTTACATCACTCCCATTGCATGCGGGGATGCTTGTTTAGGGGATTATTAAAAGAATAGGTGCCGAATAAATTTCTGGAAAAAATGAAAAAACGGTAAGGCTATAGCATATGAAAATATCTTCTTCGCCAGCTATAATAAATTGACTCGAAAGCGATGGTTCTTCGTTTACATCACTCCCATTGCTTGCGGGGATGCTTGTTTAGGGGATTATTAAAAGAATAGGTGCCGAATAAATTTCTGGAAAAAATGAAAAAACGGTTAGGCTATAGCCCATGAAAATATCTTCTCCGACAGGTATAATAAATTGACTCGAAAGCGCTGGTTCTTCGTTTACATCACTCCCATTGCATGCGGGGATGCTTGTTTAGGGGATTAATAAAAGAATAGGTGCCGAATAAATTTCTGGAAAAAATGAAAAAACGGTAAGGCTATAGCCCATGAAAATATCTTCTCCCACAGGTATAATAAATTGACTCGAAAGCGCTGGTTCTTCGTTTACATCACTCCCATTGCATGCGGGGATGCTTGTTTAGGGGATTGTTAAAAGAATAGGTGCCGAATAAATTTCTGGAAAAAATGAAAAAACGGTAAGGCTATAGCCCATGAAAATATCTTCTCCGACAGGTATAATAAATTGACTCGAAAGCGCTGGTTCTTCGTTTACATCACTCCCATTGCATGCGGGGATGCTTGTTTAGGGGATTATTAAAAGAATAGGTGCCGAATAAATTTCTGGAAAAAATGAAAATATCTTCACCGCCAGGTATAATAAATTGACTCGAAAGCGCTGGTTCTTCGTTTACGTCACTCCCATTGCATGCGGGGATGCTTTTTTAGGGATTATTAAAAGAATAGGTGCCGAATAAATTTCTGGAAAAAAATGAAAAAACGGTTAGGCTATAGCCCATGAAAATATCTTCTCCGACAGGTATAATAAATTGACTCGAAAGCGCTGGTTCTTCGTTTACATCACTCCCATTGCTTGCGGGGATGCTTGTTTAGGGGATTATTAAAAGAATGGGTGCCGAATAAATTTCTGGAAAAAATGAAAAAATGGTAAGGCTATAGCCCATGAAAATATCTTCTCCGCCAGGTATAATAAATGGACTCGAAAGCGCTGGTTCTTCGTTTACATCACTCCCATTGCTTGCGGGGATGCTTGTTTAGGGGATTATTAAAAGAATAGGTGCCGAATAAATTTCTGGAAAAAATGAAAAAATGGTAAGGCTATAGCCCATGAAAATATCTTCTCCGACAGGTATAATAAATTGACTCGAAAGCGCTGGTTCTTCGTTTACATCACTACCATTGCATGCGGGGATGCTTGTTTAGGGGATTATTAAAAGAATAGGTGCCGAATAAATTTCTGGAAAAAATGAAAAAACGGTAAAGCTATAGCCCATGAAAATATCTTCTCCGCCAGGTATAATAAATTGACTCGAAAGCGCTGGTTCTTCGTTTACGTCACTCCCATTGCATGCGGGGATGCTTGTTTAGGGGATTATTAAAAGAATAGGTGCCGAATAAATTTCTGGAAAAAATGAAAAAACGGTAAGGCTATAGCCCATGAAAATATATTCTCCGACAGGTATAATAAATTGACTCGAAAGCGCTGGATCTTCGTTTACATCACTCCCATTGCATGCGGGGATGCTTGTTTAGGGGATTATTAAAAGAATAGGTGCCGAATAAATTTCTGGAAAAAATGAAAAAACGGTAAGGCATGAAATATCAAAAACGGCATGAAAATATCTTCTCCGACAGGTATAATAAATTGACTCGAAAGCGCTGGTTCTTCGTTTACATCACTCCCATTGCATGTGGGGATGCTTGTTTAGGGGATTATTAAAAGAATAGGTGCCGAATAAATTTCTGGAAAAAATGAAAAAACGGTAAGGCTATAGCCCATGAAAATACCTTCTCCGACAGGTATAATAAATTGACTCGAAAGCGCTGGTTCTTCGTTTACATCACTCCCATTGCATGCGGGGATGCTTGTTTAGGGGATTATTAAAAGAATAGGTGCCGAATAAATTTCTGGAAAAAATGAAAAAACGGTAAGGCTATAGCCCATGAAAATATCTTCTCCGACAGGTATAATAAATTGACTCGAAAGCGCTGGTTCTTCGTTTACATCACTCCCATTGCTTGCGGGGATGCTTGTTTAGGGGATTAATAAAAGAATAGGTGCCGAATAAATTTCTGGAAAAATTAAAAAACGGTAAGGCTATAGCCCATGGAAATATCTTCTCCGACAGGTATAATAAATTGACTCGAAAGCGCTGGTTCTTCGTTTACATCACTCCCATTGCATGCGGGGATACTTGTTTAGGGGATTATTAAAAGAATAGGTGCCGAATAAATTTCTGGAAAAAATGAAAAAACGGTAAGGCTATAATAGCCCATGAAAATATCTTCTCCGCCAGGTATTATAAATTGACTCGAAAGCGCTGGTTCTTCGTTTACGTCACTCCCATTGCATGCGGGGATGCTTGTTTAGGGGATTATTAAAAGAATAGGTGCCGAATAAATTTCTGGAAAAAATGAAAAAAACGGTAAGGCTATAGCCCATGAAAATATCTTCTCCGACAGGTATAATAAATTGACTCGAAAGCGCTGGTTCTTCGTTTACATCACTCCCATTGCATGCGGGGATGCTTGTTTAGGCGAATATTAAAAGAATAGGCGCCGAATAAATTTCTGGAAAAAATGAAAAAACGGTAAGGCTATAGCCCATGAAAATATCTTCTCCGCCACGTAAAATAAATTGACTCGAAATGCTGGTTCTTCGTTTACGTCGCTCCCCGTGCATGCGGGGATGCTTGTTTAGGGGATTATTAAAAGAATAGGTGCCGAATAAATTTCTGGAAAAAATGAAAAAAAACGGTAAGGCTATAGCCCATGAAAATATCTTCTCCGCCACGTAAAATAAATTGACTCGAAAGCGCTGGTTCTTCGTCTACGTCGCTCCCCGTGCATGCGGGGATGCTTGTTTAGGGGATTAATGAAAGAATGGGTGCCGTATAAATTTCTGGACAAAATGAAAAAACGGTAAGACTATAGCCCATGTAAATATCTTCTCCGCCAAGTAAAAAAAATTGACTCGAAAGCGCTGGTTCTTCGTTTACGTCACTCCCATTCCATGCGGGGATGCTTGTTTAGGGGAATAATAAAAGAATTGGGGCCGGAAAAATTTCTGGAAAATATGAAAAAAACGGTAAGGCTATATTCCATGAAAATATCTTCTCCGCCAGGTATAATAAATTGACTCGAAAGCGCTCGTTCTTCGTTTACCTCACTCCCATTGCATGTGGGGATGCTTGTTTAGGGGATTAATAAAAGAATGGGTGCCGTACAAATTTCTGGAAAAAATGAAAAAACGGTAAGGCTATAGCCCATGAAAATATCTTCACCGCCAGGTATAATGAATTGACTCGAAAGCACTGGTTCTTCGTTTACGTCACTCCCATTGCATGCGGGGATGCTTGTTTAGGGGATTAATAAAAGAATGGGTGCCGTATAAGTTTCTGAAAAAAATGAAAAAACGGTAAGGCTATATCCCTTGAAAATATCTTCTCCGCAAGGTATAATAAATTGACTCGAAAGCGCAGGTTCTTCGTTTACGTCACTCCCATTGCATGCGGGGATGCTTGTTTAGGGGATTAATAAAAGAATGGGTGCCGTATAAATTTCTGGAAAAAATGAAAAAACGGTAAGGCTATAGCCCATGAAAATATCTTCTCCGCCAGGTATTTTAAATTGACTCGAAAACCCTGGTTCTTCGTTTACATCACTCCCTGTGCATGTGGGGATGCTTGTTTAGGGGAATATTAAAAAAATTGGGGCCGAAAAAATTTCTGGAAAAAGTAAAAAAAACAGTAAGGCTATAGCCCATGAAAATATATTCTACACCACGTAAAATAAATTGACTCGAAAGCGCTTGTTCTTCGTTTACGTCACTGCCATTGCATGCGGGGATGCTTGTTTAGGGGATTATAAAAAGAATAGGTGCCGAATAAATTTCTGGATAAAATGAAAAAACGGTAAGGCTATAGACCATGAAAATATCTTCACCACCAGGTATAATAAATTGACTCGAAAGCGCTGGTTCTTCATTTACGTCACTCCCATTGCATGCGGGAATGCTTGTTTAGGGGAATAATAAAAGAATGGGTGCCGTATATATTTCTGGAAAAAATGAAAAAACGGTAAGGCTATAGCCCTTGAAAATGTCTTCTCCGCAAGGTATAATAAATTGACTCGAAAGCGCTGGTTCTTCGTTTACGTCAATCTCCGTGCATGCGGGGATGCTTGTTTAGGGGATTAATAAAAGAATAGGTGGCGAATAAATTTCTGGAAAAATGAAAAAACGGTAAGGCTATAGCCCATGAAAATATATTCTATGCCACGTAAAATAGGTTGACTCGAAAGCGCTGGTTCTTCGTTTACATCACTCCCCGTGCATGTGGGGATGCTTGTTTAGGGGAATAATAAAGAATTGGGGCCGAAAAAATTTCTGGAAAAAATGAAAAAACGGTAAGGCTATAGCCCATGAAAATATATTCTACACCACGTAAAATAAATTGACTCGAAAGCGCTGGTTCTTCGTTTACGACACTTCCCGTGCATTCGGGGATGCTTGTTTAGGGGAATAATAAAAGAATGGGTGCTGAATAAATTTCTGAAAAAAATGAAAAAACGATAAGGCTATAGCCCATGAAAATATCTTCACCGCCAGGTATAATAAATTGACTCGAAAGCGCTGGTTCTTCGTTTACGTCACTCACATTGCATGCGGGGATGCTTGTTTAGGGGATGAATAAAAGAATGGGTGCCGTATAGGTTTCTGGAAAAAATGAAAAAACGGTAAGGCTATAGCCCATGAAAATATCTTCTCCGAATGGTATAATAAATTGACTCGAAAGCGCTGGTTCTACGTTTACGTCACTCCCATTGCATGCGGGGATGCTTGTTTAGGGGATTAATAAAAGAATGGGTGCCGTATAGGTTTCTGGAAAAAATGAAAAAATGGTAAGGCTATAGCCCATGAAAATATCTTCTCCGCAAGGTATAATAAATTGACTCGAAAGCGCTGCTTCTTCGTTTACATCACTCCCATTGCTTGCGGGGATGCTTGTCTAGGGGATTATTAAAAGAATAGGTGCCGCATAAATTTCTGGAAAAAATGAAAAAACGGTATGGCTATAGCCCATGAAAATATCTTCTCCGACAGGTATAATAAATTGACTCGAAAGCGCTGGTTCTTCGTTTACGTCACTCCCATTGCATGCGGGGATCCTTGTTTAGGGGATTAATAAAAGAATGGGTGCCGTATAGGTTTCTGGAAAAAATGAAAAAACGGTAAGGCTATAGCCCTTGAAAATATCTTCTCCGCAAGGTATAATAAATTGACTCGAAAGCGCTGGTTCTTCGTTTACATCACTCCCATTGCTTGCGGGGATGCTTGTTTAGGGGATTATTAAAAGAATGGGGGCCGAATAAATTTCTGGAAAAAATGAAAAAACGGTAAGGCTATAGCCCATGAAAATATCTTCTCCGACAGGTATAATAAATTGACTCGAAAGCGCTGGTTCTTCGTTTACATCACTCCCATTGCTTGCGGGGATGCTTGTTTAGGGGATTATTAAAAGAATGGGTGCCGAATAAATTTCTGGAAAAAATGAAAAAACGGTAAGGCTATAGCCCATGAAAATATCTTCTCCGCCAGGTATAATAAATTGACTCGAAAGCGCTGGTTCTTCGTTTACGTCACTCCCATTGCATGCGGGGATGCTTGTTTAGGGGATTAATAAAAGAATGGGTGCCGTATAGGTTTCTGGAAAAAATGAAAAAACGGTAAGGCTATAGCACATGAAAATATCTTCTCCGCCAGGTATAATAAATTGACTCGAAAGCGCTGGTTCTTCGTTTACGTCACTCCCATTGCATGCGGGGATGCTTGTTCAGGGGATTATTAAAAGAATAGGTGCCGAATAAATTTCTGGAAAAAATGAAAAAACGGTAAGGCTTATAGCCCATGAAAATATCTTCTCCGACAGGTATAATAAATTGACTCGAAAGCGCTGGTTCTTCGTTTACGTCACTCCCATTCCATGCGGGGATGCTTGTTCAGGGGATTATTAAAAGAATAGGTGCCGAATAAATTTCTGGAAAAAATGAAAAAACGGTAAGGCTATAGCCCATGAAAATATCTTCTCCGACAGGTATAATAAATTGACTCGAAAGCGCTGGTTCTTCGTTTACGTCACTCCCATTCCATGCGGGGATGCTTGTTTAGGGGATTATTAAAAGAATAGGTGCCGAATAAATTTCTGGAAAAAATGAAAAAACGGTAAGGCTATAGCCCATGAAAATATCTTCTCCGACAGGTATAATAAATTGACTCGAAAGTGCTGGTTCTTCGTTTACATCACTCCCATTGCATGCGGGGATGCTTGTTTAGGGGATTAATAAAAGAATAGGTGCCGAATAAATTTCTGGAAAAAATGAAAAAACGGTAAGGCTATAGCCCATGAAAATATCTTCTCCGCCAGGTATAATAAATTGACTCGAAAGCGCTGGTTCTTCGTTTACATCACTCCCATTGCATGCGGGGATGCTTGTTTAGGGGATTATTAAAAGAATAGGTGCCGTATAAATTTCTGGAAAAAATGAAAAAACGGTAAGGCTATAGCCCATGAAAATATCTTCTCCGACAGGTATAATAAATTGACTCGAAAGCGCTGGTTCTTCGTTTACATCACTCCCATTGCATGCGGGGATGCTTGTTTAGGGGATTAATAAAAGAATAGGTGCCGAATAAATTTCTGGAAAAAATGAAAAAACGGTAAGGCTATAGCCCATGAAAATATCTTCTCCGACAGGTATAATAAATTGACTCGAAAGCGCTGGTTCTTCGTTTACATCACTCCCATTGCTTGCGGGGATGCTTGTTTAGGGGATTATTAAAAGAATAGGTGCCGTATTAATTTCTGGAAAAAATGAAAAAACGGTAAGGCTATAGCCCATGAAAATATCTTCTCCGACAGGTATAATAAATTGACTCGAAAGCGCTGGTTCTTCGTTTACATCACTCCCATTGCATGCGGGGATGCTTGTTTAGGGGATTAATAAAAGAATAGGTGCCGAATAAATTTCTGGAAAAAATGAAAAAACGGTAAGGCTATAGCCCATGAAAATATCTTCTCCCACAGGTATAATAAATTGACTCGAAAGCGCTGGTTCTTCGTTTACATCACTCCCATTGCATGCGGGGATGCTTGTTTAGGGGATTGTTAAAAGAATAGGTGCCGAATAAATTTCTGGAAAAAATGAAAAAACGGTAAGGCTATAGCCCATGAAAATATCTTCTCCGACAGGTATAATAAATTGACTCGAAAGCGCTGGTTCTTCGTTTACATCACTCCCATTGCATGCGGGGATGCTTGTTTAGGGGATTATTAAAAGAATAGGTGCCGAATAAATTTCTGGAAAAAATGAAAATATCTTCACCGCCAGGTATAATAAATTGACTCGAAAGCGCTGGTTCTTCGTTTACGTCACTCCCATTGCATGCGGGGATGCTTTTTTAGGGATTATTAAAAGAATAGGTGCCGAATAAATTTCTGGAAAAAATGAAAAAACGGTTAGGCTATAGCCCATGAAAATATCTTCTCCGACAGGTATAATAAATTGACTCGAAAGCGCTGGTTCTTCGTTTACGTCACTCCCATTGCATGCGGGGATGCTTGTTTAGGGGATTAATAAAAGAATGGGTGCCGTATAGGTTTCTGGAAAAAATGAAAAAACGGTAAGGCTATAGCCCATGAAAATATCTTCTCCGACAGGTATAATAAATTGACTCGAAAGCGCTGGTTCTTCGTTTACATCACTCCCATTGCATGCGGGGATGCTTGTTTAGGGGATTATTAAAAGAATAGGTGCCGAATAAATTTCTGGAAAAAATGAAAAAACGGTAAGGCTATAGCCCATGAAAATATCTTCTCCGACAGGTATAATAAATTGACTCGAAAGCGCTGGTTCTTCGTTTACGTCACTCCCATTGCATGCGGGGATGCATGTTTAGGGGATTAATAAAAGAATGGGTGCCGTATAGGTTTCTGGAAAAAATGAAAAAACGGTAAGGCTATAGCCCATGAAAATATCTTCTCCGCCAGGTATAATAAATTGACTCGAAAGCGCTGGTTCTTCGTTTACGTCACTCCCATTGCATGCGGGGATGCTTGTTTAGGGGATTATTAAAAGAATGGGTGCCGTATAAATTTCTGGAAAAAATGAAAAAACGGTAAGGCTATAGCCCATGAAAATATCTTCTCCGACAGGTATAATAAATTGACTCGAAAGCGCTGGTTCTTCGTTTACATCACTCCCATTGCATGCGGGGATGCTTGTTTAGGGGATTAATAAAAGAATAGGTGCCGAATAAATTTCTGGAAAAAATGAAAAAACGGTAAGGCTATAGCCCATGAAAATATCTTCTCCGACAGGTATAATAAATTGACTCGAAAGCGCTGGTTCTTCGTTTACATCACTCCCATTGCTTGCGGGGATGCTTGTTTAGGGGATTATTAAAAGAATAGGTGCCGTATAAATTTCTGGAAAAAATGAAAAAACGGTAAGGCTATAGCCCATGAAAATATCTTCTCCGACAGGTATAATAAATTGACTCGAAAGCGCTGGTTCTTCGTTTACATCACTCCCATTGCATGCGGGGATGCTTGTTTAGGGGATTAATAAAAGAATAGGTGCCGAATAAATTTCTGGAAAAAATGAAAAAACGGTAAGGCTATAGCCCATGAAAATATCTTCTCCGACAGGTATAATAAATTGACTCGAAAGCGCTGGTTCTTCGTTTACATCACTCCCATTGCTTGCGGGGATGCTTGTTTAGGGGATTATTAAAAGAATAGGTGCCGTATAAATTTCTGGAAAAAATGAAAAAACGGTAAGGCTATAGCCCATGAAAATATCTTCTCCGACAGGTATAATAAATTGACTCGAAAGCGCTGGTTCTTCGTTTACATCACTCCCATTGCATGCGGGGATGCTTGTTTAGGGGATTAATAAAAGAATAGGTGCCGAATAAATTTCTGGAAAAAATGAAAAAACGGTAAGGCTATAGCCCATGAAAATATCTTCTCCGACAGGTATAATAAATTGACTCGAAAGCGCTGGTTCTTCGTTGACATCACTCCCATTGCATGCGGGGATGCTTGTTTGGGGGATTATTAAAAGAATAGGGGCCGAATAAATTTCTGGAAAAAACGAAAAAACGGTAAGGCTATAGCCCATGAAAATATCTTCTCCGACAGGTATAATAAATTGACTCGAAAGCGCTGGTTCTTCGTTTACGTCACTCCCATTGCATGCGGGGATGCTTGTTTAGGGGATTAATAAAAGAATGGGTGCCGTATAGGTTTCTGGAAAAAATGAAAAAACGGTAAGGCCCATGAAAATATCTTCTCTGCCAGGTATAATAAATTGACTCGAAAGCGCTGGTTCTTCGTTTACGTCACTCCCATTGCATGCGGGGATGCTTGTTCAGGGGATTATTAAAAGAATAGGTGCCGAATAAATTTCTGGAAAAAATGAAAAAACGGTAAGGCTATAGCCCATGAAAATATCTTCTCCGACAGGTATAATAAATTGACTCGAAAGCGCTGGTTCTTCGTTTACGTCACTCCCATTCCATGCGGGGATGCTTGTTTAGGGGATTATTAAAAGAATAGGTGCCGAATAAATTTCTGGAAAAAATGAAAAAACGGTAAGGCTATAGCCCATGAAAATATCTTCTCCGCCAGGTATAATAAATTGACTCGAAAGCGCTGGTTCTTCGTTTACGTCACTCCCATTGCATGCGGGGATGCTTGTTTAGGGGATTATTAAAAGAATGGGTGCCGTATAAATTTCTGGAAAAAATGAAAAAACGGTAAGGCTATAGCCCATGAAAATATCTTCTCCGACAGGTATAATAAATTGACTCGAAAGCGCTGGTTCTTCGTTTACATCACTCCCATTGCATGCGGGGATGCTTGTTTAGGGGATTAATAAAAGAATAGGTGCCGAATAAATTTCTGGAAAAAATGAAAAAACGGTAAGGCTATAGCCCATGAAAATATCTTCTCCGACAGGTATAATAAATTGACTCGAAAGCGCTGGTTCTTCGTTTACATCACTCCCATTGCTTGCGGGGATGCTTGTTTAGGGGATTATTAAAAGAATAGGTGCCGTATAAATTTCTGGAAAAAATGAAAAAACGGTAAGGCTATAGCCCATGAAAATATCTTCTCCGACAGGTATAATAAATTGACTCGAAAGCGCTGGTTCTTCGTTTACATCACACCCATTGCATGCGGGGATGCTTGTTTAGGGGATTAATAAAAGAATTGGTGCCGAATAAATTTCTGGAAAAAATGAAAAAACGGTAAGGCTATAGCCCATGAAAATATCCTCTCCGACAGGTATAATAAATTGACTCGAAAGCGCTGGTTCTTCGTTTACATCACTCCCATTGCATGCGGGGATGCTTGTTTAGGGGATTATTAAAAGAATAGGGGCCGAATAAATTTCTGGAAAAAACGAAAAAACGGTAAGGCTATAGCCCATGAAAATATCTTCTCCGACAGGTATAATAAATTGACTCGAAAGCGCTGGTTCTTCGTTTACGTCACTCCCATTGCATGCGGGGATGCTTGTTTAGGGGATTAATAAAAGAATGGGTGCCGTATAGGTTTCTGGAAAAAATGAAAAAACGGTAAGGCTATAGCCCATGAAAATATCTTCTCCGACAGGTATAATAAATTGACTCGAAAGCGCTGGTTCTTCGTTTACATCACTCCCATTGCATGCGGGGATGCTTGTTTAGGGGATTAATAAAAGAATAGGTGCCGAAAAAATTTCTGGAAAAAATGAAAAAACGGTAAGGCTATAGCCCATGAAAATATCTTCTCCGACAGGTATAATAAATTGACTCGAAAGCGCTGGTTCTTCGTTTACGTCACTCCCATTGCATGCGGGGATGCTTGTTTAGGGGACTATTAAAAGAATAGGTGCCGAATAAATTTCTGGAAAAAATGAAAAAACGGTAAGGCTATAGCCCATGAAAATATCTTCTCCGACAGGTATAATAAATTGACTCGAAAGCGCTGGTTCTTCGTTTACGTCACTCCCATTGCATGCGGGGATGCTTGTTTAGGGGATTAATAAAAGAATGGGTGCCGTATAGGTTTCTGGAAAAAATGAAAAAACGGTAAGGCTATAGCCCATGAAAATATCTTCTCCGCCAGGTATAATAAATTGACTCGAAAGCGCTGGTTCTTCGTTTACGTCACTCCCATTGCATGCGGGGATGCTTGTTTAGGGGATTAATAAAAGAATGGGTGCCGTATAGGTTTCTGGAAAACATGAAAAAACGGTAAGGCTATAGCCCATGAAAATATCTTCTCCGCAAGGTATAATAAATTGACTCGAAAGCGCTGGTTCTTCGTTTACATCACTCCCATTGCTTGCGGGGATGCTTGTTTAGGGGATTATTAAAAGAATAGGTGCCGTATAAATTTCTGGAAAAAATGAAAAAACGGTAAGTCTATAGCCCATGAAAATATCTTCTCCGACAGGTATAATAAATTGACTCGAAAGCGCTGGTTCTTCGTTTACGTCACTCCCATTGCATGCGGGGATGCTTGTTTAGGGGATTAATAAAAGAATGGGTGCCGTATAGGTTTCTGGAAAAAATGAAAAAACGGTAAGGCTATAGCCCTTGAAAATATCTTCTCCGCAAGGTATAATAAATTGACTCGAAAGCGCTGGTTCTTCGTTTACATCACTCCCATTGCTTGCGGGGATGCTTGTTTAGGGGATTATTCAAAGAATGGGTGCCGTATAAATTTCTGCAAAAAATGAAAAAACGGTAAGGCTATAGCCCATGAAAATATCTTCTCCGCCAGGTATAATAAATTGACTCGAAAGCGCTGGTTCTTCGTTTACATCACTCCCATTGCTTGCGGGGATGCTTGTTTAGGTTATTATTAAAAGAATAGGTGCCGAATAAATTTCTGGAAAAAATGAAAAAACGGTAAGGCTATAGCCCATGAAAATATCTTCTCCGACAGGTATAATAAATTGACTCGAAAGCGCTGGTTCTTCGTTTATATCACTCCCATTGCATGCGGGGATGCTTGTTTAGGGGATTAATAAAAGAATAGGTGCCGAATAAATTTCTGGAAAAAATGAAAAAACGGTAAGGCTATAGCCTATGAAAATATCTTCTTCGCCGGCTATAATAAATTGACTCGAAAGCGATGGTTCTTCGTTTACATCACTCCCATTGCTTGCGGGGATGCTTGTTTAGGGGATTATTAAAAGAATAGGTGCCGAATAAATTTCTGGAAAAAATGAAAAAACGGTTAGGCTATAGCCCATGAAAATATCTTCTCCGACAGGTATAATAAATTGACTCGAAAGCGCTGGTTCTTCGTTTACATCACTCCCATTGCATGCGGGGATGCTTGTTTAGGGGATTAATAAAAGAATAGGTGCCGAATAAATTTCTGGAAAAAATGAAAAAACGGTAAGGCTATAGCCCATGAAAATATCTTCTCCAACAGGTATAATAAATTGACTCTAAAGCGCTGGTTCTTCGTTTACATCACTCCCATTGCATGCGGGGATGCTTGTTTAGGGGATTGTTAAAAGAATAGGTGCCGAATAAATTTCTGGAAAAAATGAAAAAACGGTAAGGCTATAGCCCATGAAAATATCTTCTCTGACAGGTATAATAAATTGACTCGAAAGCGCTGGTTCTTCGTTTACATCACTCCCATTGCATGCGGGGATGCTTGTTTAGGGGATTATTAAAAGAATAGGGGCCGAATAAATTTCTGGAAAAAATGAAAATATCTTCACCGCCAGGTATAATAAATTGACTCGAAAGCGCTGGTTCTTCGTTTACGTCACTCCCACTGCATGCGGGGATGCTTTTTTAGGGATTATTAAAAGAATAGGTGCCGAATAAATTTCTGGAAAAAATGAAAAAACGGTTAGGCTATAGCCCATGAAAATATCTTCTCCGACAGGTATAATAAATTGACTCGAAAGCGCTGGTTCTTCGTTTACGTCACTCCCATTGCATGCGGGGATGCTTGTTTAGGGGATTAATAAAAGAATGGGTGCCGTATAGGTTTCTGGAAAAAATGAAAAAAACGGTAAGGCTATAGCCCATGAAAATATCTTCTCCGACAGGTATAATAAATTGATTCGAAAGCGCTGGTTCTTCGTTTACATCACTCCCATTGCTTGATGGGATGCTTGTTTAGGGGAATATTAAAAGAATAGGTGCCGTATAAATTTCTGGAAAAAATGAAAAAAACGGTAAGGCTATAGCCCATGAAAATATCTTCTCCGACAGGTATAATAAATTGACTCGAAAGCGCTGGTTCTTCGTTTACGTCACTCCCATTGCATGCGGGGATGCTTGTTTAGGGGATTAATAAAAGAATGGGTGCCGTATAGGTTTCTGGAAAAAATGAAAAAACGGTAAGGCTATAGCCCTTGAAAATATCTTCTCCGCAAGGTATAATAAATTGACTCGAAAGCGCTGGTTCTTCGTTTACATCACTCCCATTGCTTGCGGGGATGCTTGTTTAGGGGATTAATAAAAGAATAGGTGCCGAATAAATTTCTGGAAAAAATGAAAAAACGGTAAGGCTATAGCCCATGAAAATATCTTCTCCGACAGGTATAATAAATTGACTCGAAGGCGCTGGTTCTTCGTTTACATCACTCCCATTGCATGCGGGGATGCTTGTTTAGGGGATTATTAAAAGAATAGGTGCCGTATAAATTTCTGGAAAAAATGAAAAAACGGTAAGACTATAGCCCATGAAAATATCTTCTCCGACAGGTATAATAAATTGACTCGAAAGCGCTGGTTCTTCGTTTACATCACTCCCATTGCATGCGGGGATGCTTGTTTAGGGGATTAATAAAAGAATAGGTGCCGAATAAATTTCTGGAAAAAATGAAAAAACGGTAAGGCTATAGCCCAGAAAATATCTTCTCCGACAGGTATAATAAATTGACTCGAAAGCGCTAGTTCTTCGTTTACATCACTCCCATTGCATGCGGGGATGCTTGTTTAGGGGATTATTAAAAGAATGGGTGCCGTATAAATTTCTGGAAAAAATGAAAAAACGGTAAGGCTATAGCCCATGAAAATATCTTCTCCGACAGGTATAATAAATTGACTCGAAAGCGCTGGTTCTTCGTTTACATCACTCCCATTGCATGCGGGGATGCTTGTTTAGGGGATTAATAAAAGAATAGGTGCCGAATAAATTTCTGGAAAAAATGAAAAAACGGTAAGGCTATAGCCCATGAAAATATCTTCTCCGACAGGTATAATAAATTGACTCGAAAGCGCTGGTTCTTCGTTTACATCACTCCCATTGCTTGCGGGGATGCTTGTTTAGGGGATTATTAAAAGAATAGGTGCCGTATAAATTTCTGGAAAAAATGAAAAAACGGTAAGGCTATAGCCCATGAAAATATCTTCTCCGACAGGTATAATAAATTGACTCGAAAGCGCTGGTTCTTCGTTTACATCACTCCCATTGCTTGCGGGGATGCTTGTTTAGGGGATTATTAAAAGAATAGGTGCCGTATAAATTTCTGGAAAAAATGAAAAAACGGTAAGGCTATAGCCCATGAAAATATCTTCTCCGACAGGTATAATAAATTGACTCGAAAGCGCTGGTTCTTCGTTTACATCACTCCCATTGCATGCGGGGATGCTTGTTTAGGGGATTATTAAAAGAATAGGGGCCGAATAAATTTCTGGAAAAAACGAAAAAACGGTAAGGCTATAGCCCATGAAAATATCTTCTCCGACAGGTATAATAAATTGACTCGAAAGCGCTGGTTCTTCGTTTACGTCACTCCCATTGCATGTGGGGATGCTTGTTTAGGGGATTAATAAAAGAATGGGTGCCGTATAGGTTTCTGGAAAAAATGAAAAAACGGTAAGGCTATAGCCCATGAAAATATCTTCTCCGCCAGGTATAATAAATTGACTCGAAAGCGCTGGTTCTTCGTTTACGTCACTCCCATTGCATGCGGGGATGCTTGTTTAGGGGATTAATAAAAGAATGGGTGCCGTATAGGTTTCTGGAAAACATGAAAAAACGGTAAGGCTATAGCCCATGAAAATATCTTCTCCGCAAGGTATAATAAATTGACTCGAAAGCGCTGGTTCTTCGTTTACATCACTCCCATTGCATGCGGGGATGCTTGTTTAGGGGATTAATAAAAGAATAGGTGCCGAATAAATTTCTGGAAAAAATGAAAAAACGGTAAGGCTATAGCCCATGAAAATATCTTCTCCGACAGGTATAATAAATTGACTCGAAAGCGCTAGTTCTTCGTTTACATCACTCCCATTGCATGCGGGGATGCTTGTTTAGGGGATTATTAAAAGAATGGGTGCCGTATAAATTTTTGGAAAAAATGAAAAAACGGTAAGGCTATAGCCCATGAAAATATCTTCTCCGACAGGTATAATAAATTGACTCGAAAGCGCTGGTTCTTCGTTTACATCACTCCCATTGCATGCGGGGATGCTTGTTTAGGGGATTAATAAAAGAATAGGTGCCGAATAAATTTCTGGAAAAAATGAAAAAACGGTAAGGCTATAGCCCATGAAAATATCTTCTCCGACAGGTATAATAAATTGACTCGAAAGCGCTGGTTCTTCGTTTACATCACTCCCATTGCTTGCGGGGATGCTTGTTTAGGGGATTATTAAAAGAATAGGTGCCGTATAAATTTCTGGAAAAAATGAAAAAACGGTAAGGCTATAGCCCATGAAAATATCTTCTCCGACAGGTATAATAAATTGACTCGAAAGCGCTGGTTCTTCGTTTACATCACTCCCATTGCATGCGGGGATGCTTGTTTAGGGGATTAATAAAAGAATAGGTGCCGAATAAATTTCTGGAAAAAATGAAAAAACGGTAAGGCTATAGCCCATGAAAATATCTTCTCCGACAGGTATAATAAATTGACTCGAAAGCGCTGGTTCTTCGTTTACATCACTCCCATTGCATGCGGGGATGCTTGTTTAGGGGATTATTAAAAGAATAGGGGCCGAATAAATTTCTGCAAAAAATGAAAAAACGGTAAGGCTATAGCCCATGAAAATATCTTCTCCGACAGGTATAATAAATTGACTCGAAAGCGCTGGTTCTTCGTTTACGTCACTCCCATTGCATGCGGGGATGCTTGTTTAGGGGATTAATAAAAGAATGGGTGCCGTATAGGTTTCTGGAAAAAAATGAAAAAACGGTAAGGCTATAGCCCATGAAAATATCTTCTCCGCCAGGTATAATAAATTGACTCGAAAGCGCTGGTTCTTCGTTTACGTCACTCCCATTGCATGCGGGGATGCTTGTTTAGGGGATTAATAAAAGAATGGGTGCCGTATAGGTTTCTGGAAAACATGAAAAAACGGTAAGGCTATAGCCCATGAAAATATCTTCTCCGCAAGGTATAATAAATTGACTCGAAAGCGCTGGTTCTTCGTTTACATCACTCCCATTGCTTGCGGGGATGCTTGTTTAGGGGATTATTAAAAGAATAGGTGCCGTATAAATTTCTGGAAAAAATGAAAAACGGTAAGGCTATAGCCCATGAAAATATCTTCTCCGACAGGTATAATAAATTGACTCGAAAGCGCTGGTTCTTCGTTTACGTCACTCCCATTGCATGCGGGGATGCTTGTTTAGGGGTTTAATAAAAGAATGGGTGCCGTATAGGTTTCTGGAAAAAATGAAAAAACGGTAAGGCTATAGCCCTTGAAAATATCTTCTCCGCAAGGTATAATAAATTGACTCGAAAGCGCTGGTTCTTCGTTTACATCACTCCCATTGCTTGCGGGGATGCTTGTTTAGGGGATTATTCAATGAATGGGTGCCGTATAAATTTCTGGAAAAAATGAAAAAACGGTAAGGCTATAGCCCATGAAAATATCTTCTCCGCCAGGTATAATAAATTGACTCGAAAGCGCTGGTTCTTCGTTTACATCACTCCCATTGCTTGCGGGGATGCTTGTTTAGGTTATTATTAAAAGAATAGGTGCCGAATAAATTTCTGGAAAAAATGAAAAAACGGTAAGGCTATAGCCCATGAAAATATCTTCTCCGACAGGTATAATAAATTGACTCGAAAGCGCTGGTTCTTCGTTTACATCACTCCCATTGCATGCGGGGATGCTTGTTTAGGGGATTATTAAAAGAATAGGTGCCGAATAAATTTCTGGAAAAAATGAAAAAACGGTAAGGCTATAGCCTATGAAAATATCTTCTTCGCCAGCTATAATAAATTGACTCGAAAGCGCTGGTTCTTCGTTTACATCACTCCCATTGCTTGCGGGGATGCTTGTTTAGGGGATTAATAAAAGAATAGGTGCCGAATAAATTTCTGGAAAAAATGAAAAAACGGATAGGCTATAGCCCATGAAAATATCTTCTCCGACAGGTATAATAAATTGACTCGAAAGCGCTGGTTCTTCGTTTACATCACTCCCATTGCATGCGGGGATGCTTGTTTAGGGGATTAATAAAAGAATGGGTGCCGAATAAATTTCTGGAAAAAATGAAAAAACGGTAAGGCTATAGCCCATGAAAATATCTTCTCCCACAGGTATAATAAATTGACTCGAAAGCGCTGGTTCTTCGTTTACATCACTCCCATTGCATGCGGGGATGCTTGTTTAGGGGATTATTAAAAGAATAGGTGCCGAATAAATTTCTGGAAAAAATGAAAAAACGGTAAGGCTATAGCCCATGAAAATATCTTCTCCGATAGGTATAATAAATTGACTCGAAAGCGCTGGTTCTTCGTTTACATCACTCCCATTGCATGCGGGGATGCTTGTTTAGGGGATTATTAAAAGAATAGGTGCCGAATAAATTTCTGGAAAAAATGAAAATATCTTCACCGCCAGGTTTATTAATTTATCTCGAAAGCGCTGGTTCTTCGTTTACGTCACTCCCATTGCATGCGGGGATGCTTGTTTAGGGATTAATAAAAGAATAGGTGCCGAATAAATTTCTGGAAAAAATGAAAAAAACGGTAAGGCTATAGCCCATGAAAATATCTTCTCCGACAGGTATAATAAATTGACTCGAAAGCGCTGGTTCTTCGTTTACGTCACTCCCATTGCATGCGGGGATGCTTGTTTAGGGGATTAATAAAAGAATGGGTGCCGTATAGGTTTCTGGAAAAAATGAAAAAAACGGTAAGGCTATAGCCCATGAAAATATCTTCTCCGACAGGTATAATAAATTGATTCGAAAGCGCTGGTTCTTCGTTTACATCACTCCCATTGCTTGATGGGATGCTCGTTTAGGGGATTATTAAAAGAATAGGTGCCGTATAAATTTCTGGAAAAAATGAAAAAAACGGTAAGGCTATAGCCCATGAAAATATCTTCTCCGACAGGTATAATAAATTGACTCGAAAGCGCTGGTTCTTCGTTTACGTCACTCCCATTGCATGCGGGGATGCTTGTTTAGGGGATTAATAAAAGAATGGGTGCCGTATAGGTTTCTGGAAAAAATGAAAAAACGGTAAGGCTATAGCCCTTGAAAATATCTTCTCCGCAAGGTATAATAAATTGACTCGAAAGCGCTGGTTCTTCGTTTACATCACTCCCATTGCTTGCGGGGATGCTTGTTTAGGGGATTATTAAAAGAATGGGCGCCCTATAAATTTCTGGAAAAAATGAAAAAACGGTAAGGCTATAGCCCATGAAAATATCTTCTCCGCCAGGTATAATAAATTGACTCGAAAGCGCTGGTTCTTCGTTTACATCACTCCCATTGCTTGCGGGGATGCTTGTTTAGGGGATTAATAAAAGAATAGGTGCCGAATAAATTTCTGGAAAAAATGAAAAAACGGTAAGGCTATAGCCCATGAAAATATCTTCACCGCCAGGTATAATAAATTGACTCGAAAGCGCTGGTTCTTCGTTTACGTCACTCCCATTGCATGCGGGGATGCTTGTTTAGGGATTATTAAAAGAATAGGTGCCGAATAAATTTCTGGAAAAAATGAAAAAACGGTAAGGCTATAGCCCATGAAAATATCTTCTCCGACAGGTATAATAAATTGACTCGAAAGCGCTGGTTCTTCGTTTACATCACTCCCATTGCTTGCGGGGATGCTTGTTTAGGGGATTATTAAAAGAATAGGTGCCGAATAAATTTCTGGAAAAAATGAAAAAACGGTAAGGCTATAGCCCATGAAAATATCTTCTCCGACAGGTATAATAAATTGACTCGAAAGCGCTGGTTCTTCGTTTACATCACTCCCATTGCATGCGGGGATGCTTGTTTAGGGATTATTAAAAGAATAGGTGCCGAATAAATTTCTGGAAAAAATGAAAAAACGGTAAGGCTATAGCCCATGAAAATATCTTCTCCGACAGGTATAATAAATTGACTCGAAAGCGCTGGTTCTTCGTTTACGTCACTCCCATTGCATGCGGGGATGCTTGTTTAGGGGATTAATAAAAGAATGGGTGCCGTATAGGTTTCTGGAAAAAATGAAAAAAACGGTAAGGCTATAGCCCATGAAAATATCTTCTCCGACAGGTATAATAAATTGATTCGAAAGCGCTGGTTCTTCGTTTACATCACTCCCATTGCTTGATGGGATGCTTGTTTAGGGGATTATTAAAAGAATAGGTGCCGTATAAATTTCTGGAAAAAATGAAAAAAACGGTAAGGCTATAGCCCATGAAAATATCTTCTCCGACAGGTATAATAAATTGAATCGAAAGCGCTGGTTCTTCGTTTACGTCACTCCCATTGCATGCGGGGATGCTTGTTTAGGGGATTAATAAAAGAATGGGTGCCGTATAGGTTTCTGGAAAAAATGAAAAAAACGGTAAGGCTATAGCCCTTGAAAATATCTTCTCCGCAAGGTATAATAAATTGACTCGAAAGCGCTGGTTCTTCGTTTACATCACTCCCATTGCTTGCGGGGATGCTTGTTTAGGGGATTATTAAAAGAATGGGTGCCCTATAAATTTCTGGAAAAAATGAAAAAACGGTAAGGCTATAGCCCATGAAAATATCTTCTCCGCCAGGTATAATAAATTGACTCGAAAGCGCTGGTTCTTCGTTTACATCACTCCCATTGCTTGCGGGGATGCTTGTTTAGGGGATTATTAAAAGAATAGGTGCCGAATAAATTTCTGGAAAAAATGAAAAAAACGGTAAGGCTATAGCCCATGAAAATATCTTCTCCGACAGGTATAATAAATTGACTCGAAAGCGCTGGTTCTTCGTTTACGTCACTCCCATTGCATGCGGGGATGCTTGTTTAGGGGATTAATAAAAGAATGGGTGCCGTATAGGTTTCTGGAAAAAATGAAAAAACGGTAAGGCTATAGCCCTTGAAAATATCTTCTCCGCAAGGTATAATAAATTGACTCGAAAGCGCTGGTTCTTCGTTTACATCACTCCCATTGCTTGCGGGGATGCTTGTTTAGGGGATTATTAAAAGAATGGGTGCCCTATAAATTTCTGGAAAAAATGAAAAAACGGTAAGGCTATAGCCCATGAAAATATCTTCTCCGACAGGTATAATAAATTGACTCGAAAGCGCTGGTTCTTCGTTTACATCACTCCCATTGCATGCGGGGATGCTTGTTTAGGGGATTATTAAAAGAATAGGTGCCGAATAAATTTCTGGAAAAAATGAAAAAACGGTAAGGCTATAGCCTATGAAAATATCTTCTTCGCCAGCTATAATAAATTGACTCGAAAGCGCTGGTTCTTCGTTTACATCACTCCCATTGCTTGCGGGGATGCTTGTTTAGGGGATTATTAAAAGAATAGGTGCCGAATAAATTTCTGGAAAAAATGAAAAAACGGTTAGGCTATAGCCCATGAAAATATCTTCTCCGACAGGTATAATAAATTGACTCGAAAGCGCTGGTTCTTCGCTTACATCACTCCCATTGCATGCGGGGATGCTTGTTTAGGGGATTAATAAAAGAATAGGTGCCGAATAAATTTCTGGAAAAAATGAAAAAACGGTAAGGCTATAGCCCATGAAAATATCTTCTCCCACAGGTATAATAAATTGACTCGAAAGCGCTGGTTCTTCGTTTACATCACTCCCATTGCATGCGGGGATGCTTGTTTAGGGGATTATTAAAAGAATAGGTGCCGAATAAATTTCTGGAAAAAATGAAAAAACGGTAAGGCTATAGCCCATGAAAATATCTTCTCCGACAGGTATAATAAATTGACTCGAAAGCGCTGGATCTTCGTTTACATCACTCCCATTGCATGCGGGGATGCTTGTTTAGGGGATTATTAAAAGAATAGGTGCCGAATAAATTTATGGAAAAAATGAAAATATCTTCACCGCCAGGTATAATAAATTGACTCGAAAGCGCTGGTTCTTCGTTTACGTCACTCCCATTGCATGCGGGGATGCTTGTTTAGGGATTATTAAAAGAATAGGTGCCGAATAAATTTCTGGAAAAAATGAAAAAACGGTAAGGCTATAGCCCATGAAAATATCTTCTCCGACAGGTATAATAAATTGACTCGAAAGCGCTGGTTCTTCGTTTACGTCACTCCCATTGCATGCGGGGATGCTTGTTTAGGGGATTAATAAAAGAATGGGTGCCGTATAGGTTTCTGGAAAAAATGAAAAAAACGGTAAGGCTATAGCCCATGAAAATATCTTCTCCGACAGGTATAATAAATTGATTCGAAAGCGCTGGTTCTTCGTTTACATCACTCCCATTGCTTGATGGGATGCTTGTTTAGGGGTTAATAAAAGAATAGGTGCCGTATAAATTTCTGGAAAAAATGAAAAAAAACGGTAAGGCTATAGCCCATGAAAATATCTTCTCCGACAGGTATAATAAATTGACTCGAAAGCGCTGGTTCTTCGTTTACGTCACTCCCATTGCATGCGGGGATGCTTGTTTAGGGGATTAATAAAAGAATGGGTGCCGTATAGGTTTCTGGAAAAAATGAAAAAACGGTAAGGCTATAGCCCTTGAAAATATCTTCTCCGCAAGGTATAATAAATTGACTCGAAAGCGCTGGTTCTTCGTTTACATCACTCCCATTGCTTGCGGGGATGCTTGTTTAGGGGATTATTAAAAGAATGGGTGCCCTATAAATTTCTGGAAAAAATGAAAAAACGGTAAGGCTATAGCCCATGAAAATATCTTCTCCGCCAGGTATAATAATTTGACTCGAAAGCGCTGGTTCTTCGTTTACATCACTCCCATTGCTTGCGGGGATGCTTGTTTAGGGGATTATTAAAAGAATAGGTGCCGAATAAATTTCTGGAAAAAATGAAAAAACGGTAAGGCTATAGCCCATGAAAATATCTTCACCGCCAGGTATAATAAATTGACTCGAAAGCGCTGGTTCTTCGTTTACGTCACTCCCATTGCATGCGGGGATGCTTGTTTAGGGATTATTAAAAGAATATGTGCCGAATAAATTTCTGGAAAAAATGAAAAAACGGTAAGGCTATAGCCCATGAAAATATCTTCTCCGACAGGTATAATAAATTGACTCGAAAGCGCTGGTTCTTCGTTTACATCACTCCCATTGCTTGCGGGGATGCTTGTTTAGGGGATTATTAAAAGAATAGGTGCCGAATAAATTTCTGGAAAAAATGAAAAAACGGTAAGGCTATAGCCCATGAAAATATCTTCTCCGACAGGTATAATAAATTGACTCGAAAGCGCTGGTTCTTCGTTTACATCACTCCCATTGCATGCGGGGATGCTTGTTTAGGGATTATTAAAAGAATAGGTGCCGAATAAATTTCTGGAAAAAATGAAAAAACGGTAAGGCTATAGCCCATGAAAATATCTTCTCGGACAGGTATAATAAATTGACTCGAAAGCGCTGGTTCTTCGTTTACGTCACTCCCATTGCTTGCGGGGATGCTTGTTTAGGGGATTATTAAAAGAATGGGTGCCCTATAAATTTCTGGAAAAAATGAAAAAACGGTAAGGCTATAGCCCATGAAAATATCTTCTCCGCCAGGTATAATAAATTGACTCGAAAGCGCTGGTTCTTCGTTTACATCACTCCCATTGCTTGCGGGGATGCTTGTTTAGGGGATTATTAAAAGAATAGGTGCCGAATAAATTTCTGGAAAAAATGAAAAAACGGTAAGGCTATAGCCCATGAAAATATCTTCTCCGACAGGTATAATAAATTGACCCGAAAGCGCTGGTTCTTCGTTTACATCACTCCCATTGCATGCGGGGATGCTTGTTTAGGGGATTATTAAAAGAATAGGTGCCGAATAAATTTCTGGAAAAAATGAAAAAACGGTAAGGCTATAGCCCATGAAAATATCTTCTCCGACAGGTGTAATAAATTGACTCGAAAGCGCTGGTTCTTCGTTTACATCACTCCCATTGCATGCGGGGATGCTTGTTTAGGGGATTATTAAAAGAATAGGTGCCGAATAAATTTCTGGAAAGAATGAAAAAACGGTAAGGCAATAGCCCATGAAAATATCTTCTCGGACAGGTATAATAAATTGACTTGAAAGCGCTGGTTCTTCGTTTACGTCACTCCCATTGCATGCGGGGATGCTTGTTTAGGGGATTAATAAAAGAATGGGTGCCGTATAGGTTTCTGGAAAAAATGAAAAAACGGTAAGGCTATAGCCCATGAAAATATCTTCTCCGACAGGTATAATAAATTGACTCGAAAGCGCTGGTTCTTCGTTTACGTCACTCCCATTGCATGCGGGGATGCTTGTTTAGGGGATTAATAAAAGAATGGGTGCCGTATAGGATTCTGGAAAAAATGAAAAAACGGTAAGGCTATAGCCCTTGAAAATATCTTCTCCGCCAGGTATAATAAATTGACTCGAAAGCGCTGGTTCTTCGTTTACATCACTCCCATTGCTTGCGGGGATGCTTGTTTAGGGGATTATTAAAAGAATAGGTGCCGAATAAATTTCTGGAAAAAATGAAAAAAACGGTAAGGCTATAGCCCGTGAAAATATCTTCTCCGACAGGTATAATAAATTGACTCGAAAGCGCTGGTTCTTCGTTTACATCACTCCCATTGCATGCGGGGATGCTTGTTTAGGGGATTATTAAAAGAATAGGTGCCGAATAAATTTCTGGAAAAAATGAAAAAACGGTAAGGCTATAGCCCATGAAAATATCTTCTCCGCCAGGTATAACAAATTGACTCGAAAGCGCTGGTTCTTCGTTTACATCACTCCCATTGCTTGTGGGGATGCTTGTTTAGGGGATTATTAAAAGAATAGGTGCCGAATAAATTTCTGGAAAAAATGAAAAAACGGTAAGGCTATAGCGCATGAAAATATCTTCTCCGACAGGTATAATAAATTGACTCGAAAGCGCTGGTTCTTCGTTTACATGTCTCCCATTGCATGCGGGGATGCTTGTTTAGGGGATTAATAAAAGAATAGGTGCCGAATAAATTTCTGGAAAAAATGAAAAAACGGTAAGGCTATAACCCATGAAAATATCTTCTCCGACAGGTATAATAAATTGACTCGAAAGCGTTGGTTCTTCGTTTACATCACTCCCATTGCTTGCGGGGGTGCTTGTTTAGGGGATTATTAAAAGAATAGGTGCCGAATAAATTTCTGGAAAAAATGAAAAAACGGTAAGGCTATAGCCCATGAAAATATCTTCTCCGACAGGTATAATAAATTGACTCGAAAGAGCAGGTTCTTCGTTTACATCACTCCCATTGCATGCGGGGATGCTTGTTTAGGGGATTATTAAAAGAATAGGTGCCGAATAAATTTCTGGAAAAAATGAAAAAACGGTAAGGCTATAGCCCATGAAAATATCTTCTCCGCCAGGTATAACAAATTGACTCGAAAGCGCTTGTTCTTCGTTTACATCACTCCCATTGCTTGCGGGGATGCTTGTTTAGGGGATTATTAAAAGAATAGGTGCCGAATAAATTTCTGGAAAAAATGAAAAAACGGTAAGGCTCTAGCCCATGAAAATATCTTCTCCGACAGGTATAATAAATTGACTCGAAAGCGCTGGTTCTTCGTTTACATCACTCCCATTGCTTGCGGGGATGCTTGTTTAGGGGATTATTAAAAGAATGGGTGCCCTATAAATTTCTGGAAAAAATGAAAAAACGGTAAGGCTATAGCCCATGAAAATATCTTCTCCGACAGGTATAATAAATTGACTCGAAAGCGCTGGTTCTTCGTTTACGTCACTCCCATTGCATGCGGGGATGCTTGTTTAGGGGATTAATAAAAGAATGGGTGCCGTATAGGTTTCTGGAAAAAATGAAAAAACGGTAAGGCTATAGCCCATGAAAATATCTTCTCCGACAGGTATAATAAATTGACTCGAAAGCGCTGGTTCTTCGTTTACGTCACTCCCATTGCATGCGGGGATGCTTGTTTAGGGGATTAATAAAAGAATGGGTGCCGTATAGGTTTCTGGAAAAAATGAAGAAACGGTAAGGCTATAGCCCATGAAAATATCTTCTCCGCAAGGTATAATAAATTGACTCGAAAGCGCTGGTTCTTCGTTTACATCACTCCCATTGCTTGCGGAGATGCTTGTTTAGGGGATTATTAAAAGAATAGGTGCCGTATAAATTTCTGGAAAAAATGAAAAAACGGTAAGGCTATAGCCCATGAAATACATTCTCCGACAGGTATAATAAATTGACTCGAAAGCGCTGGTTCTTCGTTTACGTCACTCCCATTGCATGCGGGGATGCTTGTTTAGGGGATTAATAAAAGAATGGGTGCCGTATAGGTTTCTGGAAAAAATGAAAAAACGGTAAGGCTATAGCCCTTGAAAATATCTTCTCCGCCAGGTATAATAAATTGACTCGAAAGCGCTGGTTCTTCGTTTACATCACTCCCATTGCTTGCGGGGATGCTTGTTTAGGGGATTATTAAAAGAATAGGTGCCGAATAAATTTCTGGAAAAAATGAAAAAACGGTAAGGCTATAGCCCATGAAAATATCTTCTCCGACAGGTATAATAAATTGACTCGAAAGCGTTGGTTCTTCGTTTACATCACTCCCATTGCATGCGGGGATGCTTGTTTAGGGGATTATTAAAAGAATAGGTGCCGAATAAATTTCTGGAAAAAATGAAAAAACGGTAAGGCTATAGCCCATGAAAATATCTTCTCCGCCAGGTATAACAAATTGACTCGAAAGCGCTGGTTCTTCGTTTACATCACTCCCATTGCTTGCGGGGATGCTTGTTTAGGGGATTATTTAAAGAATAGGTGCCGAATAAATTTCTGGAAAAAATGAAAAAACGGTAAGGCTATAGCCCATGAAAATATCTTCTCCGACAGGTATAATAAATTGACTCGAAAGCGCTGGTTCTTCGTTTACATGTCTCCCATTGCATGCGGGGATGCTTGTTTAGGGGATTATTAAAAGAATAGGTGCCGAATAAATTTCTGGAAAAAATGAAAAAACGGTAAGGCTATAGCCCATGAAAATATCTTCTGCGACAGGAATAATAAATTGACTCGAAAGCGCTGGTTCTTCGTTTACATCACTCCCATTGCTTGATGGGATGCTTGTTTAGGGGATTATTAAAAGAATAGGTGCCGTATAAATTTCTGGAAAAAATGAAAAAAACGGTAAGGCTATAGCCCATGAAAATATCTTCTCCGACAGGTATAATAAATTGACTCGAAAGCGCTGGTTCTTCGTTTACGTCACTCCCATTGCATGCGGGGATGCTTGTTTAGGGGATTAATAAAGGAATGGGTGCCGTATAGGTTTCTAGAAAAAATGAAAAAACGGTAAGGCTATAGCCCTTGAAAATATCTTCTCCGCAAGGTATAATAAATTGACTCGAAAGCGCTGGTTCTTCGTTTACATCACTCCCATTGCTTGCGGGGATGCTTGTTTAGGGGATTAATAAAAGAATGGGTGCCCTATAAATTTCTGGAAAAAATGAAAAAACGGTAAGGCTATAGCCCATGAAAATATCTTCTCCGCCAGGTATAATAAATTGACTCGAAAGCGCTGGTTCTTCGTTTACATCACTCCCATTGCTTGCGGGGATGCTTGTTTAGGGGATTATTAAAAGAATAGGTGCCGAATAAATTTCTGGAAAAAATGAAAAAAACGGTAAGGCTATAGCCCATGAAAATATCTTCTCCGACAGGTATAATAAATTGACTCGAAAGCGCTGGTTCTTCGTTTACGTCACTCCCATTGCATGCGGGGATGCTTGTTTAGGGGATTAATAAAAGAATGGGTGCCGTATAGGTTTCTGGAAAAAATGAAAAAACGGTAAGGCTATAGCCCTTGAAAATATCTTCTCCGCAAGGTATAATAAATTGACTCGAAAGCGCTGGTTCTTCGTTTACATCACTCCCATTGCTTGCGGGGATGCTTGTTTAGGGGATTATTAAAAGAATGGGTGCCCTATAAATTTCTGGAAAAAATGAAAAAACGGTAAGGCTATAGCCCATGAAAATATCTTCTCCGACAGGTATAATAAATTGACTCGAAAGCGCTGGTTCTTCGTTTACATCACTCCCATTGCATGCGGGGATGCTTGTTTAGGGGATTATTAAAAGAATAGGTGCCGTATAAATTTCTGGAAAAAATGAAAAAACGGTAAGGCTATAGCCCATGAAAATATCTTCTCCGACAGGTATAATAAATTGACTCGAAAGCGCTGGTTCTTCGTTTACGTCACTCCCATTGCATGCGGGGATGCTTGTTTAGGGGATTAATAAAAGAATGGGTGCCGTATAGGTTTCTGGAAAAAATGAAAAAACGGTAAGGCTATAGCCCTTGAAAATATCTTCTCCGCCAGGTATAATAAATTGACTCGAAAGCGCTGGTTCTTCGTTTACATCACTCCCATTGCTTGCGGGGATGCTTGTTTAGGGGATTATTAAAAGAATAGGTGCCGAATAAATTTCTGGAAAAAATGAAAAAACGGTAAGGCTATAGCCCATGAAAATATCTTCTCCGACAGGTATAATAAATTGACTCGAAAGCGCTGGTTCTTCGTTTACATCACTCCCATTGCATGCGGGGATGCTTGTTTAGGGGATTATTAAAAGAATAGGTGCCGAATAAATTTCTGGAAAAAATGAAAAAACGGTAAGGCTATAGCCCATGAAAATATCTTCTCCGCCAGGTATAACAAATTGACTCGAAAGCGCTGGTTCTTCGTTTACATCACTCCCATTGCTTGCGGGGATGCTTGTTTAGGGGATTATTTAAAGAATAGGTGCCGTATAAATTTCTGGAAAAAATGAAAAAACGGTAAGGCTATAGCCCATGAAAATATCTTCTCCGACAGGTATAATAAATTGACTCGAAAGCGCTGGTTCTTCGTTTACATGTCTCCCATTGCATGCGGCGATGCTTGTTTAGGGGATTATAAAAGAATAGGTGCCGAATAAATTTCTGGAAAAAATGAAAAAACGGTAAGGCTATAGCCCATGAAAATATCTTCTGCGACAGGAATAATAAATTGACTCGAAAGCGCTGGTTCTTCGTTTACATCACTCCCATTGCTTGATGGGATGCTTGTTTAGGGGATTATTAAAAGAATAGGTGCCGTATAAATTTCTGGAAAAAATGAAAAAAACGGTAAGGCTATAGCCCATGAAAATATCTTCTCCGACAGGTATAATAAATTGACTCGAAAGCGCTGGTTCTTCGTTTACGTCACTCCCATTGCATGCGGGGATGCTTGTTTAGGGGATTAATAAAGGAATGGGTGCCGTATAGGTTTCTAGAAAAAATGAAAAAACGGTAAGGCTATAGCCCTTGAAATTATCTTCTCCGCAAGGTATAATAAATTGACTCGAAAGCGCTGGTTCTTCGTTTACATCACTCCCATTGCTTGCGGGGATGCTTGTTTAGGGGATTATTAAAAGAATGGGTGCCCTATAAATTTCTGGAAAAAATGAAAAAACGGTAAGGCTATAGCCCATGAAAATACTTCTCCGCCAGGTATAATAAATTGACTCGAAAGCGCTGGTTCTTCGTTTACATCACTCCCATTGCTTGCGGGGATGCTTGTTTAGGGGATTATTAAAAGAATAGGTGCCGAATAAATTTCTGGAAAAAATGAAAAAAACGGTAAGGCTATAGCCCATGAAAATATCTTCTCCGACAGGTATAATAAATTGACTCGAAAGCGCTGGTTCTTCGTTTACGTCACTCCCATTGCATGCGGGGATGCTTGTTTAGGGGATTAATAAAAGAATGGGTGCCGTATAGGTTTCTGGAAAAAATGAAAAAACGGTAAGGCTATAGCCCTTGAAAATATCTTCTCCGCAAGGTATAATAAATTGACTCGAAAGCGCTGGTTCTTCGTTTACATCACTCCCATTGCTTGCGGGGATGCTTGTTTAGGGGATTATTAAAAGAATGGGTGCCCTATAAATTTCTGGAAAAAATGAAAAAACGGTAAGGCTATAGCCCATGAAAATATCTTCTCCGACAGGTATAATAAATTGACTCGAAAGCGCTGGTTCTTCGTTTACATCACTCCCATTGCATGCGGGGATGCTTGTTTAGGGGATTATTAAAAGAATAGGTGCCGAATAAATTTCTGGAAAAAATGAAAAAACGGTAAGGCTATAGCCTATGAAAATATCTTCTTCGCCAGCTATAATAAATTGACTCGAAAGCGCTGGTTCTTCGTTTACATCACTCCCATTGCTTGCGGGGATGCTTGTTTAGGGGATTATTAAAAGAATAGGTGCCGAATAAATTTCTGGAAAAAATGAAAAAACGGTTAGGCTATAGCCCATGAAAATATCTTCTCCGACAGGTATAATAAATTGACTCGAAAGCGCTGGTTCTTCGTTTACATCACTCCCATTGCATGCGGGGATGCTTGTTTAGGGGATTAATAAAAGAATAGGTGCCGAATAAATTTCTGGAAAAAATGAAAAAACGGTAAGGCTATAGCCCATGAAAATATCTTCTCCCACAGGTATAATAAATTGACTCGAAAGCGCTGGTTCTTCGTTTACATCACTCCCATTGCATGCGGGGATGCTTGTTTAGGGGAATATTAAAAGAATAGGTGCCGAATAAATTTCTGGAAAAAATGAAAATATCTTCACCGCCAGGTATAATAAATTGACTCGAAAGCGCTGGTTCTTCGTTTACGTCACTCCCATTGCATGCGGGGATGCTTGTTTAGGGATTATTAAAAGAATAGGTGCCGAATAAATTTCTGGAAAAAATGAAAAAACGGTAAGGCTATAGCCCATGAAAATATCTTCTCCGACAGGTATAATAAATTGACTCGAAAGCGCTGGTTCTTCGTTTACGTCACTCCCATTGCATGCGGGGATGCTTGTTTAGGGGATTAATAAAAGAATGGGTGCCGTATAGGTTTCTGGAAAAAATGAAAAAAACGGTAAGGCTATAGCCCATGAAAATATCTTCTCCGACAGGTATAATAAATTGATTCGAAAGCGCTGGTTCTTCGTTTACATCACTCCCATTGCTTGATGGGATGCTTGTTTAGGGGTTAATAAAAGAATAGGTGCCGTATAAATTTCTGGAAAAAATGAAAAAAACGGTAAGGCTATAGCCCATGAAAATATCTTCTCCGACAGGTATAATAAATTGACTCGAAAGCGCTGGTTCTTCGTTTACGTCACTCCCATTGCATGCGGGGATGCTTGTTTAGGGGAATAATAAAAGAATGGGTGCCGTATAGGTTTCTGGAAAAAATGAAAAAACGGTAAGGCTATAGCCCTTGAAAATATCTTCTCCGCAAGGTATAATAAATTGACTCGAAAGCGCTGGTTCTTCGTTTACATCACTCCCATTGCTTGATGGGATGCTTGTTTAGGGGATTATTAAAAGAATAGGTGCCGTATAAATTTCTGGAAAAAATGAAAAAAACGGTAAGGCTATAGCCCATGAAAATATCTTCTCCGACAGGTATAATAAATTGACTCGAAAGCGCTGGTTCTTCGTTTACGTCACTCCCATTGCATGCGGGGATGCTTGTTTAGGGGATTAATAAAGGAATGGGTGCCGTATAGGTTTCTAGAAAAAATGAAAAAACGGTAAGGCTATAGCCCTTGAAAATATCTTCTCCGCAAGGTATAATAAATTGACTCGAAAGCGCTGGTTCTTCGTTTACATCACTCCCATTGCTTGCGGGGATGCTTGTTTAGGGGATTATTAAAAGAATGGGTGCCCTATAAATTTCTGGAAAAAATGAAAAAACGGTAAGGCTATAGCCCATGAAAATATCTTCTCCGCCAGGTATAATAAATTGACTCGAAAGCACTGGTTCTTCGTTTACATCACTCCCATTGCTTGCGGGGATGCTTGTTTAGGGGATTATTAAAAGAATAGGTGCCGAATAAATTTCTGGAAAAAATGAAAAAAACGGTAAGGCTATAGCCCATGAAAATATCTTCTCCGACAGGTATAATAAATTGACTCGAAAGCGCTGGTTCTTCGTTTACGTCACTCCCATTGCATGCGGGGATGCTTGTTTAGGGGAATAATAAAAGAATGGGTGCCGTATAGGTTTCTGGAAAAAATGAAAAAACGGTAAGGCTATAGCCCTTGAAAATATCTTCTCCGCAAGGTATAATAAATTGACTCGAAAGCGCTGGTTCTTCGTTTACATCACTCCCATTGCTTGCGGGGATGCTTGTTTAGGGGATTATTAAAAGAATGGGTGCCCTATAAATTTCTGGAAAAAATGAAAAAACGGTAAGGCTATAGCCCATGAAAATATCTTCTCCGACAGGTATAATAAATTGACTCGAAAGCGCTGGTTCTTCGTTTACATCACTCCCATTGCATGCGGGGATGCTTGTTTAGGGGATTATTAAAAGAATAGGTGCCGTATAAATTTCTGGAAAAAATGAAAAAACGGTAAGGCTATAGCCCATGAAAATATCTTCTCCGACAGGTATAATAAATTGACTCGAAAGCGCTGGTTCTTCGTTTACGTCACTCCCATTGCATGCGGGGATGCTTGTTTAGGGGATTAATAAAAGAATGGGTGCCGTATAGGTTTCTGGAAAAAATGAAAAAACGGTAAGGCTATAGCCCTTGAAAATATCTTCTCCGCCAGGTATAATAAATTGACTCGAAAGCGCTGGTTCTTCGTTTACATCACTCCCATTGCTTGCGGGGATGCTTGTTTAGGGGATTATTAAAAGAATAGGTGCCGAATAAATTTCTGGAAAAAATGAAAAAACGGTAAGGCTATAGCCCATGAAAATATCTTCTCCGACAGGTATAATAAATTGACTCGAAAGCGCTGGTTCTTCGTTTACATCACTCCCATTGCATGCGGGGATGCTTGTTTAGGGGATTATTAAAAGAATAGGTGCCGAATAAATTTCTGGAAAAAATGAAAAAACGGTAAGGCTATAGCCCATGAAAATATCTTCTCCGCCAGGTATAACAAATTGACTCGAAAGCGCTGGTTCTTCGTTTACATCACTCCCATTGCTTGCGGGGATGCTTGTTTAGGGGATTATTTAAAGAATAGGTGCCGAATAAATTTCTGGAAAAAATGAAAAAACGGTAAGGCTATAGCCCATGAAAATATCTTCTCCGACAGGTATAATAAATTGACTCGAAAGCGCTGGTTCTTCGTTTACATGTCTCCCATTGCATGCGGGGATGCTTGTTTAGGGGATTATAAAAGAATAGGTGCCGAATAAATTTCTGGAAAAAATGAAAAAACGGTAAGGCTATATATAGCCCATGAAAATATCTTCTGCGACAGGAATAATAAATTGACTCGAAAGCGCTGGTTCTTCGTTTACATCACTCCCATTGCTTGATGGGATGCTTGTTTAGGGGATTATTAAAAGAATAGGTGCCGTATAAATTTCTGGAAAAAATGAAAAAAACGGTAAGGCTATAGCCAATGAAAATATCTTCTCCGACAGGTATAATAAATTGACTCGAAAGCGCTGGTTCTTCGTTTACGTCACTCCCATTGCATGCGGGGATGCTTGTTTAGGGGATTAATAAAGGAATGGGTGCCGTATAGGTTTCTAGAAAAAATGAAAAAACGGTAAGGCTATAGCCCTTGAAAATATCTTCTCCGCAAGGTATAATAAATTGACTCGAAAGCGCTGGTTCTTCGTTTACATCACTCCCATTGCTTGCGGGGATGCTTGTTTAGGGGATTATTAAAAGAATGGGTGCCCTATAAATTTCTGGAAAAAATGAAAAAACGGTAAGGCTATAGCCCATGAAAATACTTCTCCGCCAGGTATAATAAATTGACTCGAAAGCGCTGGTTCTTCGTTTACATCACTCCCATTGCTTGCGGGGATGCTTGTTTAGGGGATTATTAAAAGAATAGGTGCCGAATAAATTTCTGGAAAAAATGAAAAAAACGGTAAGGCTATAGCCCATGAAAATATCTTCTCCGACAGGTATAATAAATTGACTCGAAAGCGCTGGTTCTTCGTTTACGTCACTCCCATTGCATGCGGGGATGCTTGTTTAGGGGATTAATAAAAGAATGGGTGCCGTATAGGTTTCTGGAAAAAATGAAAAAACGGTAAGGCTATAGCCCTTGAAAATATCTTCTCCGCAAGGTATAATAAATTGACTCGAAAGCGCTGGTTCTTCGTTTACATCACTCCCATTGCTTGCGGGGATGCTTGTTTAGGGGATTATTAAAAGAATGGGTGCCCTATAAATTTCTGGAAAAAATGAAAAAACGGTAAGGCTATAGCCCATGAAAATATCTTCTCCGACAGGTATAATAAATTGACTCGAAAGCGCTGGTTCTTCGTTTACATCACTCCCATTGCATGCGGGGATGCTTGTTTAGGGGATTATTAAAAGAATAGGTGCCGAATAAATTTCTGGAAAAAATGAAAAAACGGTAAGGCTATAGCCTATGAAAATATCTTCTTCCCCAGCTATAATAAATTGACTCGAAAGCGCTGGTTCTTCGTTTACATCACTCCCATTGCTTGCGGGGATGCTTGTTTAGGGGATTATTAAAAGAATAGGTGCCGAATAAATTTCTGGAAAAAATGAAAAAACGGTTAGGCTATAGCCCATGAAAATATCTTCTCCGACAGGTATAATAAATTGACTCGAAAGCGCTGGTTCTTCGTTTACATCACTCCCATTGCATGCGGGGATGCTTGTTTAGGGGATTAATAAAAGAATAGGTGCCGAATAAATTTCTGGAAAAAATGAAAAAACGGTAAGGCTATAGCCCATGAAAATATCTTCTCCCACAGGTATATTAAATTGACTCGAAAGCGCTGGTTCTTCGTTTACATCACTCCCATTGCATGCGGGGATGCTTGTTTAGGGGAATATTAAAAGAATAGGTGCCGAATAAATTTCTGGAAAAAATGAAAAAACGGTAAGGCTATAGCCCATGAAAATATCTTCTCCGACAGGTATAATAAATTGACTCGAAAGCGCTGGTTCTTCGTTTACATCACTCCCATTGCATGCGGGGATGCTTGTTTAGGGGATTATTAAAAGAATAGGTGCCGAATAAATTTCTGGAAAAAATGAAAATATCTTCACCGCCAGGTATAATAAATTGACTCGAAAGCGCTGGTTCTTCGTTTACGTCACTCCCATTGCATGCGGGGATGCTTGTTTAGGGATTATTAAAAGAATAGGTGCCGAATAAATTTCTGGAAAAAATGAAAAAACGGTAAGGCTATAGCCCATGAAAATATCTTCTCCGACAAGTATAATAAATTGACTCGAAAGCGCTGGTTCTTCGTTTACGTCACTCCCATTGCATGCGGGGATGCTTGTTTAGGGGATTAATAAAAGAATGGGTGCCGTATAGGTTTCTGGAAAAAATGAAAAAAACGGTAAGGCTATAGCCCATGAAAATATCTTCTCCGACAGGTATAATAAATTGATTCGAAAGCGCTGGTTCTTCGTTTACATCACTCCCATTGCTTGATGGGATGCTTGTTTAGGGGTTAATAAAAGAATAGGTGCCGTATAAATTTCTGGAAAAAATGAAAAAAACGGTAAGGCTATAGCCCATGAAAAAATCTTCTCCGACAGGTATAATAAATTGACTCGAAAGCGCTGGTTCTTCGTTTACGTCACTCCCATTGCATGCGGGGATGCTTGTTTAGGGGAATAATAAAAGAATGGGTGCCGTATAGGTTTCTGGAAAAAATGAAAAAACGGTAAGGCTATAGCCCTTGAAAATATCTTCTCCGCAAGGTATAATAAATTGACTCGAAAGCGCTGGTTCTTCGTTTACATCACTCCCATTGCTTGCGGGGATGCTTGTTTAGGGGATTATTAAAAGAATGGGTGCCCTATAAATTTCTGGAAAAAATGAAAAAACGGTAAGGCTATAGCCCATGAAAATATCTTCTCCACCAGGTATAATAAATTGACTCGAAAGCGCTGGTTCTTCGTTTACATCACTCTCATTGCTTGCGGGGATGTTTGTTTAGGGGATTATTAAAAGAATAGGTGCCGAATAAATTTCTGGAAAAAATGAAAAAACGGTAAGGCTATAGCCCATGAAAATATCTTCACCGCCAGGTATAATAAATTGACTCGAAAGCGCTGGTTCTTCGTTTACGTCACTCCCATTGCATGCGGGGATGCTTGTTTAGGGATTATTAAAAGAATAGGTGCCGAATAAATTTCTGGAAAAAATGAAAAAACGGTAAGGCTATAGCCCATGAAAATATCTTCTCCGACAGGTATAATAAATTGACTCGAAACGCTGGTTCTTCGTTTACATCACTCCCATTGCTTGCGGGGATGCTTGTTTAGGGGATTAATAAAAGAATAGGTGCCGAATAAATTTCTGGAAAAAATGAAAAAACGGTAAGGCTATAGCCCATGAAAATATCTTCTCCGACAGGTATAATAAATTGACTCGAAAGCGCTGGTTCTTCGTTTACATCACTCCCATTGCATGCGGGGATGCTTGTTTAGGGATTATTAAAAGAATAGGTGCCGAATAAATTTCTGGAAAAAATGAAAAAACGGTAAGGCTATAGCCCATGAAAATATCTTCTCCGACAGGTATAATAAATTGACTCGAAAGCGCTGGTTCTTCATTTACGTCACTCCCATTGTATGCGGGGATGCTTGTTTAGGGGAATAATAAAAGAATGGGTGCCGTATAGGTTTCTGGAAAAAATGAAAAAAACGGTAAGGCTATAGCCCATGAAAATATCTTCTCCGACAGGTATAATAAATTGATTCGAAAGCGCTGGTTCTTCGTTTACATCACTCCCATTGCTTGATGGGATGCTTGTTTAGGGGATTATTAAAAGAATAGGTGCCGTATAAATTTCTGGAAAAAATGAAAAAAACGGTAAGGCTATAGCCCATGAAAATATCTTCTCCGACAGGTATAATAAATTGACTCGAAAGCGCTGGTTCTTCGTTTACGTCACTCCCATTGCATGCGGGGATGCTTGTTTAGGGGATTAATAAAAGAATGGGTGCCGTATAGGTTTCTGGAAAAAATGAAAAAACGGTAAGGCTATAGCCCTTGAAAATATCTTCTCCGCAAGGTATAATAAATTGACTCGAAAGCGCTGGTTCTTCGTTTACATCACTCCCATTGCTTGCGGGGATGCTTGTTTAGGGGATTATTAAAAGAATGGGTGCCCTATAAATTTCTGGAAAAAATGAAAAAACGGTAAGGCTATAGCCCATGAAAATATCTTCTCCGACAGGTATAATAAATTGACTCGAAAGCGCTGGTTCTTCGTTTACATCACTCCCATTGCATGCGGGGATGCTTGTTTAGGGGATTAATAAAAGAATAGGTGCCGAATAAATTTCTGGAAAAAATGAAAAAACGGTAAGGCTATAGCCCATGAAAATATCTTCTCCCACAGGTATAATAAATTGACTCGTAAGCGCTGGTTCTTCGTTTACATCACTCCCATTGCATGCGGGGATGCTTGTTTAGGGGATTATTAAAAGAATAGGTGCCGAATAAATTTCTGGAAAAAATGAAAAAACGGTAAGGCTATAGCCCATGAAAATATCTTCTCCGACAGGTATAATAAATTGACTCGAAAGCGCTGGTTCTTCGTTTACATCACTCCCATTGCATGCGGGGATGCTTGTTTAGGGGATTATTAAAAGAATAGGTGCCGAATAAATATCTGGAAAAAATGAAAATATCTTCACCGCCAGGTATAATAAATTGACTCGAAAGCGCTGGTTCTTCGTTTACGTCACTCCCATTGCATGCGGGGATGCTTGTTTAGGGATTATTAAAAGAATAGGTGCCGAATAAATTTCTGGAAAAAATGAAAAAACGGTAAGGCTATAGCCCATGAAAATATCTTCTCCGACAGGTATAATAAATTGACTCGAAAGCGCTGGTTCTTCGTTTACGTCACTCCCATTGCATGCGGGGATGCTTGTTTAGGGGATTAATAAAAGAATGGGTGCCGTATAGGTTTCTGGAAAAAATGAAAAAAACGGTAAGGCTATAGCCCATGAAAATATCTTCTCCGACAGGTATAATAAATTGATTCGAAAGCGCTGGTTCTTCGTTTACATCACTCCCATTGCTTGATGGGATGCTTGTTTAGGGGTTAATAAAAGAATAGGTGCCGTATAAATTTCTGGAAAAAATGAAAAAAAACGGTAAGGCTATAGCCCATGAAAATATCTTCTCTGACAGGTATAATAAATTGACTCCAAAGCGCTGGTTCTTCGTTTACGTCACTCCCATTGCATGCGGGGATGCTTGTTTAGGGGATTAATAAAAGAATGGGTGCCGTATAGGTTTCTGGAAAAAATGAAAAAACGGTAAGGCTATAGCCCTTGAAAATATCTTCTCCGCAAGGTATAATAAATTGACTCGAAAGCGCTGGTTCTTCGTTTACATCACTCCCATTGCTTGCGGGGATGCTTGTTTAGGGGATTATTAAAAGAATGGGTGCCCTATAAATTTCTGGAAAAAATGAAAAAACGGTAAGGCTATAGCCCATGAAAATATCTTCTCCGCCAGGTATAATAAATTGACTCGAAAGCGCTGGTTCTTCGTTTACATCACTCTCATTGCTTGCGGGGATGCTTGTTTAGGGGATTATTAAAAGAATAGGTGCCGAATAAATTTCTGGAAAAAATGAAAAAACGGTAAGGCTATAGCCCATGAAAATATCTTCACCGCCAGGTATAATAAATTGACTCGAAAGCGCTGGTTCTTCGTTTACGTCACTCCCATTGCATGCGGGGATGCTTGTTTAGGGATTATTAAAAGAATAGGTGCCGAATAAATTTCTGGAAAAAAATGAAAAAACGGTAAGGCTATAGCCCATGAAAATATCTTCTCCGACAGGTATAATAAATTGACTCGAAAGCGCTGGTTCTTCGTTTACATCACTCCCATTGCTTGCGGGGATGCTTGTTTAGGGGATTATTAAAAGAATAGGTGCCGAATAAATTTCTGGAAAAAATGAAAAAACGGTAAGGCTATAGCCCATGAAAATATCTTCTCCGACAGGTATAATAAATTGACTCGAAAGCGCTGGTTCTTCGTTTACATCACTCCCATTGCATGCGGGGATGCTTGTTTAGGGATTATTAAAAGAATAGGTGCCGAATAAATTTCTGGAAAAAATGAAAAAACGGTAAGGCTATAGCCCATGAAAATATCTTCTCCGACAGGTATAATAAATTGACTCGAAAGCGCTGGTTCTTCGTTTACGTCACTCCCATTGTATGCGGGGATGCTTGTTTAGGGGAATAATAAAAGAATGGGTGCCGTATAGGTTTCTGGAAAACATGAAAAAAACGGTAAGGCTATAGCCCATGAAAATATCTTCTCCGACAGGTATAATAAATTGATTCGAAAGCGCTGGTTCTTCGTTTACATCACTCCCATTGCTTGATGGGATGCTTGTTTAGGGGATTATTAAAAGAATAGGTGCCGTATAAATTTCTGGAAAAAATGAAAAAAACGGTAAGGCTATAGCACATGAAAATATCTTCTCCGACAGGTATAATAAATTGACTCGAAAGCGCTGGTTCTTCGTTTACGTCACTCCCATTGCATGCGGGGATGCTTGTTTAGGGGATTAATAAAAGAATGGGTGCCGTATAGGTTTCTGGAAAAAATGAAAAAACGGTAAGGCTATAGCCCTTGAAAATATCTTCTCCGCAAGGTATAATAAATTGACTCGAAAGCGCTGGTTCTTCGTTTACATCACTCCCATTGCTTGCGGGGATGCTTGTTTAGGGGATTATTAAAAGAATGGGTGCCCTATAAATTTCTGGAAAAAATGAAAAAACGGTAAGGCTATAGCCCATGAAAATATCTTCTCCGACAGGTATAATAAATTGACTCGAAAGCGCTGGTTCTTCGTTTACATCACTCCCTTTGCATGCGGGGATGCTTGTTTAGGGGATTATTAAAAGAATAGGTGCCGAATAAATTTCTGGAAAAAATGAAAAAACGGTAAGGCTATAGCCCATGAAAATATCTTCTCCGACAGGTATAATAAATTGACTCGAAAGCGCTGGTTCTTCGTTTACATCACTCCCATTGCATGCGGGGATGCTTGTTTAGGGATTATTAAAAGAATAGGTGCCGAATAAATTTCTGGAAAAAATGAAAAAACGGTAAGGCTATAGCCCATGAAAATATCTTCTCCGACAGGTATAATAAATTGACTCGAAAGCGCTGGTTCTTCGTTTACGTCACTCCCATTGTATGCGGGGATGCTTGTTTAGGGGAATAATAAAAGAATGGGTGCCGTATAGGTTTCTGGAAAAAATGAAAAAAACGGTAAGGCTATAGCCCATGAAAATATCTTCTCCGACAGGTATAATAAATTGATTCGAAAGCGCTGGTTCTTCGTTTACATCACTCCCATTGCTTGATGGGATGCTTGTTTAGGGGATTATTAAAAGAATAGGTGCCGTATAAATTTCTGGAAAAAATGAAAAAAACGGTAAGGCTATAGCCCATGAAAATATCTTCTCCGACAGGTATAATAAATTGACTCGAAAGCGCTGGTTCTTCGTTTACGTCACTCCCATTGCATGCGGGGATGCTTGTTTAGGGGATTAATAAAAGAATGGGTGCCGTATAGGTTTCTGGAAAAAATGAAAAAACGGTAAGGCTATAGCCCTTGAAAATATCTTCTCCGCAAGGTATAATAAATTGACTCGAAAGCGCTGGTTCTTCGTTTACATCACTCCCATTGCTTGCGGGGATGCTTGTTTAGGGGATTATTAAAAGAATGGGTGCCCTATAAATTTCTGGAAAAAATGAAAAAACGGTAACGCTATAGCCCATGAAAATATCTTCTCCGACAGGTATAATAAATTGACTCGAAAGCGCTGGTTCTTCGTTTACATCACTCCCATTGCATGCGGGGATGCTTGTTTAGGGGATTATTAAAAGAATAGGTGCCGAATAAATTTCTGGAAAAAATGAAAAAACGGTAAGGCTATAGCCCATGAAAATATCTTCTCCGACAGGTGTAATAAATTGACTCGAAAGCGCTGGTTCTTCGTTTACATCACTCCCATTGCATGCGGGGATGCTTGTTTAGGGGATTATTAAAAGAATAGGTGCCGAATAAATTTCTGGAAAGAATGAAAAAACGGTAAGGCTATAGCCCATGAAAATATCTTCTCGGACAGGTATAATAAATTGACTTGAAAGCGCTGGTTCTTCGTTTACGTCACTCCCATTGCATGCGGGGATGCTTGTTTAGGGGATTAATAAAAGAATGGGTGCCGTATAGGTTTCTGGAAAAAATGAAAAAACGGTAAGGCTATAGCCCATGAAAATATCTTCTCCGACAGGTATAATAAATTGACTCGAAAGCGCTGGTTCTTCGTTTACATCACTCCCATTGCTTGCGGGGATGCTTGTTTAGGGGATTATTAAAAGAATGGGTGCCCTATAAACTTCTGGAAAAAATGAAAAAAACGGTAAGGCTATAGCCCATGAAAATATCTTCTCCGACAGGTATAATAAATTGACTCGAAAGCGCTGGTTCTTCGTTTACGTCACTCCCATTGCATGCGGGGATGCTTGTTTAGGGGATTAATAAAAGAATGGGTGCCGTATAGGTTTCTGGAAAAAATGAAAAAACGGTAAGGCTATAGCCCATGAAAATATCTTCTCCGACAGGTATAATAAATTGACTCGAAAGCGCTGGTTCTTCGTTTACATCACTCCCATTGCTTGCGGGGATGCTTGTTTAGGGGATTATTAAAAGAATGGGTGCCCTATAAACTTCTGGAAAAAATGAAAAAAACGGTAAGGCTATAGCCCATGAAAATATCTTCTCCGACAGGTATAATAAATTGACTCGAAAGCGCTGGTTCTTCGTTTACGTCACTCCCATTGCATGCGGGGATGCTTGTTTAGGGGATTAATAAAAGAATGGGTGCCGTATAGGTTTCTGGAAAAAATGAAAAAACGGTAAGGCTATAGCCCATGAAAATATCTTCTCCGCCAGGTATAACAAATTGACTCGAAAGCGCTGGTTCTTCGTTTACATCACTCCCATTGCTTGCGGGGATGCTTGTTTAGGGGATTATTAAAAGAATAGGTGCCGAATAAATTTCTGGAAAAAATGAAAAAACGGTAAGGCTATAGCCCATGAAAATATCTTCTCCGACAGCTATAATAAATTGACTCGAAAGCGCTGGTTCTTCGTTTACATCACTCCCATTGCTTGCGGGGATGCTTGTTTAGGGGATTATTAAAAGAATGGGTGCCCTATAAACTTCTGGAAAAAATGAAAAAACGGTAAGGCTATAGCCCATGAAAATATCTTCTCCGACAGGTATAATAAATTGACTCGAAAGCGCTGGTTCTTCGTTTACGTCACTCCCATTGTATGCGGGGATGCTTGTTTAGGGGAATAATAAAAGAATGGGTGCCGTATAGGTTTCTGGAAAAAATGAAAAAAACGGTAAGGCTATAGCCCATGAAAATATCTTCTCCGACAGGTATAATAAATTGATTCGAAAGCGCTGGTTCTTCGTTTACATCACTCCCATTGCTTGATGGGATGCTTGTTTAGGGGATTATTAAAAGAATAGGTGCCGTATAAATTTCTGGAAAAAATGAAAAAAACGGTAAGGCTATAGCCCATGAAAATATCTTCTCCGACAGGTATAATAAATTGACTCGAAAGCGCTGGTTCTTCGTTTACGTCACTCCCATTGCATGCGGGGATGCTTGTTTAGGGGATTAATAAAAGAATGGGTGCCGTATAGGTTTCTGGAAAAAATGAAAAAACGGTAAGGCTATAGCCCTTGAAAATATCTTCTCCGCAAGGTATAATAAATTGACTCGAAAGCGCTGGTTCTTCGTTTACATCACTCCCATTGCTTGCGGGGATGCTTGTTTAGGGGATTATTAAAAGAATGGGTGCCCTATAAATTTCTGGAAAAAATGAAAAAACGGTAAGGCTATAGCCCGTGAAAATATCTTCTCCGACAGGTATAATAAATTGACTCGAAAGCGCTGGTTCTTCGTTTACATCACTCCCATTGCATGCGGGGATGCTTGTTTAGGGGATTATTAAAAGAATAGGTGCCGAATAAATTTCTGGAAAAAATGAAAAAACGGTAAGGCTATAGCCCATGAAAATATCTTCTCCGACAGGTATAATAAATTGACTCGAAAGCGCTGGTTCTTCGTTTACGTCACTCCCATTGCATGCGGGGATGCTTGTTTAGGGGATTAATAAAAGAATGGGTGCCGTATAGGTTTCTGGAAAAAATGAAAAAACGGTAAGGCTATAGCCCTTGAAAATATCTTCTCCGCCAGGTATAATAAATTGACTCGAAAGCGCTGGTTCTTCGTTTACATCACTCCCATTGCCTGCGGGGATGCTTGTTTAGGGGATTATTAAAAGAATAGGTGCCGAATAAATTTCTGGAAAAAATGAAAAAACGGTAAGGCTATAGCCCGTGAAAATATCTTCTCCGACAGGTATAATAAATTGACTCGAAAGCGCTGGTTCTTCGTTTACATCACTCCCATTGCATGCGGGGATGCTTGTTTAGGGGATTATTAAAAGAATAGGTGCCGAATAAATTTCTGGAAAAAATGAAAAAATGGTAAGGCTATAGCCCATGAAAATAACTTCTCCGCCAGGTACAACAAATTGACTCGAAAGCGCTGGTTCTTCGTTTACATCACTCCCATTGCTTGCGGGGATGCTTGTTTAGGGGATTATTAAAAGAATGGGTGCCGAATAAATTTCTGGAAAAAATGAAAAAACGGTAAGGCTATAGCGCATGAAAATATCTTCTCCGACAGGTATAATAAATTGACTCGAAAGCGCTGGTTCTTCGTTTACATGTCTCCCATTGCATGCGGGGATGCTTGTTTAGGGGAATAATAAAAGAATAGGTGCCGAATAAATTTCTGGAAAAAATGAAAAAACGGTAAGGCTATAACCCATGAAAATATCTTCTCCGACAGGTATAATAAATTGACTCGAAAGCGCTGGTTCTTCGTTTACATCACTCCCATTGCTTGCGGGGGTGCTTGTCTAGGGGATTATTAAAAGAATAGGTGCCGAATAAATTTCTGGAAAAAATGAAAAAACGGTAAGGCTATAGCCCATGAAAATATCTTCTCCGACAGGTATAATAAATTGACTCGAAAGCGCAGGTTCTTCGTTTACATCACTCCCATTGCATGCGGGGATGCTTGTTTAGGGGATTAATAAAAGAATAGGTGCCGAATAAATTTCTGGAAAAAATGAAAAAACGGTAAGGCTATAGCCCATGAAAATATCTTCTGCGCCAGGTATAACAAATTGACTCGAAAGCGCTGGTTCTTCGTTTACATCACTCCCATTGCTTGCGGGGATGCTTGTTTAGGGGATTATTAAAAGAATAGGTGCCGAATAAATTTCTGGAAAAAATGAAAAAACGGTAAGGCTATAGCCCATGAAAATATCTTCTCCGACAGGTATAATAAATTGACTCGAAAGCGCTGGTTCTTCGTTTACATCACTCCCATTGCTTGCGGGGATGCTTGTTTAGGGGATTATTAAAAGAATGGGTGCCCTATAAACTTCTGGAAAAAATGAAAAAACGGTAAGGCTATAGCCCATGAAAATATCTTCTCCGACAGGTATAATAAATTGACTCGAAAGCGCTGGTTCTTCGTTTACGTCACTCCCATTGCATGCGGGGATGCTTGTTTAGGGGATTAATAAAAGAATGGGTGCCGTATAGGTTTCTGGAAAAAATGAAAAAACGGTAAGGCTATAGCCCATGAATATATCTTCTCCGACAGGTATAATAAATTGACTCGAAAGCGCTGGTTCTTCGTTTACGTCACTCCCATTGCATGCGGGGATGCTTGTTTAGGGGATTAATAAAAGAATGGGTGCCGTATAGGTTTCTGGAAAAAATGAAGAAACGGTAAGGCTACAGCCCATGAAAATATCTTCTCCGCAAGGTATAATAAATTGACTCGAAAGCGCTGGTTCTTCGTTTACATCACTCCCATTGCTTGCGGAGATGCTTGTTTAGGGGAATATTAAAAGAATAGGTGCCGTATAAATTTCTGGAAAAAATGAAAAAACGGTAAGGCTATAGCCCATGAAAATATCTTCTCCGACAGGTATAATAAATTGACTCGAAAGCGCTGGTTCTTCGTTTACGTCACTCCCATTGCATGCGGGGATGCTTGTTTAGGGGATTAATAAAAGAATGGGTGCCGTATAGGTTTCTGGAAAAAATGAAAAAACGGTAAGGCTATAGCCCTTGAAAATATCTTCTCCGCCAGGTATAATAAATTGACTCGAAAGCGCTGGTTCTTCGTTTACATCACTCCCATTGCTTGCGGGGATGCTTGTTTAGGGGATTATTAAAAGAATAGGTGCCGAATAAATTTCTGGAAAAAATTAAAAAACGGTAAGGCTATAGCCCATGAAAATATCTTCTCCGACAGGTATAATAAATTGACTCGAAAGCGCTGGTTCTTCGTTTACATCACTCCCATTGCATGCGGGGATGCTTGTTTAGGGGATTATTAAAAGAATAGGTGCCGAATAAATTTCTGGAAAAAATGAAAAAACGGTAAGGCTATAGCCCATGAAAATATCTTCTCCGCCAGGTATAACAAATTGACTCGAAAGCGCTGGTTCTTCGTTTACATCACTCCCATTGCTTGCGGGGATGCTTGTTTAGGGGATTATTTAAAGAATAGGTGCCGAATAAATTTCTGGAAAAAATGAAAAAACGGTAAGGCTATAGCCCATGAAAATATCTTCTCCGACAGGTATAATAAATTGACTCGAAAGCGCTGGTTCTTCGTTTACATGTCTCCCATTGCATGCGGGGATGCTTGTTTAGGGGATAATTAAAAGAATAGGTGCCGAATAAATTTCTGGAAAAAATGAAAAAACGGTAAGGCTATAGCCCATGAAAATATCTTCTCCGACAGGTATAATAAATTGACTCGAAAGCGCAGGTTCTTCGTTTACATCACTCCCATTGCATGCGGGGATGCTTGTTTAGGGGATTAATAAAAGAATAGGTGCCGAATAAATTTCTGGAAAAAATGAAAAAACGGTAAGGCTATAGCCCATGAAAATATCTTCTCCGCCAGGTATAACAAATTGACTCGAAAGCGCTGGTTCTTCGTTTACATCACTCCCATTGCTTGCGGGGATGCTTGTTTAGGGGATTAATAAAAGAATAGGTGCCGAATAAATTTCTGGAAAAAATGAAAAAACGGTAAGGCTATAGCCCATGAAGATATCTTCTCCGACAGGTATAATAAATTGACTCGAAAGCGCTGGTTCTTCGTTTACATCACTCCCATTGCTTGCGGGGGTGCTTGTTTAGGGGATTATTAAAAGAATAGGTGCCGAATAAATTTCTGGAAAAAATGAAAAAACGGTAAGGCTATAGCCCATGAAAATATCTTCTCCGACAGGTATAATAAATTGACTCGAAAGCGCAGGTTCTTCGTTTACATCACTCCCATTGCATGCGGGGATGCTTGTTTAGGGATTAATAAAAGAATGGGTGCCGTAAAAATTTCTGGAAAAAATGAAAAAACGGTAAGGCTATAGCCCATGGAAATATCTTCTCCGCCAGGTATAATAAATTGACTCGAAAGCGCTGGTTCTTCGTTTACATCACTCCCATTGCATGCGGGGATGCTTGTTTAGGGGATTATTAAAAGAATAGGTGCCGAATAAATTTCTGGAAAAAATGAAAAAACGGTAAGGCTATAGCCCAAGAAAATATCTTCTCCGCCAGGTATAACAAATTGACTCGAAAGCGCTGGTTCTTCGTTTACATCACTCCCATTGCTTGCGGGGATGCTTGTTTAGGGGATTATTTAAAGAATAGGTGCCGAATAAATTTCTGGAAAAAATGAAAAAACGGTAAGGCTATAGCCCATGAAAATATCTTCTCCGACAGGTATAATAAATTGACTCGAAAGCGCTGGTTCTTCGTTTACATGTCTCCCATTGCATGCGGGGATGCTTGTTTAGGGGATTATTAAAAGAATAGGTGCCGAATAAATTTCTGGCAAAAATGAAAAAATGGTAAGGCTATAGCCCATGAAAATATCTTCTCCGACAGGTATAATAAATTGACTCGAAAGCGCAAGTTCTTCGTTTACATCACTCCCATTGCATGCGGGGATGCTTGTTTAGGGGATTATTAAAAGAATAGGTGCCGAATAAATTTCTGGAAAAAATGAAAAAACGGTAAGGCTATAGCCCATGAAAATATCTTCTCCGCCAGGTATAACAAATTGACTCGAAAGCGCTGGTTCTTCGTTTACATCACTCCCATTGCTTGCGGGGATGCTTGTTTAGGGGATTAATAAAAGAATAGGTGCCGAATAAATTTCTGGAAAAAATGAAAAAACGGTAAGGCTATAGCCCATGAAGATATCTTCTCCGACAGGTATAATAAATTGACTCGAAAGCGCTGGTTCTTCGTTTACATCACTCCCATTGCTTGCGGGGGTGCTTGTTTAGGGGATTATTAAAAGAATAGGTGCCGAATAAATTTCTGGAAAAAATGAAAAAACGGTAAGGCTATAGCCCATGAAAATATCTTCTCCGACAGGTATAATAAATTGACTCGAAAGCGCAGGTTCTTCGTTTACATCACTCCCATTGCATGCGGGGATGCTTGTTTAGGGGATTAATAAAAGAATGGGTGCCGTAAAAATTTCTGGAAAAAATGAAAAAACGGTAAGGCTATAGCCCATGGAAATATCTTCTCCGCCAGGTATAATAAATTGACTCGAAAGCGCTGGTTCTTCGTTTACATCACTCCCATTGCTTGCGGGGATGCTTGTTTAGGGGATTATTAAAAGAATAGGTGCCGAATAAATTTCTGGAAAAAATGAAAAAACGGTAAGGCTATAGCCCATGAAAATATCTTCTCCGACAGGTATAATAAATTGACTCGAAAGCGCTGGTTCTTCGTTTACATCACTCCCATTGCATGCGGGGATGCTTGTTTAGGGGATTATTAAAAGAATAGGTGCCGAATAAATTTCTGGAAAAAATGAAAAAACGGTAAGGCTATAGCCCATGGAAATATCTTCTCCGCCAGGTATAATAAATTGACTCGAAAGCGCTGGTTCTTCGTTTACATCACTCCCATTGCATGCGGGGATGCTTGTTTAGGGGATTAATTAAAGAATAGGTGCCGAATAAATTTCTGGAAAAAATGAAAAAACGGTAAGGCTATAGCCCATGAAAATAACTTCTCCGACAGGTATAATAAATTGACTCGAAAGCGCTGGTTCTTCGTTTACATCACTCCCATTGCTCGTGGGGATGCTTTTTTAGGGGAATAATAAATGAATAGGTGCCGAATAAATTTCTGGAAAAAATGAAAAAACGGTAAGGCTATAATACATCTTCACCGCCAGGTATAATAAATTGACTCGAAAGCGCTGGTTCTTCGTTTACGTCACTCCCATTGCATGCGGGGATGCTTGTTTAGGGGATTAATAAAAGAATGGGTGCCGTATAGGTTTCTGGAAAAAATGAAAAAACGGTAAGGCTATATATAGCCCTTGAAAATATCTTCTCCGCAAGGTATAATAAATTGACTCGAAAGCGCTGGTTCTTCGTTTACATCACTCCCATTGCTTGCGGGGATGCTTGTTTAGGGGATTAATAAAAGAATGGGTGCCGTATAAATTTCTGGAAAAAATGAAAAAACGGTAAGGCTACAGCCCATGAAAATATCTTCTCCGACAGGTATAATAAATTGACTCGAAAGCGCTGGTTCTTCGTTTACATCACTCCCATTGCATGCGGGGATGCTTGTTTAGGGGATTATTAAAAGAATAGGTGCCGAATAAATTTCTGGAAAAAATGAAAAAACGGTAAGGCTATACCCCATGAAAATATCTTCTCCGACAGGTATAATAAATTGACTCGAAAGCGCTGGTTCTTCGTTTACATCACTCCCATTGCATGCGGGGATGCTTGTTTAGGGGATTATTAAAAGAATAGGTGCCGAATAAATTTCTGGAAAAAATGAAAAAACGGTAAGGCTTTAGCCCATGAAAATATCTTCTCCGCCAGGTATAATAAATTGACTCGAAAGCGCTGGTTCTTCGTTTACATCACTCCCATTGCTTGCGGGGATGCTTGTTTAGGGGATTAATAAAAGAATAGGTTCCGAATAAATTTCTGGAAAAAATGAAAAAACGGTAAGGCTATAGCCCATGAAAATATCTTCTCCGCCAGGTATAATAAATTGACTCGAAAGCGCTGGTTCTTCGTTTACGTCACTCCCATTGCATGCGGGGATGCTTGTTTAGGGGATTAATAAAAGAATGGGTGCCGTATAAATTTCTGGAAAAAATGAAAAAACGATAAGGCTATAGCCCATGGAAATATATTCTCCGCCAGGTAAAATAAATTGACTCGAAAGCGCTGGTTCTTCGTTTACATGTCTCCCATTGCATGCGGGGATGCTTGTTTAGGGGATTAATAAAAGAATAGGTGCCGAATAAATTTCTGGAAAAAATGAAAAAACGGTAAGGCTATAGCCCATGAAAATATCTTCTCCGACAGGTATAATAAATTGACTCGAAAGCGCTGGTTCTTCGTTTACATCACTCCCATTGCTTGCGGGGGTGCTTGTTTAGGGGATTAATAAAAGAATAGGTGCCGAATAAATTTCTGGCAAAAATGAAAAAACGGTAAGGCTATAGCCCATGAAAATATCTTCTCCGACAGGTATAATAAATTGACTCGAAAGCGCACGTTCTTCGTTTACATCACTCCCATTGCATGCGGGGATGCTTGTTTAGGGGAATATTAAAAGAATAGGTGCCGAATAAATTTCTGGAAAAAATGAAAAAACGGTAAGGCTTTAGCCCATGAAAATATCTTCTCCGCCAGGTATAACAAATTGACTCGAAAGCGCTGGTTCTTCGTTTACATCACTCCCATTGCTTGCGGGGATGCTTGTTTAGGGGATTATTAAAAGAATAGGTGCCGAATAAATTTCTGGAAAAAATGAAAAAAACGGTAAGGCTATAGCCCATGAAAATATCTTCTCCGACAGGTATAATAAATTGACTCGAAAGCGCTGGTTCTTCGTTTACATGTCTCCCATTGCATGCGGGGATGCTTGTTTAGGGGATTAATAAAAGAATAGGTGCCGAATAAATTTCTGGAAAAAATGAAAAAACGGTAAGGCTATAGCCCATGAAAATATCTTCTCCGACAGGTATAATAAATTGACTCGAAAGCGCTGGTTCTTCGTTTACATCACTCCCATTGCTTGCGGGGGTGCTTGTTTAGGGGAATATTAAAAGAATAGGTGCCGAATAAATTTCTGGAAAAAATGAAAAAACGGTAAGGCTATAGCCCATGAAAATATCTTCTCCGACAGGTATAATAAATTGACTCGAAAGCGCAGGTTCTTCGTTTACATCACTCCCACTGCATGCGGGGATGCTTGTTTAGGGGATTATTAAAAGAATGGGTGCCGTATAAATTTCTGGAAAAAATGAAAAAACGGTAAGGCTATAGCCCATGAAAATAAATTCTCCGACAGGTATAATAAATTGACTCGAAAGCGCTGGTTCTTCGTTTACATCACTCCCATTGCTCGTGGGGATGCTTGTTTAGGGGATTATTAAAAGAATAGGTGCCGAATAAATTTCTGGAAAAAATGAAAAAACGGTAAGGCTATAATATATCTTCACCGCCAGGTATAATAAATTGACTCGAAAGCGCTGGTTCTTCGTTTACTTCACTCCCATTGCATGCGGGGATGCTTGTTTAGGGGATTAATAAAAGAATGGGTGCCGTATAGGTTTCTGGAAAAAATGAAAAAACGGTAAGGCTATATATAGCCTTTAAAATATCTTCTCCGCAAGGTATAATAAATTGACTCGAAAGCGCTGGTTCTTCGTTTACATCACTCCCATTGCTTGCGGCGATGCTTGTTTAGGGGATTATTAAAAGAATGGGTGCCGTATAAATTTCTGGAAAAAATGAAAAAACGGTAAGGCTATAGCCCATGAAAATATCTTCTCCGACAGGTATAATAAATTGACTCGAAAGCGCTGGTTCTTCGTTTACATCACTCCCATTGCATGCGGGGATGCTTGTTTAGGGGATTATTAAAAGAATAGGTGCCGAATAAATTTCTGGCAAAAATGAAAAAACGGTAAGGCTATAACCCATGAAAATATCTGCTCCGACAGGTATAATAAATTGACTCGAAAGCGCTGGTTCTTCGTTTACATCACTCCCATTGCATGCGGGGATGCTTGTTTAGGGGATTATTAAAAGAATAGGTGCCGAATAAATTTCTGGAAAAAATGAAAAATCGGTAAGGCTTTAGCCCATGAAAATATCTTCTCCGCCAGGTATAATAAATTGACTCGAAAGCGCTGGTTCTTCGTTTACATCACTCCCATTGCTTGCGGGGATGCTTGTTTAGGGGATTATTAAAAGAATAGGTGCCGAATAAATTTCTAGAAAAAATGAAAAAATGGTAAGGCTATAGCCCATGAAAATATCTTCTCCGACAGGTATAATAAATTGACTCGAAAGCGCTGGTTCTTCGTTTACATCACTCCCATTGCATGCGGGGATGCTTGTTTAGGGGATTAATAAAAGAATAGGTGCCGAATAAATTTCTGGAAAAAATGAAAAAACGGTAAGGCTATAGCCCATGAAAATATCTTCTCCGACAGGTATAATAAATTGACTCGAAAGCGCTGGTTCTTCGTTTACATCACTCCCATTGCATGCGGGGATGCTTGTTTAGGGGATTATAAAAGAATAGGTGCCGAATAAATTTCTGGAAAAAATGAAAAAACGGTAAGGCTATAGCCCATGAAAATATCTTCTCCGCCAGGTATAATAAATTGACTCGAAAGCGCTGGTTCTTCGTTTACATCACTCCCATTGCTTGCGGGGATGCTTGTTTAGGGGATTATTAAAAGAATAGGTGCCGAATAAATTTCTGGAAAAAATGAAAAAACGGTAAGGCTATAGCCCATGGAAATCTCTTCTCCGCCAGGTAAAATAAATTGACTCGAAAGCGCTGGTTCTTCGTTTACATCAGTCCCATTGCTTGCGGGGATGTTTGTTTAGGGGTTTATTAAAAGAATAGGTGCCGAATAAATTTCTGGAAAAAATGAAAAAACGGTAAGGCTATAGCCCATGAAAATATCTTCTCCGCCAGGTATAATAAATTGACTCGAAAGCGCTGGTTCTTCGTTTACGTCACTCCCATTGCATGCGGGGATGCTTGTTTAGGGGATTAATAAAAGAATGGGTGCCGTATAAATTTCTGGAAAAATGAAAAAACGGTAAGGCTATAGCCCATGGAAATATCTTCTCCGCCAGGTATAATAAATTGACTCGAAAGCGCTGGTTCTTCGTTTACATCACTCCCATTGCTTGCGGGGATGCTTGTTTAGGGGATTATTAAAAGAATGAATAAAGAATAAAAACGGTAAGGCTATAGCCCATGGAAATATCTTCTCCGCCAGGTATAATAAATTGACTCGAAAGCGCTGGTTTTTCGTTTACATCACTCCCATTGCATGCGGGGATGCTTGTTTAGGGGATTATTAAAAGAATAGGTGCCGAATAAATTTCTGGAAAAAATGAAAAAACGGTAAGGCTATAGCCCATGGAAATATATTCTCCGCCAGGTATAATAAATTGACTCGAAAGCGCTGGTTCTTCGTTTACATCACTCCCATTACTTGCGGGGATGCTTGTTTAGGGGATTATTAAAAGAATGGGTGCCGAATAAATTTCTGGAAAAAATGAAAAAACGGTAAGGCTATAGCCCATGGAAATCTCTTCTCAGCCAGGTAAAATAAATTGCCTCGAAAGCGCTGGTTCTTTGTTTACATCACTCCCATTGCATGCGGGGATGCTTCTTTAGGGGATTATTAAAAGAATGGGTGCCGTATAAATTTCTGGAAAAAATGAAAAAACGGTAAGGCCATAAAATATCTAAATATAAATATAGCCCATGGAAATATCTTCTCCGCCAGGTATAATAAATTGACTCGAAAGCGCTGGTTCTTCGTTTACGTCACTCCCCGTGCATGTGGGGATGCTTGTTTAGGGGATTATTAAAAGAATTGGGGCCGAAAAAATTTCTGGAAAAAATGAAAAAACGGTAAGGCTATAGCCCATGAAAATATATTCTATAACACGTAAAATAAATTGACTCGAAAGCGCTGGTTCTTCGTTTACGACACTTCCCGTGCATTCGGGGATGCTTGTTTAGGGGTATAATAAAAGAATGGGTGCCGAATAAATTTCTGAAAAAAAAGAAAAACGGGAAGGCTATAGCCCATGAAAATATCTTCTCCGCCAGGTATGATAAATTGACTCGAAAGCGCTGGTTCTTCGTTTACGTCACTCCCATTGCATGCGGGGATGCTTGTTTAGGGGAATAATAAAATAATTGGGGCCGAAAAAAGTTCAGGAAAAAATGAAAAAACGGTAAGCCTATAGCCCATGAAATTAGCTTCTCCACGAGGTAAAATAGGTTGACTCGAAAGCGCTGGTTCTTCGTTTACGTCACTCCCCGTGCATGCGGAGATGCTTGTTTAGGGGATTATAAAAGAATAGGTGCCGAATAAATTTCTGGAAAAAATGAAAAAACGGTAAGGCTATAGCCCATGAAAATATATTCTGCACCACGTAAAATAAATTGACTCGAAAGCGCTGGTTCTTCGTTTACGACACTTCCCGTGCATTCGGGGATGCTTGTTTAGGGGAATAATAAAAGAATGAGTGCCGAAAAAAATTCGGGAAAAAATGAAAAAACGGTAAGCCTATAGCCCATGAAATGAGCTTCTCCGCCAGGTATAATAAATTGACTCGAAAGCGCTGGTTCTTCGTTGACGTCACTCCCCGTGCATGTGGGGATGCTTGTTTAGGGGAATAATAAAAGAATTGGGGCCGAAAAAATTTCTGGAAAAAATGAAAAAACGGTAAGGCTATAGGTGCCCATGAAAATATATTCTACACCACGTAAAATAAATTGACTCGAAAGCGCTGGTTCTTCGTTTACATCACTCCCCGTGCATGTGGGGATGCTTGTTTAGGAGAATAATAAAAGAATGGGTGCCGAATAAATTTCTGAAAAAAATGAAAAAAACGGTAAGGCTATAGCCCATGAAAATATCTTCTCCGCCAGGTAAAATAAAGTGACTCGAAAGCGCTGGTTCTTCGTCTACGTCGCTCCCCGTGCATGCGGGGATGCTTGTTTAGGGCATTAATGAAAGAATGGGTGCCGTATAAATTTCTGGAAAAAATGAAAAAAACGGTAAGACTATAGCCCATGGAAATATCTTCTCCGCGAAGTAAAATAAATTGACTCGAAAGCGCTGGTTCTTCGTTTACGTCACTCCCATTGCATGCGGGGATGCTTGTTTAGGGGAATAATAAAAGAATAGGTGCCGAATAAATTTCTGGAAAAAATGAAAAAAACGGTAAGGCTATAGCCCATGAAAATATCTTCTCCCCCAGGTATAATAAATTGACTCGAAAGCGCTGGTTCTTCGTTTACGTCACTCCCATTGCATGCGGGGATGCTTGTTTTGGGGAATAATAAAAGAATGGGTGCCGTTTAAATTTCTGGAAAAAATGAAAGAACGGTAAGGCTATAGCCCATGGAAATATATTATCCGCCAGGTATAATAAATTGACTCGAAAGCGCTGGTTCTTCGTTTACGTCGCTCCCCGTGCATGCGGGGATGCTTGTTTAGGGGATTAATAAAATAATGGGTGCCGTATAAATTTCTGGAAAAAATGAAAAAAACGGTAACGCTATAGCCCATGAAAATAGCTTCTCCGCCAGGTAAAATATATTGACTCGAAAGCGCTGGTTCTTCGTTTACGTCGCTCTCCGTGCATGCGGGGATGCTTGTTTAGGTGATTAATAAAAGAATGGGTGCCGTATAAATTTCTGGAAAAAATGAAAATACGGTAAGGCTATAGCCCATGGAAATATCTTCTCCGCCAGGTATAATAAATTGACTCGAAAGCGCTGGTTCTTCGTTTACGTCGCTCCCCGTGCATGCGGGGATGCTTGTTTAGGGGATTAATAAAAGAATGGGTGCCGTATAAATTTCTGGAAAAAAATGAAATACGGTAAGCCTATAGCCCATGGAAATATCTTCTCCGCCAGGTAAAATAAATTGACTCGAAAGCACTGGTTGTTCGTTTACATCACTCCCCGTGCATGTGGGGATGCTTGTTTAGGGGAAAAATAAAAGAATGGGTGCCGTATAAATTTCTGGAAAAAATGAAAAAAAAACGGTAAGGCTATAGCCCATGGAAATATCTTCTCCGCCAGGTATAATAAATTGACTCGAAAGCGCTGGTTCTTCGTTTACGTCGCTCCCCGTGCATGCGGGGATGCTTGTTTAGGGGATTAATAAAAGAATGGGTGCCGTATAAATTTCTGGAAAAAATGAAAAAATGGTAAGCCTATAGCCCATGAAAATGTCTTCTATACCACGTAAAATAAATTGACTCGAAAGCGCTGGTTCTTCGTTTACACCGCTCCCCGAGCACGCAGGGATGCTTGTATAGTGGATTAATAAAAGAATCGGGGCCGAATAAATTTCTGGAAAAAGTGAAAAATGGTAAGGCTATAGCCCATGTAAATATCTTCTCCGCCAGGAAAAATAAGTTGACTCCAAAGCCCTGGTTCTTCGTTTACGTCGCTCCCCGTGCATGCGGGGATGCTTGTTTAGGGGATAAATAAAAGAATAGCTGCCGAAAAATTTTCTCGAGAAAAAATGAAAATGGTAAGCCTATAGCCTATGAAGATACCTTCACGACCAGGTAAGATACGTTGACTCGAAAGTGCTGGTTCTTCATTTACATCACTCCCCTTGCACCTGGGAATGCTTATTTAGGGGACAAAGGAAAAATTAGACATCCACCTGCTCGTAGCAATTGCTACAAAGGAAACCCATACGGGTTCCTCTAAAGAAAAGCCTCAGAGTTGAAGAAAAATTCGTCCTGGTCCGGCACTCGAACCCCGGACCACCGCCTTTCCGGGGCAGCCGCTCTACCACCTGACCTAACGAGGCGGCGAATAGATGGCATGGCGAAGTCGAATTTCTCGACTACACGAAGCAAAGGCAGGAATAAAGGAATAAAGGAATAAAAAAGAATAGTAGCCGAATAACTTTCTCGAAAAAATGGAAAAAAACAGTAAGCCTATAGCCCATGAAAATATCTTCTACACAAGGTAAAATAAGTTGACTCGAGAGCACTGGTTCTTCGTTTACATCACTCCCTATGCACGCGGGGATGCTTTTTTAAGGTTTAATAAAGGAATAGGTGCCGAATAAATTTCTCGAAAAAATGAAAAAAAGGTAAGCCTATAGCCCATGAAGATATCTTCGCCACCAGGTAAAATAGGTTGACTTGAAAGTGCTGGTTCTTTGTTTACAACGCTTCCCATGCACGCAGGCATGCTTGTTTATGGGAATAATAAAAGTATCAAGGCCGAATAAATATCTCGAAAAAAATGAAGAAACGGTAAGCCTAAAGCCCATGAAAATATCTTCTCCGCCAGGTAAAATAATTTCACTCGAAACTGCTAGTTCTTCGTTTACATTAGTACCCGTACACGCGGGGATGCTGATTTAGGAGATTACTAAAAGAATAGGAGCCGAATAAGTTTCTCAAAAAAATGAAAAAAACGGTAAGCCTGTACTCCATGAAAATATCTTCTCGGCCAGGTAAAATTAGTTGACTTCAACGGTGGCGTTGGTTCTTCAGTTTTCCGTTTATTTCTTTATTAATTATATTTACATGCTTACGCAAGCGTACAGGAGGCCCCAGAGGATGGGGCTGAAAGGGGGCCTCTTGTCAGAAAATATATACATTAGAGGAACTACACAGCATAAAACCGCAATTGAGGAGTCACTAAATGGAAGATCATACAGAGTAAATTTATTACGCACTGAAAAATCATATGAAATCAATAGCTAGTCGTAGAATCAAAGCAGTAGTTTAAGGCATTCGCAACAAAACAAAACAAAAATATGTAAAAAGTATACAAATTTGAAAAAAAAACAACTAAAGAAAAGGGAGAAACGGAAAGGAAATGAGGAGGAGTGAATAGGTCAAATATGGGGATTATTTTGGCTATCCAGTAAAAAAGTGAATAATGTTTCCGTAAAGAAACCAAAAGACGAAGAGCGCTTGGCATCTAGTGGGAGGCTGTTCCGTGTACATAATGCTGCGAAATGTCCAGATTGTTTTCCATAATTAGTATGTATTAGCGGCAATAAGAAATATTTGTTAGCTGCAAATCTTGTGCGGTTCAAGTTAACCAAGGTAGCCTCAGAAAATTTATTTATTGGAGGTGGATTACGTGCTACCTTAAAATTACGCCTAATTTATATTTAACAAGATTTTTTACTAAATGTATTCTGTGGTTGGGAAGCATATCAGAAGCATTGCAGTTGAATGAGCCGAACGACAATATCCGGATGGCTTGATTCTGCAAATGCTGTAGGGGTGCTATATGAGTTCGGTATGTGTTACCCCATGCTGTGATGCAGTAATTGAGATGGCTGTGAATAAAAGAATACAAGCTTAGCAATGTTGGTTTGCTAAAATAATATCTAGATTTAAGTAAAATTCTAATACCGGGAGAAATTTTGCACTTCAACTAGGCAATACGTTTCGTAAATATTAAGTTTGAGTCAAGAATTATTCCAAGAAATGAGCATTCATTAACTGCACTGATGTCTAGAGAGTTTAGGTTGACAGTGGGAATGAATTCTGGTGTCCTATGAATCGAATGAAAAATCATGAAAGACGTTTTGGTAGGGTTTATTCTTATCGAGTTAAGCTGGCACCACGTTAAAATATTTTCAGCGTTTTGATCAGCGTTTAGCTTAATACTCAGAGAAGTTAGTAAACAATCGGTTGCAAGTAATGTAGTGTGGTCAGCGTAAAGGAAGGCCGTATAAGGGCTTCTTGGTACGGAATATCTTATTTTGTTGTAGCGCAAGCTCCCGCAGTATACACGTACTCTGGCATCCTTGCGGCATAGTCAATCTCATCGTCAACGCTGTGTTAGCGCTGTGTGTGTCAGATGTGCCTTCCTGTTGTCCTTGTTCAGGTCGCGCTACAACAAAAGATACACCGTACCAACAAGACCCTATAGCTATCCTCGGTGACCTCGGAGACGTGACGAAATGCGCGGTGGCGGCGACATTGACGACGCAGACGCTATTTTTCAGCCAGTTTCGGTTTCAAGGAGCCTGCCAGGGAAAGTAATTGTTCACGTATAGTTGTCATATGAACTCCACTATACAAATTTTGATCATTGGTATAGGCAGGGTCCAGTACGACCCCCAAAGTGCTAATTTGCTGTAGCTAGCTATTGTTAATTAGAAAGTTATTTACCGTAACTTCGGTAATTACGTACGCAATTGCGGAAATTGCTCTATATCTAGGGGCTGCCAATCCGTACACTGGAAGGGTAAACATAACGTTACCGCGATTTAGTCGTGTCTTATGGAGGGACAGCGAAAACGTCTAACCCACGTCTAACCCACTGGTTTTCGCCATGCAGATGATCGCCGCTGCCCTTTCGCACGTGCTACTGCCCGCACTGGCAGTTGCTTGTTCACGGACCCCCTCGGAGCATGCGCCATTTTGTGACCGGTTTTTGGATCAGCGAGGCGTCGCACATGACTGCGCTTTTCCGGTCACCTACGTACTGCCAGCGCAGCAATGGATGCTCAATTCATCGTGGGTTCCTGCATCGACATCGACACTCTCCAGCTCGTCCACTATAAAAGACAGCCTACCGCTCCGGCCGCTCTGTGGGCTCGGTGGCTGCGCCACGACACTGTCGTCTAACCCACTGGTTTTCGCCATGCAGGTTGGTACAAGGCACAGCCTTTTTGCTAAGAGGTGTAGCGACTATTGTCTGGTGCAGTTTCCGAGCCCCCATTGCTGCCTTGCTCTTATGGGTGAATGTGTGGAAGTGATTCGCCGCTTACTAATACTCTCTGGCGACGTTGAAACTAACCCGGGAGCCGACACGAATGTTGTGTTGAAAGAATTGCAGAAGATTTCATCCAGTCAGAATACACTAATCAGTGAAGTTCAAGGTTTAAAAAATCAGATTTTAAACACTGATAAGATTCTAATGGACCTTAACAAACGAATGACCGAACTGGAACATCATTGCCAGGCCATGATTCCACTTCAAAATGAATTAGAAGCCCTCAAATATGCCGCTGCTCAAACTGCCAGCGTGATATCCGGCCTCGAAAATCGCCTAGACGATGCAGACAACCGGTCCCGAAGGAATAATCTAATTTTCTATGGCCTTCCTGATACTAATCCTAAAGAAACCTTTGCACAATCAGAAAAGTTGATCATTGATGAAATCACGGATATCATGAAGGTAAACCTTGAGTCCAAAGATATTGAACGTGCTCATCGCCTTGGACGCTTTTCACCTAACCGGCACCGTCCCATCATTATCAAATTCGCGTCATATAAAATAAAAGAATCTGTCCTGTCTAACGGCCGCAAGCTGAAAGGCACAAATTATAGCGTGAGCGAAGATTTTTCACCCGCAGTTCGGAACGCCCGAAAACATCTTATCGCCTACGCCAAAAGTCAGTCTATGCCTTTTTCCATGCGTTTCAAAACGCTCGTTATTGGTTCCCAGCGCTATGAATATGACGACTTGACAAAATCAGTTAAAAATATTCAGTAGCAATCACTGCGCAAAAATCATGCACTTAATAACCGCCTTTCCGCCGCTAAGAAAAACCTTTCCTTATCTATCGTTTACACTAATGCCCGCAGTTTCATTCCCAAACGTGACGCAATATCAAATCTCGTGACGTCATCTAACAGCAACTTACTAGTTATAACGGAAACATGGCTCACAAGTGAAATTAGGGACGATGAAGTAGTCCAAGACTTGCCAAACTTCGATGTTTATCGCTGCGACCGTCAAGGGGCACGCGGGGGGGGGGGGCGTTCTTATTGCCTGTAGTCGTGAATTATCCTGTACACCAATTATTACTTCCTCGAACTTAGAAATACTATGGCTTCTTATTCGTTCTTCCCCTCGATATGTCCTTCTAGGTGTGTGCTACAGGCCACCTACCAGTAATCCAAACTTCTCATCAGAACTTAAGAGTACTTTATGCCAGATTACAGTTAGCCATCCTAACGCTCATATCCTTCTGTTCGGTGATTTCAACTTTCCCATTATTGATTGGAATAACCTAACTTCCACAATAAATAACACTGAGGCGAAGGATTTCATCGATGTTTGTTTGAATTTTAACTTAACACAGCTTATCTCAGAGCCGACACGTGTAACGCGCGACTGCGCAAACATTTTGGACCTTATACTTACTGACCATCCATACTTATTATCATCGGTTACCTACCTTCGTCCTATCAGCGACCATAGTGTAATTCATGCCACATTTGACTTTGCCCCAGCACCCCGTGTTTTTTCCAGCAAAACTATCAACCTGTATGAAAAAGCAAATTTTGAAGCCATAAATGAAGAATTATGCACTTTTTTTGCCGTCTTTGAAACCTCATTCAATGAACGATCTGTTCAAGACAACTGGGAACTGTTTAGAAAGAAACTGAATGAACTAGCTAGCAAGTATATTCCGAAACTAACATTCCGCGCGAATCATCAGAATCCCTGGTTCAATAACAATTTAAAAAGGTTGGAAAATAAGAAAAAAAGACTTTTTCGTAGTGCCAAGTTTAAACCAAGCCCAACTTCATGGGATAAATATTACGCCGCTGAGAGTGAATACTTACGTGCTGTCCGCAATGCCAAATGGTCCTTTTTCAATAATGACTTACCTAAAATGTTAACAGACAACCCCAAGAAATTTTGGAGAGTTATTAACCCAAGTAACACACGCACTGTAACTCTTGTTGATGATATGGGTGAAATCGTGCCTGAAACTGAGTGCGCACTTATATTTAACAACGCATTTTCGTCAGTATTTTCTAATGATAATAACGTGCCATTGACTAATGTCCCCTGCAACATAGTTTCTAGCATGCCGAGCGTGGTGTTTTATCCTGATGGTGTTTTGCGCATAATTGAAAACCTTAAACTTTCATCCTCAGCAGGTATAGATGGTATAAACTCTAAACTACTAAAAAATACAAAATATATTTCTTCATCATTTTTGTGTCTTATATTCTCGCAGTTACTTTCTACAGGTTCCATGCCTCACGACTGGAAGGTGGGGAAGGTCATTCCCATCTACAAGTCTGGTAATAAGAACACACCGCTAAATTATCGACCCATCTCTCTAACTAGTCTCCCTTGCAAAATCATGGAACACGTCATCTACTCCCTGATCATAAATCATTTGGACGCGAATCAATTTTTTCATTCGGCACAGCATGGGTTCCGCAAGGGTTTTTCTACCGAAACGCAACTAGCTCTATTTCTACACGACTTACATGTAAACCTTGACTCTAACCAACAAACTGACGCTATTTTCCTGGACTATGAAAAGGCCTTTGACAAAGTTTCTCACCGCCACTTACTACTAAAGCTTTCTTCTTTGAACTTACACAGTGACGTACTCAAATGGCTCGAAGCATTCCTAACTGATCGCTACCAATTCGTTTCTGTAAATAACAAATCATCCACTCTTCTCCCTGTAACTTCTGGAGTCCCTCAGGGATCAGTTCTCGGTCCTCTTCTTTTTTTAATTTATATTAACGATTTACCCCAACACGTGTCTTGTAAGATACGAATTTTCGCCGATGACTGCGTGATTTACCATCCAGTTTCTAATGCTACTGACGAAAACACCTTACAACAAAGTCTTAACAACGTGCAGCCTTGGAGTGAAAATTGGTTGATGACTCTTAATCCCAACAAATGTAAACATATGTCTTTTACCCGTCGCCGTAACCGTTTCCTGTCCTCTTATACTATAGTAAACGTTTCCTTAGAATCAGTAGAATCATTTAAGTACTTGGGCGTCACACTTTCTCGTGATCTCAGTTGGGGTACGCATATTTCCAACATACTTTCATCAGCTAACAGAACTTTTGGCTTCATGAGACGACACTTGCGTGACGCCCCGCAGAACGTAAAACTACTAGCTTTCAAATCCCTTATCAGACCGAAAGTCGAATACGCATCACCCATCTGGAATCCATATCAAGTCTATCTAGTTAACGAGCTCGAGTCCTTTCAAAACCGCGTCGTCAGATACATCCATTCCTCATACTCATACGACGTAAGCGTATCATCCTTAAAAGCAAAATCTGATCTACAGCCCCTTGCACGTCGCCGTGCTACTGCTAGCCTTTGCCTCTTTCATAAGTTTTTTTACAGTACCTTATTTCACGAGCCATATATCACACCACCCGCACGCATATCTCTACGAACTGGGCACCCATTACAAGTCTTACGCGCACGCTCCCACACAACTACATTTTCCTCGTCTTTTTTTTCCCGCACAGCATCAGATTGGAACGCCCTTCCCCACCACGTAGCTGCAATCACTTGCCCGACATCGTTTCTGGAAAATGTGTCCTTGTTGGCTAATCATTAACTTGCTTTCTCACGTGTTATTATTTCTGTTGTTTTGCACTTGCGAAAATGTAGCTTCAATGTACAATTTTTTCTGTATACCTGTGTTTATATTTGTATATTAATCTGTACCCACCCCTTATGTAATACCCCTAGCAAAGGGGTCTTTAAGGAAATAAAACTGAACTGAACTGAATACGGCTTTATTTAGACATCAACTTAACAACGGCGGGCGAACTGCCCGGATATGTGTTACAGGAACGAAAGTGTGCGCCAGCTTGAATGACGGCGCTTTTAAGCACAACCACAGAGTGATAACGCTTGCGCCGCTACCACGGTGCATGCCTAGCTGTGACGCCTTGTCAACTAGGCGCGCGACATCTCCCCCACACTTGTTTACTGTCCTTTAGTAGGATTAGGTGTCGTTGCGTTCGGGGGGTCCACGCTGACGCAGTGGGTAGCGGCGACTCCCTGTTCGACGGCTTCCCTGGGTGTCGCCGGCTGTTGCACAGGCACGGTGGGGGCAGCCAGCGCTAGTGCCAGCTGTGACATGTTCTTCGTCGTGGAAGTCGGTGGCTGTGACGACCGCGGCGTCAGAGTCCGGAGCACGTACGATGTGGTTATTGTGACGCACCCACTCACACACCTCGAGGGGTCACCACACTAACACGATACGACACTGGAGCGGTGCGTGCGAGAATGGTAGCACTGAACCACCTTGGTCCTCGGCGAAAATTGCGGACACGCACGAAGTCTCCTTCGCTGAATGTAGTCGCACGATGCCTGGGGTGACTAGTGTCCTGAAACTGTTTGCGGGCGACCCGCTCCTCAACGGAGGGCCTGACGAGGTCTAGCCTAGTCCTGAGGCGCCTCCCCAACAGCAAAAGAGAGGGTGCCTCGGCAGTAGTCGCTTGCGGAGTGTTGCGGTACGACAGGAGGAAGTCTGCGAGCTCCGAGAGTGATGGGGGCTGGCTGGACTTCTGAAGTGCAGCCTTCAGCGTCTGGACGAAACGTTCTACCAGACCGTTGCTGCTGGGATGATACGGAGCCGTTCTCTTGCGTCTGGTTCCTACTCGCTGCAGGTACTACTGGAAACCTGCAGAAGAAGACTAAAAATCAATCTCTTCAGACATCAAACTTGAATACCGCCAAGGCAGAACTTAAAGTCAGACTAAGCCACTACAGAAAAGAATATTTCAATACTACCCTGCCTAACTTCATAAAAAGTAATCCACACAGATTTTGGAATCACTTCCGTGCACGCAAAGTAATCACGCCAGAACGACCCCACGATGAAAAAGTTTCTCAAGCTAATGCATACAAGTACTTTCAATCGGTATTCACTGCAGATAATGGGTTTGTCCCCCCAATAATTCCTACAGGTTTCACCATCGACTCACTAAACATACCTGACTCGGGAATCTAACTTCCCACTCGGATTAGACATGAAAAAAATCTAGTGGGCCTGATGACGTCCCGAACGAATTCTTAAAGCGATACGCAGAATGGTGCAGCAGGTATCTTGGCATTATCTATCGCACATCACTTTCAGCCGGACGTGTGCCAGATGGCTGGAAAAAAAGCAAAGATAATACCAATCAATAAATCAGGTGACACAAACTCTCCTTCCAACTACAGACCGATATCACTAACTAGTAGATCATGCAAGATACTAGAGCATATAATTTTAAAACCCCTAGCAACATATTTTGAAGAGAATGGCATACTAACAGCCAATCAGAATGGATTTCGGCACGGGATGTCAACAGTAACACAGTTGACTGAAGTTATACATGACCTAGCACAGACTATTGACAACCGCGGTCAAACAGATATATTTCTAGATTTTAGCAAAGCATTTGACTGTGTGTGTCACAACAAGCTAATTGCAAAATTGGAGTCAATTATTGGACATTATCACGTGTTAAGGATCGTTATTTCATTTGAGGCATGTGTGGGAGGTCGATAATACACACCAATGATTATATATTTGTTTTATTATTGTGAACTTACACCACACCATCTCGATTTCAAGTGCTGATTACAGTACAGAAAACTGTAGGTCAGAGCGCAAAAACAAGGCAACGCCTCCGCCTCTGCCCGCTTTCCTGTCTACTCTTATGGCGTTATATCCTGGGGGAGTTACTTCGCAGTCAAAGATGTCGTTATGCAACCAGGTCTCAGTAACATCGATAACATGCGGGGAATGTGATGCCACCAAAGAAGAAAAGCTTGAATATTTGTTAGGTAGGCTTCTTGCGTTAAGATTCAATATACAAAGTTTATCCTGCTTGTCAGTGAAAAATCAAGGATTGTTCCCCTGGGAGAGCGGTAAATGATGGTGAGTGCTGCGATCTGGATCTTTTACAAGATAGTTGGAAACAGCATCCCAGTTGTTGAGCTGATTATAAAGAAACGCATGGTCGTACCCGAGGTGTACCACTGAGCCATTGTTACGGAATTGTGCTGTAGCGTCCCATAGTTTTTTTACGTATGGAGCGCATGTTTGAAGAAAAATCTTCGGATAAGCGCCACTGAGACCCTCTTAGTTTATAGCTATTCTTTAGAGCACTAATCTTTTCACGAAAATCCAGGAGCTTCATAATGAGGGGGTGAGGTCTCCCACCTCTAGGTCTACCAAGCCTATGTAATCACTCAATTTGAGGAAACTCAAGCTTTGGTACGTCAGTTAAAATATTCCTAACTTGCGAATGTAGCGATTCATTAGTGTCATGCTCAAATTCTGTTAGACCATAAAGAATAAGGTTGTTGCGACGCGAGCGATTTTCTAAATCATCGTTTTGGGAAGAAAGTATGTTAATAGTGGATGACATTTTCTGAATTTGGCTCTGTAGGTTATAATAGTGTGCTGTGCTAAACGTGGGTGCCTGCTGCTCAAGATTAACTATGCGTTTTTAAATGGCCTCAAATCGAGTGGCGAAGCTGAGTGAACATTTCGGATACCATAGAGCCAGAATCATCTGTTTGAGAGGCGGAGCGTTTTGTAGGGCCCGGATTTGTTTCAATATCACCACTCAGTAGGAGGCTGCTCATGCAGCAAACAAGATCAGCACATACAGAAATACATGCAGAAAGACGTTCGTGTGGGCAAGGCATCAGCAATAAGAAGCGGTTGTCAGATCGAATACAATAAGCGGTATTAAGGTAACATACCTGCATGAAGAAGAGACAACGTTTGAACATCTGGCCTGTATTGCTGCTGCCTTGCCCACTGAAGCGATGAAGCTGCGGTGTGGCTTTTATACTGAATGGCGCCGGCCTCGTGACTCGCATTAGTGCACCATCCAGGCTGACGTCACCGATGACAGAGGTCAGTATCTTGTCGAATCCAGCGGTGAACAGACCATGACTATCTTCCAGGGCGGAGATAGGGCAGTCATCGCGCGCATGCGGGAACATCAGGGCGTGATGACATGCGAGCGGCGATGCATCCAGGAAGGCTCCGGGAAAGCAGCCAAGCCAGCGAAAAGCTGCATGAAGAAGAGACAACGTGTGAACATCTGGCCTGTATTGCTGCTGCCTTGCCCACTCCACATAATAAGATTCTTCCTGCTCTTCGACCGTCGGCTGTGTTATGGGCAGCCTAGACAAGCAATCTGCGTCAGCGTTCTGTGCAGAAGGCCGCAACCTTAAGGATAAATAGGCCGACAAACCAACTGCCCATCGTTGCAGTCTTGTGGCGGCAATTTCTGGTATACCAGTCTTAGGATCAAAAATTGTAGCCAAAAGCCTGTGGTCCGTGATCATCATCAAAACAGAATGCCTTGCTTACACGTAGTAATGCAATTTTTTAACACCGAACACAAAAGCTAAGGCTTCTTTTTCTAATTGGCTATAGCCTTTCTCAGCAAGACTCAAGGTGCGTGAGGCATACGCTAGTGGCCTCATCTGACCGTCGCAAAAAAATGTGCGAGAACGCTGCACCTACCCCGTAGGCGGACGCATCACAATATAACTGTCGGGTCAGGCCTGGACCATAGTGCGTCTAGATCGGAGCTGACGAAAGCAGCTGCTTCATGAGCTGAAAGGCGCGATTTCCGATTCCGATTTCAGGCGACGTCTTTCTGCAAGAGGCTGTTTAACGGGAAAAGAACAGTAGATAAGTTTGGAACGAACTTTCCACAGTACTTTATGAGATCCAGCAGCAATTGAAGTTAGCGCTTATCTGTTGGCGCCGGTGCCTTGGTTGTTGCGGCCAGTTATAAGTCCGTAGGGTGGATGCCGTGTTTGTTGATTACATGGCCCAAACAAGTCTGCTCGTCAAGAAAGAATTCGCACTTCGATGGCTTGACGTGAATTCTACACATGCTGACAGTCTTGAAAACTGCGTCAAGTTCTGCAAGTGTTGTTCCTTTGAGCGACCCGTAATTAGAATATCCTCAATGTAACAAAACACGAAGTTGAGGCCCTTCACGCTATTCATTTTTTTTAATATTGCAGGTGCCGAAGCAATTCCAAAATGTAGAGGATGCACAGCGTAAAGACCCTTGTGGATGTTAAACGTAAGGTACCGCTTTGACTCCCGATCCATGTGTACTTGCTGATACGCCCTGTTAAGATCAATTTTAGAGAATTGCTGTCCGCCAGAGGGCCGCAAACAGCTCGTCGGGCTTGGGTAATGTTCTACGTCTAGTATGGGGTTCAGTGTCAGCTTGTAATTGCCGCATACTCTTATTTACCCGTCCCGCTTCAAAACTGGCACCATTCGCTACCGGTGTCGCTACCGAGTGGCGTACTCGCTACCGGTATCAATGTGCCCATCTGTTCTTGTCTATACAACTCTTCCTCAACAGTACTTTCTAGAGAAAACGGAACGCTTCGAGCTTTGAAAAATTTTGGAGTGTTGCCATCTTTGAAAACAAGAGTCGCCTTCTCACCTCGGAGGGTGCCTAGTTCATTCCTGAAGAGGTCCTTACGGCGGCCAAGCAAGGGTTGTAGCTCGGGAAGTCGTTGAGTGCTTAGTAATGACTCGCCCTGTGGCTGTCGCAGGCCGCGAACTTGGCTCCAACCGACGGGCACTTGCTGAAGCCAGTTGCGCCCGAACAGCGCTAGCCCGCTCTGTGGAAGCACGTACAACGGCAAGCGATGGAAATGATCGTTGTGCTCAACTCTAAGAAAACAAAGACCGCATGGCTTCACAGGTTCGTTCGTATAAGTCCTGAGCGTCAACTTGGCTTGCTTCAGAGGTACTGCTGAAAAAAGTCAGTGGAACCGGTTCAGGGACATTGCCGAAACGGCGGCTCCCGAATCAGGCTCCATTTGCAAGGTAACACCCTCGACGATTAAGCTGAGCATGATGGGGTCTCCCGTCTCTACTTCTTTCCTTGCAAACTTTGCAGGGGTGGTTCTGACGACTGTAACACCCGTACGTTTTGTACTGTTCGCTTTCGTTTCAGCTCAAATTTTCCTTGCCACCTAAGGCAGGCTTTCTTAATGTGCCCTCTCTTGTTGCAGAAAAAAGACGCATTGACCTGCGGACACGCACTGGCAGTGTGAGTTGAGTTACAGCGGAAGCGTTTCGTTGTTCCCCTGGTAGGCAACTGATGACTCCGAATTCGCTTTCAGGCATCGAATGAGCAGCTTCAGCGTTAGCGAGTGCAGCTTCTAAAGCTGTTGCATGGTCAACGGCTCGTTGAAACGTTAGATTCTTGTCTTCCGAAAAGAAGTATCTTTGAATGTCGACTCTGAGCAAGCCGCACACAAATCTGTCTCGAAGCGACTCGTCAAGAAATGCACCAAACTCGCATGTTTGCGCCAATGCCCGTAACTCCGCCACTTAGTGTGGCATCGTTTCGTGTTCCTTCTGCCTTCGGCGATTAAACTTCGCTCGCTCCCTATGACTGACCGTTCAGGGGTCAAGTGTTTACGAAGCAGCTCGCACAAGCTCTCCAGGGACTTCGAGGACGGCTCATCTGGAGCGGTGAGCGATTACAGGAGCGAATACGTCTGTGGACCCAATATGCTGATGAACGCCTCTACCACACTCCGGTCCTCCGGGTCAATATTGGCTCGAAGATACGCTTGCCCGCGTTCTTCGTAGCTAGTCTAATCGCTCGTAGAATTGTCGAAATGTTCTACTTGCCCCAGCTGCAGACTCGTGGTAGCCTTCACCATACTGTCCCAACAGGCTGCTCCTGAACTGTCCGTGTGTAGTCCGTCAGCAGGTGAAATACGTTGCTGTCAGGCAGGAGCTTGTTCCTTGCCGGCAGCATCCCAACCTCGTCGCCAGTCTATGTCATGTCTGACGGAAGGACAGCACAACGGTGGAGCGAAAACAATACGGCTTTGTTTAGCCAACGACTTAGCGGTGGGCGAACTGCCCAGTTCTATGTTACAGCAACGAAAGTGCGCGCCAGCTTGAATGCCGATGCTTTTAAGCACAACCACAGGGTGATAACGCTTGCGCCGCTACCACGGCGCATGCCTAGCTGTGACACCTTGTTGCCTAGGCGCGCGACATATCAGATTTATATTTTTCTCATTTTAAAAATGTGGTGCAGCTAAAAAAAGAATGCCCAGTGACTTATGCCCATAACGACTACCGCTTTATCGATTTCACCAGTGCTTTTTTTTTCTACCACTACGCACGCAAAATTGCCGCGTGCGGAAATTTTGTGCAGCTTCTAGCTGGGTGAATAACTTGGAACTGTGTTGTGTTGAGTCGCTTCCGGACTTTGGCCGCAGCAGGCACATACCTCATCTTAATAATATTTGGGGTTTTACGTGCCAAAACCACTTTCAGATTATGAGGCACGTGCGCCGTAGTGGAGGACTCCGGAAATTTTGACCACCTGGGGTTCTTTAACGTGCACCTAAATCTAAGCACACGGGTGTTTTCGCATTTCGCCCCCATCGGAATGCGGCCGCCGTGGCCGGGATTCGATCCCGCGACCTTGTGCACAGCAGCCCAACACCATAGCCACTGAGCAACTACGGCGGGTATACCTCATCTTGTTGCGTACGTTTGCTCCGGTAGGGTTTTTTTTCTCAGGCAGCCAGCTCAGGTCTCAAATTCCAAGGCTCTGCTCTTTATGTTATTGTATGGGGTTTCTGTAGATATATCTCTTGCCATATTCATACCCTTTGCATCCACTTTATCGTCCATGTTCCTCTAATTTTCTCTATATCTTGTTAGTTTTCTTTTGTTTCTCGGGCTTCCTCAGTTTCTATCACATATCACGTGCATAAGGTACTGATTAGCTCAAACAGGCTAGGTGACCATTCGCCGTTGCCCCGTACAGAAGGGTATTCCAGTAGAATTAACCAGGTGTTGTCATCCTTCCCAGGTAATTAAAGAAGGTCGACGTGCGTGGGCTGTTATGACACGCGCGATTTGTCGCGCTACTTGGTACGCAACTTGACCGACATCACGTCCGCTTAAACGAAGGCATTGTATACACGCACCACTACTCCTGAAAAGCAATCCGTGCAGCAATTCTGCCTGTCTATTAGGCTGCGCATGCTCCTTGGACACATACTTTCTGAAACCCAACAATCGAGGATCGCCAGGCCTGTACACCGGAGTGGGCCTCACGTGCGCTCTGCGCAGCAGTCAACCACACTTTACGCATGGTCCGGGACTTCGAACGAAGCAGTAAGCGCATCCACCGCATAGAGGTCGAAGTTCGGGCTATATACTGCATATCAGAGAGTTACAGGAGATTTCAACTTTTGCACTTACAGATTAATCTTCAAAAAAGGATATTTTGGTGGCTGCTTTTTCCATTCTAGCACATGACACACGGAAAGGTAATAGGCTGCCACACAAGACATCATCTATGCAGTGGCGGAACTGCTAGGTATTTCTCAAGCTATTGTGCAACTGCACACAGCAACTGGGTAACTTGTGCAATAGGCAGCCCAGGAGACACTACAGCGCATTACTGTCTGCAATGTGACTCTTCCTCACTATATAGTGAAATTGCCTCTAGTGAAATTACATTAACATTCGGCTATCTTTTGTGACCCATCGATTTGAATGAATTCCAAGCTATATTTGTATGGTGAGCAATTATATAGCAATAGCTTATGGGCGCGCGGATCCTGTATGCATCTTGTGGTATACCACACAAGCTCTCGACGGTGGAAGCAAAATTTGTCTGCGTTCTGGGCAGAATGAAGCAATGAAGCTTGCTCACCAGGCCTTGACTGCTCCCTGAAGACAGTAATTTGTCTATAACTTTTGGAAATGGCAACGAGTCACCTGATACGCCGGGGTTAGCCACGGGTGCTCAAGCTTCGTGCGACGTGCCCTCGGTTATAACGTCTATGAAAGGACTAGTAGATGTTCGTTATGAAAAGCTTCGCCAACCATCCGCACCTGCCCCTGCTTTGTCTAGCGAAGGTTCTTGGCTCAATCTGGAGGTGCCATGGGACGCGCGACAAAGGTGAGCTGAATAGGAAGCCATAACTTTCTCTCTCCCCCCCCCTATCTCTCTCTCTCTCTCTCTCTCTCTCTCTCTCTCTCTCTATATATATATATATATATATATATATATATATATATATATATATATATAGTGTGGCGCTGGCTCTTAAACTCGCATTGTTAGTTCTAGTCGTAAAACGTAAATACCCCACAAAGGGGATGGGAAAACGCCGCCGCAGTAGCTCAATTGGCAAGTGCATCGCACGCGTAATGCGAAGTAGGATCGTTCGCCTCCTGTGGAAAAGTTTTTTTTCAAATGCTTTCATTTTCATTAACTTATCATTTCTTTCATTCAAATTGTAAGTTCATGTAATCTTCCCCTATGTTGTCCTTGGTGTCTGTTGTCTCCTTATGATATGATTATATGCACACATAAATACACGTCAGTGACCTAGCTCCATCGTTCCTCGCTACGAAAGGAACGCTTTCGGTGAAAGCACAAGTGCAATAGCATGTTGCTAGAATCTGCCCGTTTTACAGTTTGCCCACGTAACCCAGCGGGTGTAACCCAGCGGTTTAAAACTAGTTCAGCCCTTGCCTGCAATTTGATTTGCCTCAGCTGGCATGGAAAATAGCAATATGGTATCTGAAGAATATATCTGCAGCCAATATTTATAGGACAGCATTCGGTGTCAGAATGAGCTTGTGGTACTTTTTAGGAAGAATTGTAGTGATGCCATGATACAAAGCACTTTACTGAAAGCGAGATAATATCTTGAGATATATGTAGCTTTTTTATACAGCGTGCGGTCATTCTCCACTCACTATGCACCATGTGTTTCTCAAGTAACCAGCCGCTGTTCCTTGGTGGGTACGGTGCTGAGCTGATAAGCACGACATAGCGGCAGCACATGCCGGCCGCAATGGCCCCATTTAAACGGGGACAAAATGCTAAGCTACCGGTGTAACTAGATTTAGGCGCACGATAAAGACCTAGGCGGTACAAATTATTCCGGAGTCCCCCAATACGGCGTGCCTCATGATCATATCATGGTTTTGGCAGGTAAGACTTGATAATTTGATTTATTTTAATTCTAAAGAAAAAATTTTTCTTACGCGGCAGGAAATTCAAAATAACGCAAAAAAGAACCGACATCATTTTAAAGCATCTGGGACCATCAAAAATTTTGTTGCAGCTCCGAGGTTACTGCTTCGAAACCTAAACCAGCATGCGGTGCTTTCGAAAACAAGATATGCTAACAAACTCGTTTAAGCAGCAATCACTATTCAGCGAGGACATTTTAGGTGTAAGAGGTGCGGAAAATATATACGCTGTTTTGCTTCAGATGGAATTATCATCCCGACAGTTGGTAATGAACGCGAATCATTTCTATTTATTTCTGCGCCTTCAATCAGCCCGACTCCACATCCATTTCCCGGGACTTACTTGTAGTAAAACTTTGATGTAAAAGAAAAGCGTTTCGAAGCAGACGGCATTACTGCAAGTGTCACGGAAAGTGACACTTTGAGAACATTTAGACCGTATCATCGACCCGTCACTTTCACTCACTTCGCTATTTCGAGCTGTTATTGACAGCTACTTATATCTGTCACACTACGCCATGGCGGCCCACGTTCGTAATTCGGCGCGACGATTCTCGAGTGTTGTGGACGGAGACACTCGGTCCTTATCGACAAGCGCGCAGAACGTACGTTCGAAAATAGATCAGCTCGAAAACAGATCGAATGAAATCCGCCACAGAGAAAACAGTGGCTCCGCTCTCTGAAAGGGGCTGCAGTTTATCCTCGGTATCCCGCGAATAGTCCAAACTTATCTCGTTAAGGATCTTCTCATTAAAGCTGACATGCCGTGGCTGAAAGTCAACAGATCGATCGAATTTCCAGGCGACACACTTTAATATGAACTAGGTGGGGGGAGGGCGTGTCAAGACCAGTTTCGTGAAATTTAATCAAGTAGAGTTTAGTCGAAGCGGGTGCGTGGATTATCTGTCAGTCTTGGCTGACGCACTCTGCGGCACTCTTGCGTTTTCACGCAAGAAAACAAAATAAATAAATGATGATCGCCAGTTGATTAAAGTTGAATAAATGATGATTTTCAGGTGCATGTTTACCGCGGTGTTTCATTGCTGTCAACAATATAAAGTTAAGCGAGAAGCAATTGCCAGCGTCATGGTTGATTAACACTTACAGCGAAGCAGAACTTAAGCAAAAAAAATTGATGACTATTCCGCTCTTTGAAGATGTAATGGCAGCGAAAGCTGCCGACAGTCAAAGCTCTGAAACGAAAAGCAAAGTGCTTCCCCTCCACCGCGAGTCGACCCGAAGATAGCGCAACATCGGGCCAACCCATGGCGGAGGTGAAGCAGGCATCAAGCACTCCCCATACCTGGGCGGAGCCCGAAGATAGTGCAATACCGGGCCCACCCGCGGTGGAGGGAAACAGGCGTTAGGCTCTCCCCATACGTAGGTTCATCCCGAACATCCCGAAGGGCGCTTTACAGGTTTGGGAGCCCACAGGTATATATGCCATAGAGCTTGGACCCATTCTGCACTATCACTGGGATCGGCCAACATGGTGATTTTTTTCTGTTGATGGATGCCGAAAAAACTACAGAAGGTTAGTCATATACAGCTTTCGCTGTAGAAAGAAAAGCAAAAACAAGCGCTGATGAATAAATACATTTTTTTTTTTGTTCAGCATTCTCTCGTCGAGGTTGCATGAGGCTCTGCGGAGCTCCGCCCTCGACGACCAAACCTGGGCGACCCAGCACGCCCGCGAGGCGGCGGCGAGGCAAGCCCTCAACGTCCCTTCGTGGGAGGCGTAGGCCCGGCCATCATAAAGTGCTGGTTCTACAATAAAAGTTTATTCCTCCTCCTCCTCCTTGTTCAGCATGTGAGAGCATGTTATGATAAAACCAGAGGCCATCCACGTGCGTGCGCGAGCTCACCGCCGGCTTTCTTCCTCCTCCCCTCTCGCTATCTGTCGTATCTTTCTCTTCGTTATTTCCCGTCCCCCAGAGTAGTGTAGCCAACGAGACGCATTATCGGTGAAAATCCCGGCCTTCTCTCTTTATTTTCTCCTCCTCATCCACAGCTGTAAATAAAAGAAAAACTATATTGAAATATTTATATACTGCGCAGTATTCTGGATATCATTTGCTGAATTAGTGGAAAGCTGTCGTAAAAGCAGGTTTCTTGCCATCTCAAATCCACCGTTTTTACCACCGGGAGGGCAGGCGCGGTCAGGCACGTCCAACATAAATCCAAACATAGATCTATGTCTGGAGGCTGTATGTGCGAAGCAAATCGCGCAATAACCTTGCAGATTTTAAAACCATTGTAGCGCTTGCAGACGAGGAATATAGAAGGCACATGAAAGACACAGACGCGGCGCTATCAAAATGGCCTGTTGAAAAGAATATGAAGTCACCTAATGCTGCAATGCTGGCACGTTGGTACGACATCAGGTAGTACTACTCGAGTATTATTTCGTTAGGGCCGTGTCTGTGTCTTTTTGATTGGCCGTCTTACATCTTCATCCGTATGCGCTACACTAGTACTCCAAGAAGCTGTGTCGACGAGCCCGCATTGCAACCCTGTGATTTATTTCTTGTTCAACGGGCCCTTTCGGTAGGGCCGTGTCTGTGTCCTTCACATAACTTTTTGCGTCCTCGACTGTGTGCGCCCCACTAGCACTGAAATCACGACAAGGCTATTACGACACTGAAATGAAGACGATTGAATAACGATAATCACCGACCAACAAGAGGCTGGAGAAAGCATTACGACTACACGATAATGGGACAATGGAACGACGATGACTTCGTGAGGACGATGGCCGGACGCCGATGCCATGATGACAATGGGAAAACCGGAATTAGGATCCCAACAAGAGAATGGTGACGACGGAATTACCACGACCGCACGAAGACGACTGTGTGACAAAGATCGCATTGACGAGGATAGTATGACAACGTTGAAATGAGGAAAACGGTACACCGAGAATGGCGTGACGAGCGGGGGGGGGGGGGGGGGAGTGCTGAAATATAATGAACAAACAACACATTGACAATGAGAGGGTAGACACAGTGAAACATCGACGATGGACTGAGAACGAAAGAACGATCACAATGGCACGAAGGCGATGAACTGACGCTGTCGGTGCGCTTGTGTTGGGGTTCACGTGCGCGCTTGTGTGCATTTCAGGCGACTTCAGGCGTCCCCCTGATTGGCCGAAATTTGCTGCTTGTACGCACTTTTTCGAGTGCCTGCCAACTGTACATGGCGGCAGCAAGCAGCCTGTAACCGATAAACAGTGGAAAGAGGAAATGACTGCGATGCTTTCATTGCATATTTCGTTTTCCGAACGTTTATTTGACACAAACGTAATCAGATTGGCCGGAGGTGCGCACCTCTGGCATGTCACTGCACATTTGTTTTGGTCTTAAAAAGAAATCTTTCTTTTCTGCAGCCTTTTTTTATGGCAAAGTGAACCTCTGGTTACATTGCAAAACAAAAAGAAAAACTACGACAGCAACCTGCTTTCTCAAGAAGTTCTACAATAATATGACGCTAGGCAAAAATTATCTTAATGTGAGAACAACGTCAGCTTTTCTTTTGGCTGTTTCTCATGTAAGCATCTTTCTTCAGTAATCGCCTCAGCCGCTATTATAGTAAGGTATCTTCAACTGCATCTTGATAAGTTGTAGTGACGCCGAGGAACGCTGAAGAGCCGATCACTGGCTAAAGGCGCAAATGAAGAATCTATCTCTTTCTTAAACCTGCGCCCAGACAGCCAGACAGCACCCGATGCCCAGCCACCATGGCTAGCACAGTCGTCGGTCATCGAATCTAATCTCCCTTATAAAGTCCGTGCGATAGTCGTACTTGTCTCAACGTATAGTTAATTCCACAATAAACATTAGTGCTTGCGTACATCCCACAGCACACATTACCTTATCGCAGCGCCCTCTCTTCCCTGTAGAGCTTCATTTGGGATAGTTCCGGAAATTTCGAATACACAACTCGCCATGTGCCAAGTGATAACTTGCTATCGACTATAATCCAACAAAAACGGTTATAGACAACAAAATAAAGATCTTGGTCAACGACATGTAGCGATTTTGCACGTAAACATTTCTACTACAGTTTGCGAAATAGGACGCAAGTAATGCGCTCCGTGGGCTCCTCACGAGTCGTCCTCAGTCTGAGCGAATTACACACGCTCGAGTGCAGGCGCTCTCATTAGGCCAAATGAACCACTCGCTATGCCACGAGCCGCCTCATTGTTAGCGCCGCTGGCCAGGTTCATTAGGCACACTGATGTCAACGCCTCAAAGGTATATCCACGCGGTGCCGTGATTGGGACATCTGACGCAAAGAGGTGCTCCCAGGTTGACCCGGCAACGCAATCTGCGCACCGGCTACATGTACGAGGCACATGGAGCCTTTTTCCCCCAGCCATTCCGGCTAACAGCGCGAAAGGTCCACGATGTTAAGCCTAGTAAATCACGGCGTCTTCCCGTCTCGTCTGCGCCTGCAATCACACTTCCCGCACTTTCGCGGGATGCGCTGCTTAGGAGACGAACACGTCTTAACAATGAGGCCTTATTGACTGCTACCTTAGTTGCTGAAAGTTTTATGCTGGTGACACAGCGCTAATGTGTTGGCGGGAGGACAGATTCTCAAAGGAGTCGTTACAAGCCCTCTTACGTGGTGACGTTCCAGGCTATTAGTTGTTGATTGTACATGCCTCTCAGTCTGTTTTGGTCCAGTCAGTGCAACTCAGTTGCTCGACAAAAAAAAATATAAAAGAAATTATTTTTCTTGTTTAATTTTAGTTCATGACACGACTAAGACTCATTTAGCTTCAATTTAGCCTACAAATCCAGCCGCCTAATGTCGATTTGACTTCTCGCTGTAAAAGCATTCCGCACATGAGTCATATTAACATAACTTCGGTGCAAGCTAGGTTTGTTTCTTTGCAATGTATGGGAATAAGCAAATCTGGACAGATAGCGCTAAACATTGCACAGTATTTTATGTTCGGGTAGCTACATTCGTTTAAATACTATTTCAGCATAGGCGCGAAATGTATAGCACAAGTTCACCTAAAAGATATATGCGGCCACAAAACCTATACTTAAACTGATCCTAGCTGAAAGGCCACTCACACAGTTTATGATATCCGAATTCTGGAGCTGCTAGCACTGAGCCAGCGTTAACCTTATGTATACCTGCCAACCCTAGATAACTTTTGGAAAGTTCCCCTTGCTATTTTACGAACTTATGCTCAACTTTCACAAAAAATAGGTTCGGTTACTGAAAAAGTTTGAAAGGTGTCCGATGATGGGGGAGGGGGGGGGGGGCGCAAGATAAAAAGAATGCATCCATAAAACAGTCTCTGGAAATATTTCTGTCACCATTTTGTGTCAACACTTGTCAAGTCTACCATACATCACTTGCTTTCATTCAAGCAAGTTCCTGCAGCTGTTGATAATGGCAACAACACAGTCGCTAAAATGTCCCTGTATGCTCAAAAATATCTGTTGCTTGGCTGTCTAAAGATAAACCATCGCTAATTATGTTCACACGTAACTTACAATAGCTGTGTGCTCCGGGAACACTTTATTAAACTGCTAGCTTTTAACCCTCCCCCTCTCCATCCTTGTCATGTCCGTGGCATCTTTACGAAGTTAATCGTTCGCAGCTTGGCAGGTATGCGTATAGTAAGCAGTGATACCTTGTGCACCGATGGCGAGATTCATACAAACAATAATTAAATGCTGGTAACAGGTGATTATCTAATAATGCTCCTAGAGTCAAGCACATTATAGTCGCGAACTCGTAACCTCCTTTTTGCTTCATACGGCCAACAGCATTTGCTATTGGCCGTATAATTCTTGGATGTTTTAGACACTTGGTTGTAATAAATAGTGACGTTCTCTCTACTCACAGTTTGTTTTACAGGTCATAACGAATGATTACCACATTTCCGCCATCACGGCTTTGGATGTGTACTGCTACTACTATCAAGAAAACTGCTATATATGTATATGCAAAATAACATCCGCAGATTTCCCATTTCTAATAATGGTTTAAAGCTGACGTAAATGTTAAAAAATGTTCTGTTGAGTCAGGTTGTTTTGTACAGCACCCACTAGCACCGATGGAACGCCCTATCCTGCCCAGCAACAAGCGTTAATTAGCTGCCGGCTTGTTAATGTTGTTCAAACCTATTCAAACATTACGTTTCATCGCCTGCATGATGACATGACAATAATCGCAAGCAGTCAGCAACGATAATGACTGGCAGTTATTCTGAGAATGAAACTAATGCACCTGTCGCAATTATCCCAACTAACACAACTATATAAAGAAAAGTAAACTTTGTTTCAGAAGCTCTTCAAGAAGAAAACATAAAATGATTTTACTGATGAACAAATCAGCAAACCATCGAGCTATATAAAGAAACGTGCACCTACAAGAAAGGCAAAAAGAAACATGTACCAACGGCCTTCGCTAAATATTTACAATAACACTGGCACTGGGGCGTTTATTTTTCTTCTAGGCATTTTATAAAGCCCCTGCTTAGGCACACGCTTCAGTGGTGACAGAGCCTGCTCCTCCTGAGAAATCTGAGGTCACATTGCATAAGTGCAACGTGTCCCCTGTCGCCAGGAAAGGTTCGATGCTCTGAAATAATCTCATGCTTTTTGAAAGACTAGCCACGTGGCTTGGATTTCACAAGATGGCAAAAAAGAAATTGAGCTCATATTGTGTGGCGTGCACCGAACTCCGTGGCAGCGTACAAGAGTGGGGTCAACTGTGTAGCTGCGCTGGAGCAACAGCTGCGGACAAAATTTCACTATTGAAGCCATTGTACGTGAACGTTTTTTAGAAAATGATGGAAAAGACTGTTTTTGCTTTACTTCGTCGCCGAAGCGGTTTTAATTAGGACGGTGACGAACTATTTAGACGCGAAGGGCTGTTAGCGTAAAAAAGTAATGAACCTGTTATTCGCGCTTCTCAAGCTCAAGCTGTGGGACCGCCATAATCATGACTTTATGAAATCACTTGAAATAAATGAAAGAAGAAACGCGGGGCGATGTACTGTCTATATAGGGACGTACAAAAAAGAGGAAAGTTCTAATGAAGATTGAGGCTTGAAGTGACTAACGGCGACAGAACAAAGAGTGTCGCTGGAGTCAACGTTTCTTCTAACGAACTTGTTTGCGTCAGGGCAGCAGCTGCTTAGCTAAGCAGCTTTTGTCCCCACGTAGCTCGCTTTTCCCCACCTTCAAGTGGAGAGGAGGAGGTGAAGAATAAGCTGATGGGGTGCTGCGTATGGTGAGGAAAGTCGAAGGACTCGAGAAAGAGGCAAGGTAAACAGGAAAAAAATATGGTGCTGATGCTGCTGGTGTTTAGTTGGTATAAAACGGGAACACGTTGGAAAGCTGCTGTTGGCTTTCCCTGGAAATTAGGACAAGAAGAGAAACCATTCTCATGCGTCAGCGGCCATAGTGAATCGGGTGCTTCTAGTTATCCCATAAACGAGAAGGTCACTAAACATACGATGTGGACAATTCACATGACCGAATGGTATGCCTGTTTAGTTGTTATTTATTCTTTCTAGGAATGCCGGGCACGCATACATAAACGCTGCTAAGCAAAACAATCGCTGCGAAAACACTATTTCATTTTGAATTATTTTTAACTCACTTCAATTACGCAACTGTGCGAAAGACAATGGCGCAGAAGAGGCATATAACAGATACACGATATAACAGATACAGGCTGCGCTTTCCAAACTCCTAATTTCGGGTTGATATAGCTGACTGTGCTCAATTTCCTTGTTTCTTTTGTCACACAGGTAAACAGGATAACCTCATTCCCCAAAAGAAACTGTTTCCACCCCTGCACAGGCTGCGTGCGCATCTGACAGAAACGTTCAAATTTCTGGCAATGACAGCTGGTATGGCTGCTCCTCCCAAAGTGCTGCAAGTACACTTTTCAATGGAAAATAATCGGCACCCTCGAAAGTCGACACGGGTATAAACCTGTCTCTAACTCGCAGTCTTCGGCCGGAAGTGGATGTTAGGGTGAGAGTTTTGGACAGCTGTACATCCGTATTCACTCTGAAGACGGTGTATTAGTTTACAGCGTATGCTTATCGTCTCACTAAAATGCTTGCTACGTCCTTATTTCCTCAGGCAGAAATAACAATTCTTTCCTTTGTAAAGCTGCCCTGCATGCTACCAAGTTGTATCTGCCGATTACATGTGATTGAAATTTGCGCCGAAGAAGGAAACCCAAAATCTTCCTTCAAACCCCCGTAAAAGCAAACGGACAGAACTAACGCTTGTGACTTATACGTGAGTGAACATTCCTCGCCCTGTGGCTCTCGTTGTTATCTCTCTTTCTTCTTGCACAAAACTACAGTCTACAAAACCGGTCGTGATCATTGATAGCTTGCCTGCCTTTCCTTCTCCACATACATCTTTGCCTATCACCTAACCACGCAAAATACGACTCGTGCCCGGTCAATGAAGCAAATAACGCAACGCGAGGAAATGAAAGTCAGGCATCGGGGTCAACGAAGAGGCGCGAAGGCAATAAAGGAGATCGCCGAATTCCGCGATACGGAGAAGCTTCGGCTTCAAAAGAGCCGCACTGAGGGCGCACGGCCAACACCGAGGGTGAGATCGAAGAAGACGCTCTACCGACTCCTCGGAAAGAAGGAGGGGTGCGGGAGGAGGCGGCAAATGCATGGCTTCCTCATTCGGGGCTCGGGTCAAGGCATAAATCGATGAGCGCTCAACGCCCCGAGGGGTATGGAATCAGCCCAGAGAACCCCGCGCCGGTGGGTTCGCTTTCGCCAAAGGGGTAAGGTGAAGAAGGCACGTGTAGAGCAGAAGCTGAGGATGAAATGCTGCGTGATTTTAGCGAATTGAGGAAAAAAAAGCAAGACATCTGCGCAAATGCCATACGACTAAACATGACGTACTACATGAGTTCTTGCCGACATATGGTGAGGATTTCAAGGCACAAAATCGTGAAGCGGTTTGTTTTAATGGCGGCAGATTACTCAAGAGCACTCGCGGTGATTGCTGCGTCTATGTCAAAAGGAAGCCTTTTGATGTAAACACATCAGCTTCGTGTGGGAAATATTGCTGTTCCCCAAGTTTCGTTTGGTAGCTCTACTCAGCATGATAGTTAGCAGCATAAGTTCCGATGGCTACTAGGACTCGTCTCACCGTTCGCGGTGACGTTAATGCCCGCAGCGGGTGGCGGCTGAATGCCTGCGCTCACCATGAAAACGCAGTAAAGTAGCCTGCGGGAAGTGAACAGGTGCACGAATAATGCATAATCTCACGCGCACTTACGTCTACGGCTTGTAGTTCTCGCAAACGAAACAGTTCTTGCGTTACGACGCGACGCAGATCAAGAGTAACTGCGCGATGTGATGCACGCGAGGTTACTCCTATGACCGCCTATTTGAACGGCTTCCTACAGCGTTGCCAGCTAAATAAGAAACGGCGTGCAAGCTATCGAATCACCCTACCATGACATTTACGTTGAGGAGAGAGAAGAGTAAGGGACACTTTGCGCAACAAGGAGCATGTATTCGGCTGGTAAACTGACGCACCTCAACGTACATGGTTGTAGTGAAGGACTATACTTTCGCGCTGCAAGTAGTGCTTATAATGTCCGTGAATGAGTAGCCTCTGCACGTTGGCATATCATGTCGACACTGTCTAGACGACAAAGAAGCGTTCTCAAGGGCCTGCGTAAACTATTCGGAACGACAAGTTTAGTTAAACCAATGCCGCCTCACTCCGTTTCCTATACTATGTTAAGCTCGAGTTTAAACACTTATATGACGAAATGCCAGAGCTCCTCGGCAGTCGCCTGCAGTTATCGTTCGCCTGAAACTGCCTTCATTGTTCTCAAGAGAGTTCAGGATGCGTCGATTTATAAGGCCTCGAATAGAAGCTAGTAGGTCGACCTACATTTAAACATTGAAATTCTGCAATAACAAATTATTGATCCAACTTGAGAAAAGAAGTTCAATTGGCGAGATAATTACGTTATATAACGATTCGAAAAGCATCACCTACCTTTTTCTTATATTTGTTCCTCGACTTCATTGCTAGATGATTCGCAGAAGTGGGCGGAGAGGAGGGCCACTTGCGGATCATTCAAGTATTCTGTTTTCGTGCGGGCGATTCAAATTGAGGAGTAGCAGCTGTATCCTCAGTGGCAGTTTCTTAAGCATTGAAATCATATATTGGCAAAGAAAATGATTATATATTTCTAGTCAAGAAAAAAAACTTTTACAGGATTTGCTAGACCTCTAGACAAACGATCGGTCGATCTAGCCTATCCTAATATCACCTTTTAGTGTCAATTTAGGATGCTATAAGCAAATAGCTGTATCCGGTTAGTAATCTGAAAACAGCTAAGCGTAAGTACTAAATGAGATTGCAATGTTTTGCACGCTTTTAATTTCGCATGCTTTTCATCTCTCGTAGGAAGAGATTGTGCAAGGTAGATCTGGTATTTTGTTAGAAGTACAACATTTAGTTTCTTTATTGGGCTCGCATTTTATCCCAGAATTTATTTGCCATAACTTAATTACTCTTTCACAAAACTTCTCTCAAGCTTTGCGCTCGTATAATACTCAATATAAGCCTACTTGGGAGTGGCAAAACATGACAAAGCGGTGCTTGACGTTGATGATGATGGCCTGGAAAATGCCCTAAATAACAGCCTATATCCGCTTCTTCTTAATTCAAGGACATCTTATAAAAAACGGACTGTAACCGACGATGTGTGGGCTGTGCTATGTGATCTCTCTCTGTCTCTCCTCCCCATCTTTCATCCCCCTCATCCCGCTCCCATGTGTAGGATAGCAAACCGATTGAGCTAAACTGGTTAACCTCTCTGCCTTTCCTTCTCCACCTTTTCCTCCCTTCCTTCAAGAACCTCTTATAATTTTTTTTCAGGTTTCCTATTTCTCTGGCACTAGTCTTTACCCCGTTTCTTCGCAACCTTAAAAAGATTAATCCGCATCGCTGCGTTTGGCGTGGAACAGATGGCGTCGTTCAGCGGATAGCCTCCCTTCGGGACTAAGCTGCTCATTGCAAAGATTAATGAGCTTCCCCAGCAGCTATTGGCCTTGGAGGAGGGCGGCGGTGACTTGGGCACTGAAAGGAAGAGCTGCGCTAACAACGTCGCCAAGTGGGCGCGTCTGAGGGTAGCTCGCGCCGCAGCCGCGTGGTCTGTCATCGACAGTAAGTTGAGAAACACCGCGCTTGAATACATTTCTTTCTTGGAGTGTCGTTGCTTTATCTTATCTGGAGCATTTTCCCATTTCCGCTTTCACGGCTTGCACCACTGCTGTTTTGCTTTTCGGCATTTCTTGAGTGAGAAAAAGGGTGGCCTTCAGAGCATCCTCGAATCCTTTATTAGCGTTCGTTGCGTGACGCTGGGCATATTGGGGCGTATAGGCCCATATAGAAGAAAATTTTCCTGAGAGCATACATTGTGACAGACCCTTTCAAGGAGCTGGCAAATTTCACTTAAGTATGCTTAGTGTTAAAAGCATAAATGCCTGAATTAAAATCACATAGAACTCCTTGACAGTTTATGATCAGAGTAGGGCGTTCTCGCGATTTCATGATGCAGCACTAAAAAAAAGACAGTAACCTTAATGTCAACATTTTCCCAAAACCACTCCGCTAGGCGATTCCAGATGATCATAAGTATCTACCTTCAAGCGAAGGCCTTTTTTAACAGTGCACAATCCACGAGGATGTTCGAAACATCTAAGCACTGCGTGTGCCGTTGAGCGACAAAGTATTTGTAAATTAATTTTTTTATTTGAGAAATTCTTTCTTGCGCGTAATTTCAGATGTGGTGTGGCTGAATTTTTGCGCGTACGGTAGCCCATATGATACGTATGCAACTTTATGTTACGATGAGAGGCCTTCATTCTGTAAAGAACGCGTATTGATATACATTGGTATATCTTGGTTTAGCTTTTACACCTGCTTTCACGGTCATTTATATCTTGCCTCAGCTGACATTATGTGCGAGGTGTGCGAGCCCATCAAGCTGCCCACAGAATCACTTTTGTCACATGATACCCAGGCGTCGCTTGAACACGCAATAGAAGGCAACTGGATTCATTGAAAAATTGTGGAAGTTAAGCTGGGTTTAAGGGGAAGTGTTATGTCATCGTGTTCCTGTCTAAATAAATTGGACCAGAGCTGTTGTTTTCCCCAGGAGTCACTGCAGCAATTCTCACGAAGTTCGTTGCAATTACACTATTTACATGTTTAAATATTGCAGTTATACGAAGTAGATGTTGATTTGGGCCTTGAATGTTCTTTTATATTAAAGGTGGTTCAAAATCTCAAAATTTTTGGTGTCAGGTGTCACGTTTAAAACCATCTTACTGTGTAATAGCAAATGCTGTCCCAATTTTCTGTATTATGCCTAATAATACACTTCAAGCCCATAAAAACTGATGTATTATGCTTTGCTCTGTAGTATATCACTAATTTCTGAGTAGGATCTTTAGTTAACGCTGAGAAAACCGTGAAACTGTACGTGCGCTGTAAATTTAGGTAATAATGTTGTCAGCTTGAAACGCTCTAACGAACTCCTTTTCCAGTAAGTACGATGCTTTCTTTTTTCGCGAGTTGGCACAAAAATGTAAAGATGGTCACTTTTTTTTCATTTAACAATAATTTATAATTCTTATAAAAATTCTTTGAAATTCAGCAAACTTTATTCATATTTGGCCAGCAGTGGTCTCACTTAATAATCTCAGCGTGTTACGTGTATTTGAATGAGTAAATCAGAGCTGGCCCAGAACTAAGGCTTCCCCTTACGTAAGCAGGTAAGCAGGTCGTTAGGCATAATGACTGAAGGATGACATCAATGATGCTCTCGGCAAAGAGGTATTCCATAAATAGGGTGAGACACATTTTGCAAACGCAATAAAGAAAGGTGCTCATCGCATTAGGGTCAAAATGAACACCTTGCCGAAAGTTCTTTTCTTGTGGGCCACTTCGCTTGGGCACCCCATCCAAGAAAAAATCATACTTGCAGCGCAGATTGCAAAGGCGTCCTGGAGACAACAAATACGAGCAGGTCTGACGAAGTGCTTCCGGTCGTCTCTACTTTGACGGACGTATTTTGCTTCTAAGGAGTTTCTATGAGTTCTGCTTCACTGAAGAAGTAAGCGGCTCATCCGGCAGTGCTTCCCATCGAATTTTATGTTGTTAATCTTCAGGGATTTCTGGACGTGACTGTCCCAAAATATAAAGCAGAAGCATTCTCTATTGACACCATTAAAGCTGATAAGAAGGAAGATTGCAGGACATGGTTGGAGTTCAGATTTATCCTTCGCCTGCGTGTGTGTTCTTTTTTTCATGCACCCAATTTTTTTTAACAGAATTTTTTTAAAGTAAATATTAGGTATATTGAGTTAGTCACAGAGCGATATTTCTTTTCATAGCGCGACATGAATGCTTTAATTTATATAGTAAATTACGAAAGAGCATACAAAACAGACGTAGATTTCGACGAAATTCTGCTACTTATTTCTGTACAGTTGTCGCCTTCAAGCGTAAAAGAAAAATATATTTCGCGAATTCCTGCGCCTCCCTTTCTAAGACTTTGCCAGAGTAGTTGCACCGTTTAAGCAGTGTGCAAATTTGCTGACGCGTACACCATTTTGTGTTGAAGGCCATTTCGAAGCGCTACTGAAACTCCATAATTATCGCGATATTAACCACCATTACAACTAAGTAAAGGTCACCGTGAATGTGGAGGAAATGTTGCCATCGCTCAATTTCTCACTTGTATGTTTTCAGAGAGTGCGTATACAGGCACACGTAAATCATCTCTGCATTCCGAATCTCGTTTCATAGAGGCTCCCACTATACGCCGAACATTTCAGCGAAGTTTTCTACTTACATATATAAAACAGCCTTCTAAAAAAACAGGCGAGAACTAGAAGTATATTAAATGGCGCGTTCCATTGTTCGAAACGCTTTGCTTGATAAATACACGTAAATATATGTGTGTTTGGACTGTCTTCCAGCGAAATCACCACTTTTGTTCTGAACGGTTTTCCACACACATGTACAGTTTATGTGGAACAATATATTACCCACCTGTAACGGAAACCGTGTTTCAGTACATGTGAAGCTGTCCCGCGCAAATAAGCATGTTTCTAGGTAGACACTTAAGAAACCATATTCCGAATAATGGATATAGGTACCGGGAACGCCCTTCCGAATACCGGTGGCTATTTCACTGGAGCATAGTTCCGCGTAATTATTGTTATATTTACATAAAATAAGTAAGAGAAGAAATAACTTTGGGATTTTATATGGAACGCGGATTAATTTAGGGAGGTTACAAATATACGCACAAATACTTCGAGTATAGGCGAAACCTCAGCCGAGCGGCATGAAGAGCATTGTTTAATACTGCACAATATTGAGAATGCAACCTCCCTGTATATATAGCGTGTCCCAGCTAACACTGGCCACGCTGTTCAAAAAAGAAAAAAAGAAGATTTGAAAGCAAGGTGCAAAGTGCGATTTTAACTCGTACCGTGAACACTGTATTTCTGATTGTTTCTCGTACCGTTATATTTTAATGTTTTTTTTTACCATTTTGGCTAAAGTTAGCTCAGACTCATCGTTCAATGAAATAACGCATGGATTTTGCCGAAATGACGGTTCCTGTTACACGCAGGTTAAGCAGCCGCGCCATGTGGGGTTTGTTTGCAATTCGGAGGCGTAAACATTAGTTCGATTGTGGGAGTGTGTTTTATCGGGAGCTGATTAAAACCAATACCGCAAACGCACGTACGGATCGGTGCACAGAAGTTGCGATGCAAGCAAAGGCTCTTCGACATGTGTCCTACAAAGTCCGGGACCCAAGTGAAGGTGCACAGGAGCAAGAAAGAAAATTCCGTGTAGGTTTTCAGATGTGGTGCATTTTGAAAGCGGACTCCACCATCGAGAGTGACTTTGTAACAGCGCTGCGGCTTTCAAGTATTCTGCGACTGCGACTACTTTCAAAATTGGGCAGACAGAGTGTTTTATTATTCGTCTCGCCATGGAAGCTCGGCGAGTGTCAACTTTGTTCTTATGGAGCTGCAGCACTCGTATTCATACTGTGACAATGACATACTGGGTACCGGCGGGGTGATTGTAAAGTACTCTCTATACCTATATCGGGCATTGTGTCGACATTAGCGTGGCCGAAATATCATGTGCTACAATATAATATCTTCTTAGAAAAATGATATAACATTTTGTCTGGTGTTACTACTTCCTTTAGCTATGTAACTGTCAAATATACACCTTCATTCTTTGGTTTTTGGCGCAATTGACCATGGAACCAGTCTTTCTTTTTCCTGTGAACGTGTATATAATTGCCTGAATATTGACTTGCCATGAGCTATGAAACCAGGTGCATGTCTACGTACCTTTCTGACCGTACTCATTTTGATTACAGTATTCTATACTAATAATTTCATGTTGAGAGAAGTTTCACTAAAAAACAGTATAAGTACCAGAGTCTGAATAAAGGGAAAATCAGACATCCACCCGTTCGTAGCAACTGCTACAAAGGAAACCAATACGGGCTCCTAGAAAGAAAAGCCTCTTAGTTGAAGAAAAAGTGACGTAGTATTTCTGCGGATTTCCGCAGAACTACAACGTCATACTTGCCTTTGCTTTGTGTTGTTGACAAATTCAACATCGCCCTGCCATCTGCTAGCCGCCTGGTTTGCTCAGATGGTAGAGCGGCTGCACCGGCAGAAAGGTGGTGGTCCCGGGTTCGAATCCCGCACGAGCACCAATTTTTCTAGAACTGTGAGGCTTTTCTTTCGAGGAACCCATATGGGTTTTCTTTGTAGCAATTGCTACGAACGGGTGGATGTCTGATTTCCCCTTTATTCAATACTTCGGTCCACCTTGCGCATTTCCGCAGAACTACTACGAAATGCCAGAGTCTATAAACATTTTTTTAATGAGCAGTACCACTTAACGTGCAAGGTGTCTTCCTCGTTCTTGATGGTTTTTTTTTCTTTCTGATAATGGACTGAACCATATCAAGAGCGATTGCTCATACATTGGAAGAAGGTGCGCATTTGTGCCACTCTAATACGAGACCCCTGAACTAATCTGTAATGTATGCCACTACTCCGCTATACAGCGAGACGCAACCTGTCACATGTCTGTCTTCTCTTTGTTCATTATACAAACCTTTCAACTAACGTGTTCATTGAAGAAGACTTCTACACAGTCCTTTACTCGCAAGTATACCCAGAAACACTCTATGCACCTCGATAGGGTCTAAGAGGGAGCGCTTCGAAAGAAATTATCGCACCGTGTGATTTTCTGCAGGCCCAGTTCTTACTGAGTTCGCCTTCGTAATGGAAAAAATTGTGTTCATTATACGCATGCCAATCAGACAGGCTGTCTAATGGCACAGATTTTAGTCGTTCGAGTCTCGGTCGAAGACACAGAAATGATACACCGTACTGTATACTGTTAGAATGAGAGTTCTCCATTGTAATATTGCCGAAATATAATATATGTCAACATACTGAAACTTGATGTATTAATGTACGCCAGATGAATCATTTTCGCCACCTATTTTCTATATCGACAAGGAAATCTTCCAATTAAACAAGTTATAGTGCTGTTTATGTGCTCCGGTGTCCAGTAGACCATAGTGCAAACGTTCGTCTATTTGCACCTTTCCTTTTAGCAAGGCAATTTATGCCAGGCGGCATGCCACGCTGCTTGCAATACATTTTTATTGTTCATACAAATTTCTCATTTTTACAGTTCTTTCTATTTCCGTGTCACTTTTACCTCGAACCATGTTCTATATTTCAAATCACTTGGTCGCGTTTTTTACACGCCAATGTTGCAAGGAAAAGAAAATACTAATCCACGTAATCAAACAATGTCACATTCGTATCCGTCGCGAAGGTGTTTTCGTGGTTACCATGGTCCACGTTTCTCATTTTCAACTTTCTTTCGCTTCTAATCAGCTTGCTTGTGTCATGGCTCAAATGTTATTTGCAAGTTTGACAGGGCGATTTCTTTAGTGTTTGTCCTCGTCTAAGCCTTGCTTGTGCTTTTTCTCGCGTCAATGTTAAAACACTTATTTCATGCTCATGGGCTGGAGAGACTCACTCCACTCATATCACGCGTACAGAGTCCACAAATCTAAATCAGCGAAGCCCTAGTCCTACAGCAGCAAACTCTGCGCCGGTGTTGTAATCATGTCAAACACAAAGCGAAGCAATGTGTCATCCTAAAAAAAAGTTATATTGAATCATAGTGATAGCTTTTTGTTTTTCGCATTTTCAAGATTTGGTTCAATCAACGTAGAAGTCCCACGGATAATATATTACAGCTTTAATAACGACACAGTGATGGGCCTACACGAAAGTGGAAAGTCGCGTATTGCATATCATGCGATGAATGAGCCTTCCTGATCTTGATCTGGCCGCAACTTTCCACGCAGTCCACCCGGTACTCATACGCCTTGAATAGTTTCTTGAACACCGCAATGTGTATCCTGACGTGGTGCAGGTGTACGTAGGTGTACGTAAGTGTGCGCCGCAGTAGATATCATGTCCACTATCCAGGAATAGGAAGCAGTTAGGCATATCTCTCCTTAGACCCTTTCATTGACCTGAAGAATGCCAGAATTCAAAAAGGAACATTCATGTATATCGGAGTGATCCTCATAGCAATTCAGTAAGAACTCAGTTTGTTTAGCCTTTCTTTACATGAAAGAAAGCAACATTTCCACTACATTCAAAGTAAAATAAATCGGCATCATTAGGCTCTGTCTACAAAACAGACAACCACTAGGAATATGCGATCTTGTTGGTTTCTTGAAGAAGAAAGTAAATGTGCACTTAACATCAAATAACGTCTTCGCAAAGTCCGTCCGTTTTCTAGTGCTTTGAACCAAGCATGCCAGAACCTTCAGCTTCTAGGAGGACGCCTAACTCGTGCACCCATCCGTAAAACAACGAACAGAGCCAAAATGTGCTAGGTGCGGTATATAACTAATCCGTCTCTAGAAAACTCGCTTTTTAAGATTATGCACGACACTAGAAGGGCAATTCTCATGGGGCTAGAACTAATAAATTGTTCACATGTTTTTATTTGACGCCTTCTGCTGAAAACTAACTTCAAACTGAGGAGGGACAGTCTGCGCCTTTTCCGGTCTTTTACCCACCACCGACTTGCTCTCGAGCGCCTCCATAGAAAGAAAGAACGAACGATAATTATCTCGCGCAGCGCGCCTTGGGAGCAGATTAAAACTCCCAGGAATGGCGGCTTTAAAGTGTCGTGCTCTGCTGAACACCACTAGTACTTGACTTCCGTAATCTTCACATAGGAACTACGCTTTCATTTGGTTTTTCTTCTCAACCGTTCATCGAAGTTTGTCGGTGCGCCTTGAGAGTCGTATCTTTAGCGAAATTGCGGCGCTGAGCATGACACAGGCTTGGGCATTCGGCAGCGGGAACGTACGGCACGACCAGAGGATGGGGGCAAAGGAGTCATCTATTTCGGTGCGCTGAAGCGTCACTTGAGAGCGCTTCAAAGAGAAACAGATAGTAAAACCAAGTTCCGAAGAGAAAAAAAAATGAGTTAACAGCGTTAGTTAAGATGGCGGCTGGTAGTATGCCATTCATTATTGCGGACAAAACAGTTCCGCGAAAGTGAAAGACAGCGTATGAAAAGCTACTAACCATCACCACCTTTAAACTGAAGAATGTATTGCCAACCACGAGATCAATAACATCACCATATTAATTACGAGGGTTGATCATATGTAAGCTTGATTAAAATTTTTTACTGTGGTATAAAAGGAAGGAAGTGTCGCTCTATTGTTCGACATAGCCTCCGCATTCATAAACTTATTTTTCGATTAACTGGGTAGCGTTTTGTTCCGTAATAATAAAAAGAAGCGGGTTGCGTCAGCAACAAGATGCGCAAATGCTCCTCTACTGCATTATTGGATCGTTGGACTCGCAGGGCCTATTTTATTGACCCGTGAGAAAGCAAAGTCCTGGCACGATACGCCAGACCTATATGACTGGTACATCAGGGGTGTTCAACCCTTTTCTTTAATTTGTCAAATGTGAAAGCTACGCTGTTGCATCTCGCATTGTTACGGAAAAGAATCACTTCACGTATTGATTGGTCACGCTTGTTGAGCGATAATTATTTTTACAGGATTAGCCCGGGGAGTGTTAGCCAGGGTGGCTCAGGCCCAAGCCGGTGAACGTGGAACACCCGTTTAAGGGCAGGGGTCAAGTACTTTGTACAAGAGCTTAGTAGCTGACACGTTGTTACATTTCAAATAAACACAATTTTGTTCCCCCTCAGCTTTCTGGGGACACATTTTACTTAGTATTATTGTGAATAAAGCAAGATCGAGCTCATCAACTTCAACTTTTTCTCTTACTAAACGCTGCTAGTAGTAGCATCAAATGAGTTGTAGAGTAAAACGATTTAATCCTATCGCGTGTGTTGCTGTTTTCTAGATTTTTTGCCCGTCGTTGTGAGAAAAATAGCAGATAAGTTACAAGAAAACACTAAAGGTGCTCAAGAGATTCTTTGGTGTACAGACACGGGTGCAAGTCGATTACGGCATAATGATGCGTGCCAGCCCGAAATTATTCCTGGACCCTGGCAACCAATCGCGCACGATCGCAGTTTAAATCCCATGATTGTAGAAATTCTCGCGGAGATGCACCTGTTACTCGTGGCTTCCTTACGATTCGCAAACATATTTTTAACCTAATCGCTTGCATTCTTTGAGATATTGATGTTTGTTCAAGAGAGGCTTGGCCGAACATGTAATAAAATACATGCCACAATTATCTATAACTTTGCAACCGTCAGCTATGTTGTTTGCTCTAGTGATAATCTTTCACTTCAGGAAATATTAAAGTTGTTAAATATTACCATTTATTGTAATTTTTACTTTTATCTTGTCTGGCACCTCGTTTGTACCCTAGATTTTAGGATAGAGGGCACTTCAGTGGCCGAACAGCTTCTCATTGTCCCAGCGAACAAGCATCGGAATCTTAAATTTAATTTGGTGGCCGCTTAGCTTAACGAGACCTTACTTACCTTTGAAGAATCTCTCTTCGCCAGTGCGCATTGCAGTGCGTACTGCAATGTCATGCAATTTTCTAGCACGCTTATTGCTTGCACTCTTTCGCAGCTGCTTTTTGGCTACGGGATGCAGTAGCAATCAGCATATGAAATTATTTTTCGTCTTGTTATTTTTGTGTTTATTTCGTTCAGTTTTCGTAACCTCATTTTCGTCTGATGTACAGGGCTAACTATAGTATAAATGATAATGATAATTCAAAGACGAGCATGCAACGCCTGAAATAATAGGGCAAACCGATTTGCACGGGTTTTCGTAGATGGTTATGGAAGAACAAAAGTTGGGCCTTGTGGACCAAAAACTTAGCCCCACGAAAAAAAAAAGCAAAAGGGGGGGGGAGGAGAAAGTATCAAATGCTCCACGAAGGTCATCACCGGTCCTGTATTACCGCACTGTCACATCGGATAAATGAGGCGCGTGTCCGCGGTAGGCCACCGCCATTACCTCCGTGTCTCCGCGATCGATCACGGGGCCCCTTCTTCTCATCAGGCGAGGCCTTACGATCTCCGGATCGCTCTCAAAGCTCCGACCTTCCCTAACAATCTACTTTCTTTTCTTTTCTTTTTACTTCAGCAGGCTTTCTGCATGCCGACACTTTGTGCGTTGTTAGATTGTATGGAAATACTTCCACTGTTATGCTGCAGACAGAAAATTGCATGTTGGTTATATTTTTGTTTGGCTGCAAAAATATACAAGTTACCAGACCCTGGTCGAAAATACGTTGATACAATCAAAACACCTTGCCCCAACATTCAGCTCTGCCTTTGTGAACTGCACCGTATGGCGGTTAGACCTCTGCGGACTAACCATCGAAACATTAAATGTGGGTTAAAGCCTGCTTTTTCCGTGAATTATTTTAGTCTTCGATTCGTTTATGCTCATTTTCTAGTTTAAGTACGAACTCGCTACTTATTTCTACCAGTCTTCATTTTCTAGTTAAATGGAGATGGTAAAGCACGTATTATAACGAGTCCACAAAACCACGACCACAATATCGACCCATGTCAAGCTATCAAGCAGGTTAGAAACACGGAGTGATTCTAAATACACTCTCTTTGCTTTTTGACTGAAGCAAGAGACGTCATCGGGCCTTTCTCTAAAGTGGAGTTCCCCGCTCTCCAAATAACCTCCCAGTGGGATTCTCGTGGGGTTTTCCGAGCGTATAGCCGTTTCAAGGAATATTTCAGTAAAGAAAGTTGAGGTTCTATAGGAAGCGCTTTCCAACTTTATCAAGCATGAATAACGTGATCCTACCCGTCGTCTGCCTACTTGACCTCAGCTTTCCCGCCCCGTGGCCTACATCGACAATCTGATCACAGAGCGTCGGGGCCAGATTGGAAGAGGCTTGCATTCTGGCTATACGAAGGAAGGCGCCCTTGCAGATAGTTCTGCGTTCACGCGCAATCAACTTCAAAGACGAGCGGAACAAATGGGGACCATGGTGTATGCGTCGCCTCCCTAAGCTTCCCTAAGACATATCTGAGGAGCGGGAATGGCGGCCAGTTTCTCGCGAAACTCCCCGGACTACTGCACGGGCCGGTGTACTTTGAGGTAAAAAAAATAAGAGGTGAAGAAGCATGTATTTGATCCCCACCGGCCTTTAGCTCTGATAGAATTACCCGGTCATTGCCCATCGAAAGCAGCACGCCGAAAAAAGGAAAACGTTATATGGTTTTCCACACTTTTCTCAAGAAACAATCATAATGAAGGTGTATTTGAAATGCCGCATAGGATAAAATTTTGTAAACGCAACCCACTTTCACCTTTTGTATTTATGTGTGCTTGTTTGCTTGCTGTCTAATATATGTGTCATGATATTACTTGTGTACCTTGGGTGATGAAGGTCTGTTTTAACTGTTGTGACTCTGTGCGTCGAGTATTTCATCTGCGTATTTATCTTCATCTGTACGCGTGTATTTTAGATCACATACTGCCCTTGCATACGTGCTCGGAACTCTTTGAATAATGATACTCAGTATAGTGTGAGCTTCAGCATTTCTATGCGCCTTTTGTCTTGGAATGATTCAGTATTTCTAGGACTATATGTGGGCTTTTATTTACTCTCCTATATAAATCTGCTCTAGGTTTTGCAAACCTACAACGTTACTTACATAAAATATTTTTCCTCTAATGTAACCACTGTTACGTGAAAAGGGGTAGCCGCCAACATTGTGAGGGATAAATGTATTTTTTTTTCTTATTTCAACGGAAATAAAGGCCAACGCGAAAATGGCCAGAACAGTTTGTGCAGTTTATTACATGCAACATTTAGGTTACTATAGTATAAGATGGATGCTTTTGATAGCGCGGGAAAGACTGACGGATGGTGGCGCCACCGTTTATAATATTTCAAGAGCTACTTACGCCAGTCGTGGATTTCAGTAGATGAACGTAGCTAATTATTTTACCCTGTCACAGTTTGTTTGCTACACATTTGCGGATAATTTTTTACCTGCTACTTCTTTAAATGCTCTAAAGCTTAAAGCAAACTTTAAAGCACGTTTTAGCACCAAGCCCTATCTTACACCCTTCTTTTTTAAACACAAGCGAGAGGAAGTTTTGCAAGCGAAGAGCTCAGTGAACACCATTACCCTCCATTAAGCTTGCGGGAAGAAAGAAGCGGAAAACGTTTTAGTGATAACTAGAACGCGTAGAGACGCGTGACTCATGAGATGCTGAGGTATGAAAAAAAAACGAAGTCAACGAAAGCACAAATACGACAGAAGCACTAGTGCCCAAGTGATGCATAGCCTCATTAACATGCGTGTACTCCAGTAAAGCTACATGTGTTTTGGTAGCGTGTACAGCGGTACCAAACCAAGCGCAATCAGCTATAGTCTTTTCGTGCAGGCAGCGATCTGGTGGGGAGGTTGGAAGATATTGCTTGCGGCTTCATATCCAGGCCATCTATCCATCTGTGTATATAAACTCAGCTGCCACGCTCGGTGATTAATAAGTCAATAAAAAATTCCATAACTAATCTCATGGTGACAGCCGACGTTAATTCGATCAGCATTGAAGCAATACAGCCACACACATTGCTGTAACCATCAAAGCGCGTCAGATGCAGAAGACGCGTACGGAGTTAAGCTCCTTTCTAGCGCTTTACTCTGGAGAGACGTTTGGGAATATATCAGCAGGGAATATTGTCCGGATATATACAACTCGAGTCAGTTTCCACCCTGCCTTAAGTATTTTTTAAACTTGATCTTTTTTGTATTTGAAGAGGTGACACGTACCCAGAGGTGTCACAGATTGCGTCACAGGCATTCATTGAAGAGTTACACGTTGCCATTGGCACAGACCGACTGAGCCAAGTTGGTCTCACGGTTGGTTTCAAACATAATTCCCCCAGCGAATAAGCCCCATGTTCTTCATGTGAGGCCTTGGATTCTGCAGTAGCCTAAGTTGGCGGCGAAGCATCTAGAGATACAGACAGATAGCCCGCTGAATGTGCGTGAAGTATCCTAGCAGTATAAATGGCATTGCAACTTAGAGAAGAAACAAGTGGAAACAGAAAAGCAGTGGAGGATTAAAATTGGTAATTGAGGGCGAAATTGAAACAAAGATTCCGAGTTCGAAGCGCATGGCCCACAGCCAGTACTTTGAAGGTACTTCAAATGTAAGAGATCGTTTGAGGACGGCACATAATCTCCTTTAGGAAAGTCTGGAGCAGGTCACGGTTTCAGAACAGGCCCTAATAAGGGCGTACCAATTGCCACTGTATAATTGTAAAATACTTTTATATGTGCGTAAAAGCTATGCCTAGCTTCGCCTTTATTTCTTTTCTAATACATGGTATAAGAGGAGGCTGCGACAAAACGCGAACAATGCTCTGCTCCTCTGACATCTACGTACAACAAAGAAAAGTTTATAACAGCTGCGTCTTACCAGTACTCACCTATGGGGCAGGAACCTCGAGGTTTACAAAAAGGTTTTACTGAAATTGAGGACGACCCAACGAGCTATGGAAAGAAGAGTGATGGATGTACCATTAATGGATAAGAAAAGAGCGGATTTGTTGAGGGAACAAACGCGAGTTAATGACATCTTAGTAGAAATCAAGAAAAAGAAATGGGCATGGGCAGGACACATAATGAGGAGGGAAGATAAACGATGGTCATTAAGGGTTACGGACTGGATTCCAAGGAAAGGGAAGCGTAGCAGGGGGCGGCAGAAGGTCAGGTGGGCGGATGAGATTAAGAAGTTTGCAGGGACAACACGGCCACAATTTGTACATGACCGGGGTAGTTGGAGAAGTATGGGAGAGGCCTTTGCCCTGCAGTGGGCGTAACCTGGCTGAAGATCATGATGATCTGTGAAATACTACCAATTGCTCTAGCTATGCTATGCTATAACTATGCTGTGGGTAGATATACTACCCATATCTGGCCATTTTCACTGTTAACACCAACCGAGGCGGGGCAGGCCCCGTGTCACTTTGCATTAACTGATGCAACGTCCTCATTCCTATGCTCTGTTCCAAGGGTATCCTCATTCTTTACCCCTCCTCCTACAATTCTCACTCTGTTCACACTGTACACACGCTATGCGGTTCATTTGGTATTCCAGCTCTCTGCGCTTGTAGGTCTGCTACCCGTCACTTCTGTTCCTGGCTAGTTCACCTCAACATGGGTCTAGAGATGTCCATGGACCCAATGCGGATTGGAGCTGTTCTCCAATATTCTCCACTGTTCTCTCCTTCCTATGTTGAAGCTGGCTGTTTCTCGTCTTACATGTTTGCATATAAACATGCAGACTCACGATGAATACCTATCACTGCCTAAGGAAAAATCAATATTAAATCTTCAGAAGCGGGATACTCAGTGAATCAACTCTGCCACTTTGTCCCGTTATACTTCTCCATTCACTCCGTCTTCATTCATTGGCTTAGCTTTGAAAACCTTTTTTAAAAATTTTATTGGCTTCATCATTATCATCATCAGCAGCAGCATCATCATCATCAGCAGCAGTAGCCTGTTTTATGCCCACTGCAGGACGAAGGCCTCTCCCTACGATCTCAAATCACCCCTTTCCTGCGCCAACCGATTCCCACTAGCGCCCGCGAATTTCCTTATTTCATCGGTCGACCTAATCTTCTGTCATCCTCGATTGCGTTTTCATTCGCTTGGTACCCATTCTGTAACCCTCATGGTCCAATGGTTATCTTACCGGCTCATTACATGAAATGCCCAGCTCCATTTTTTCCTCTTGATGACAATTAGAACATCGTCTAAACCCATTTGCTCTCTGATACAAACCGCTATCTTTCGGTTTCTTAAGGTTATGCCTACCAAACTTCGTTCCATCGCTCATTGCGCGGTCCATCACTTGTTCTCAAGCTTTTTTGTCAGTCTCGAAGTCTCTGCCCCATATGTCAGCACAGGTAAAATGCACTGATTGCACACCTTCCTTTCCAATGATAATGGTAAGCTTCCAGTCAATAGCTGGCAGTGTCTGCCGTATGCGACCCAACCCATTTTTATTCTTAAGTGAATTTCTTTATCATGATCAGGGTTTCCTGCGAATAACTGACCTAGATGAACGTACTCCTTCACAGTCTCTAGAGGCCGACTGGCAATCTCTAAGCTCTTGTTCCTTTGCCCGGCTGTTTATCATTGTCTTTGTCTTTTGTACATGAATCTTAAAACCCCCTCTTATTGGCTTATGTTACTAAGTTTCTTTTGGACCGTCAGTAACGACGACCCCTTTTCTTTTATATTTGATTGACCTTCTATGCCCGTTGTACTTTTGGTGTGGTGGGCTTACCTCCAAATATTGTTTCTCCTTCCGTCTGTATCGGGGGAGCAACCGATGCAATGGACAAGGAGCGCGGATAAGGTCTCATTCGCACCGCCGTAAAACTTTCCGTCGCGCCACCGTCATGGCAGCGGTTTTCGACAGGAGAGAGGGTTTCCGGGTCGTTTTCTCCTCGAATACGGGTCACCGGCGACGTAGAGCAGTGATCTACGTTTCTGTCGCCAGCGCGGTGACGGAGCGTCGTCCCTGCAATATGGACCAATAAAAAATTAAGAAGCCGTCACTAAATACAATCATCTTAGAAAGCTGAAGCTGGCAACAGCAGGGGCTGGCGGATAGGCTGCGCAAATGTTTGCTAGTTCTACGCGTACACGTGACCCGTCAGTCAACACTATACAAAACTGCGCTGCTGTCAACGTCACCACCACCGTCGCCTATTCCTCAACTTCTTTGTCGCGCCTGCTGTACTTTTTTCTTTGATGTGACGCTGACGGGACGGAACGCTTGACGACAGCGTGAACGAGGCCTAACATAAAGCAACCTTACAACAGCGTCTACACCCAGCGTCGCGTCGTCATATCTGCTCCGTCGTGGCGATGCACTCTCCTCCACCCTCTTCGCTCACCGTGGTGACCCACTTTCGTGCGTCACTCAATCACTTCGGATTTCCCGCGAAGCACCGGTTGCTATAGCATCGCCTTCTCTAGTTTTTCAATGCCAGTGCAATTGCTCGCTCCCCAGTGGGAGCCGTTGGTTCGCCTTAGTTTAGTAAGTTGTCGCGATGCGACGCTCTTGTACGACTGTTTATGTTTGTCATTGTGTTATGTGTATGTTGTTTGGTGTACGACTGTTTGCGTCACGTGTGCGTCTGAGCGCGCGCCGCTGCTATTCCTAAGAAAAAGCTGTAGACGTTCTGTCTCTGTGTCTGTCAGGTTATCACGCGTCTGTCAGGCTTCCTCCGACTTCCGTCGTGACGCGCCACCCAGATGTTACTCTCCCCCACAACTGTAAAACAGGTGCAAACGATAGTCGACGGAGGAGAGTATAGAAAAGGACTATACGAGAGGGTGGTGAACTGTCGGATCGGCAGCATCTGGCTGGCATTGAAAAAATAGAGGAGGCGCCGGCTATACCAACGAGAGATAAAACCAATACAACATTTTCTGTCTTGAAATCGCGTCGTACCGCCGATAGGCATCCACTGTCGTCGCAGGGCCGATAGACGCGCCGCTGCTGTTTTATAGACCGAACTACACGTGCGCTTGCCGGCGCGCTAAAGCTGGCACCCGCTCGCCTTGCATTTGCCAGGCATCGCGAGGAGTGACGGTTGGAACCTATAGAAGGGGCGCGACAGCCCAAGTCCACTTGGCTCACATATTCGCTTGAAGTAAAACGCATTTTCGCCTTGGCAGAGATTGTTTGGTATTTTAGTGACGCAGACAGAGGCCGATGTTTGTCTGGAGAAGACAGCGTTAGAATAAGGTTTGTCACCTGTGCTTACGCGGCGCTTCAACACGTACGATTTGTCCTGTACGACGTGCTCATGCTTGAGGCGCGTGGGCGCGACCTTTTGCGCGCCGGCACCCATACGTGTAGTTTGGCCCTATCTGGTCGATCGCGTCTTGCAAGCAGGCCAAGAAGTGTGCCCACCTTAATGGTACGTATCTTACACTGTGGGTTATACTCAACTGATTTGTTTGGAACCACTGCGATAGTTAAGCGAGACAGGCTGTTTTCTGACAGCGTGACAAAGACGCTGTGTGACAAATAAGCAGACTACACTTAGCTTGACGCCGAAATGTGTAAAATGTGTAAATGCGTAAATATGTAAATGCGAAAAAACACCGCGCGACTTGGAACAAGAATTCCTTCTAAATGGAAAATTGAGGGAGCACCCAAACGATCATCCAGATGGCAGGTCTAATCTCAGCGGATGCTTGCCTCCCCGGATCAACTTTTTACCCGCTGCGTTTCTTGTAACGGCGTATTTTTGAGGCAGCTGATGCTTCCAACTACGAGACAAGAAGGTCATTATAAAGTGTGCACGTGACATAAGGACAGCGCCATGAAAATGAATAAAAATAAAGCAAAGCGTCCATTTTATCACACAATACGCCAACATCTCTCTATGCGTGGAATGGAGAGCGGAGAGAGCGGCTTGTTTGCACAATGACCTTGACGACGGCAAAGATTTGTTGACAGTCACTCATTCGGGGTGGTTTGACAATATCTAAAGAATAAGCGGAAAAGGAAACATGAATGTGCTCTTCCCTTTCTGTGTCGCGATCTTATGTCAAAGCGCGAAAATAAGGAAAAGGAAAAGTTATTTTCTTTTGTGTAAGGGCACAACACATTTTTTTTTTGTCTAGAGTTTTTGGACATGGCTACTGCGGCGTGAGAAGAATGCAAGATGGTTTGATTTGGTGCTTTGTAACCCCCATAAACGTGCCAAGTCATGAGTTTTAAGTAAACATGCCGTCGACTCAAGAACTGCAAGTAATACTTGCTTCATGCACGTTCATGTGTATATTTTATGAAGGCAAGTGCATTGTTACGTAGTTGTGTTGGTCCACTCGACCACCAAACCGCAAACTTCTGCGAGAATTTCAATCTATTCAGTACTCGTTTACATTTAAGAAAAAGTACGTTACTCGTAGAGCTTTCGTAAAATGTTTGTGCATGCGTGTTCAAATGCTCTCTTTCGTGGCTTGTACCACTTGTTTCTAGAATTTTGCATGCGTTCGTGGCCCCACAGTCTACTCAGTAATTGGCTGTGTTTTCCGTTCTTTAATTTTTTGCTTGCCCTAGAGTGAGGAATAAGTATTGGCATCTCAATGCTGCCAACCTCATTTTAAATGATATCGTGGAAGAAAACAACCAATTCTACTTGTGTCATAGAATTTTGTCTATATAACTGAAATGATGTCGAAGAGTAGTAACACAACGCAAATATAAATATGAATAAAGGGAAAATCAGACATCCACCCGTTCGTAGCAATTGCTACAAAGGAAACCCATAAGGCTTATTCGAAAGGAAAGCCTCATAGTTGAAGAAAAATTTGTCCTGGTTCGGGACTCGAACCCGGGACCACCACCTTTCCGGAGCAGCCACTCTACCACCTGAGCTAACCAGGCGGCTAGCAGATCCTCGTCGTGAAACTTTCTCGCCCCTTCCCCAAATAATCAAAAGTATGTCGAAAGCATGAGGAACTAGGTCTCAACTATAGCCTGCACTGCAGAACCTATACATAGTACGTGTTGGCAAATAGTGCAAAGCTGTCTGAGATGTCGTGTCTAGTTTTTCCCTGGCGTGCAACAAGTAGCGCATATAGAAAAGAAAAAGCGTAATCTACAACTAAAGGACTCCCACTCAGCCTCTAAATAAACCCAACCTACTCGGGGTCCCAAGACTCAACGCACCTCAGCCGTTCGCGTAGGCTCGCATTCCTAGGACAAACATAATAACAATATTTGGGGTTTTACGTGCCAAAACCACTTTCTGATTATGAGGCACGCCGTAGTGGAGGACTCCGGAAATATTGACCACCTGGGGTTCTTTAACGTGCACTTAAATCTAAGCACACGGGTGTTTTCGCATTTCGCCCTCATCGAAATGCGGCCGCCGTGGCCGGGATTCGATCCCGCGACCTCGTGCTCAGCAGCCCAACACCATAGCCACTGAGCAACCACGGCGGGCGAGAACAAAAAGGCTGGCGCTAGTCGGAGACACGAATGGCGCGAAAAATGATCACGGGACGAAAACACGCTTGCCGTATCGACAAAAGCAATCGATAGGCCTCGTATGCAAGCTTTTCCATCAAACTGTCGCCCACGTACGCGAGCGTGCTCGGGCCTATAGGCAGTGCTTGCTTCGAGCAATATGTCACACTTCGTGGTAAATACAGGCGCACGTTGCTTCCCCCGAATCGATCGCCTACAGGGCGTGAATTGCTTCCGCGACCTTTATAGCCAGATTGTACTCTTTGCCTTTGCTTTTTTTACAACAAGCGAATTCAACACGTATAATGTAAAGCTATGCATTTCAAGCGCTATTTCCATCTTCTCACGTCACATGTACGTAGTCGCTGACGCAAGCGTCAGGGGGTGATTTACTAGGCCATTTCTATCACCCAATTAAACGTTATTCTCCTTTATCGGAGGTCACTTATTTGAAAGCGAAAAGCATTGCTTACCTTGACAGGTTTGCCTAGTGTAATTGGCAGACTAGAAGTGAAGAGCGCGCTCAAGTATGTGTAAAGAGGGCTGCGTTGGGTCTGAGCCAGTGCAGTGAATGCAGATAACCGGTTGAGGAGTGCGGTGGTGGAGTCTGCGATGGGTCCGCTTCCCCTGGCATTCTTAGCGGTGGCTGGTCGAAAATCGCAGCGGTGTGCAAAGAAAGGTTGAAGATATGGCTATAATGAAACCTCAGCGAAGAGAGTGATGTTGTACATGCACCGAACGGGTTTTACATTGTTGTACTGCCACCAACTTTTTTTATACGTAGAGGAACCAATCCTCCCCGGTAACTCCGGATGGCTAGTGTCAGAGCCATTGCTGGTTGGTTATCTGAGATTTTTTTTGAAATGGAGCAGTTTCCGCTTAACAACAAAAAGATAATCTCAGTTTTGTTTAGTGCATAATAAATCAATTTATTACATACGTGTCACTCTTGATGGGTTGATCTTTCAATGGACTTGCGTGATTTCGCGTTACAGATGAGCTGTGCGTTGCCCGTAACATTTTGACCAAGAGCGTAGGGCTCGTGGTGAAACAGGCGTAGAATCGTAAATAACAGTTTTCTTTCTGTTGTTTAGCTTAATAATTAGTGCGTAAAAATTATATCAGATGGGGAATTAGCGCGGTTTTGATCACGTCACGTGAGAGAAAGGCCGATGGGAGGAGGGATAGCCCGAAATAGTGTTGACCTTTTGTTCAGGCCTGGTTGCTGAAACGGAATGAAAACACGTTAGAATAGTTTTACGACGTTGCGCCTCGGAGGAACGAGCCAAATATGTCAAGCACGGTAGAGCTGTCCTCTGAAAATGAAGCGATTGAAGTTTTTTTTTTGTAAGTATTGCTTAATTTATACTGCGAGTCAAACGCAATATTCTGATCACTCTATCAATTATACGTGGGAATCTTAAGGTGAAGAGCTCTACTCTACATTACCAAAACCTTGGTTTGATAAACACGCTTCCGGAAACAATCAATTTCGTAAATTATATCTATGCGCACACCGTGAGCATTCCAGTACAATATACACAGTGAATCTCTAATTACATAATTTAACCTCCTAAATTACCACATGAGATTATGAGCGTGCCATGGTGAAGGCTCCGGAGTAATTTTTAGTCAATCGGATTTGTTGAACTTGTAATCTTGTTTGAGCACACGAGCGTTTACCGATTTAGCCGCCATGCAAAAGGCGGCCGCCTCATTCAGGAATTGAAGCATGGACCTCCTGCTCAGGAGCAGAACGCCATAACCAGTATAACACCAGCGGCTGGTGACATGGCGCATACGAAAACAGTGGACGGCCTGTAGACATGCTAATCAACCTTGACGTAGCCGTTGCTGGTACGCCATTGCGTTCCTAAGTTCTTACTTGTACGTCGAAAGGTCCGACAAAGAGTACCGCATATTCTTTTCCGTAATTTGCGCTTCTTGTTTAAATTACTTTGCCATCACAAAAAAGGGCAACAGTGCACGAATAAGTAAGAAAAAAAAACAGAGCAAGACATTCATAAATACAGAAGTTCCACTCAGCTTTCTGTACATACTTTATTTTCAGGGTTTTCACACTGCTGGCGCACTCATGAAAGCGTGGAAAATAAATTGTCTCTTTTTCTGGCAACGTAAACACTTCCGCACTATCGCACTAAGTTTCGTCTATCTGTCCCTTCGGGGTTTCCTTCCCAGTCGGCTAGCGTATCGCAAGTCTCTGCGGAATCGAACTACATGGCGATGGCATTGCGAGCTTTTTTTTTTTCACTCCGGGAAAGACACACCAGGAAGAACATGAATTGCTTGCCCTTTATTTGTTTCAAAACCTGTCTCCCCCGCTGATTTGACCAGAATGTAGCAGCTGTGGAAATGCGGCAGCTGGAAAACAAGTCCACCATTGAGAGTGGATATATTTTTTACCATTTCCATGAAATAGCTACTCGTAAACAATTTGCGCAATTATCTGCTCATCTCCTGACTCATATCTAGCTCTGATTTCTCTCCAGAAATTGCTCCTGCCGCAACACCTAGGTCAAATGCTGACCTATAGCCTTTACCCCTGTACCCATATAAAGAGGTTTCCTTCTAAGTTAAATGGCAAAAACCGAGAAAGCGAGGCAGGAGTATCAGTTTTTTTGTGGTTTCAATGCTCGTCGCTCTTATATTTTTGAAACAGAGCAGCAAAAGTATGCTTGCTAGTACATTTCTTGGCACAAAATCATTTTCAGTGACTTGTGAGCACACTGCTCTGTATGTTATTTCATTGTGAAATAACCTCAAATCAATGATGAGTATTATTGTGACAGCATCGGAGAATACGCAGGCAATTAAGAAATACATTAGCAAACAAGAATGAAAAAAAAAATGTTTTCGAACTTGATATAAGTACGCCGTTAGCGGCACAAGAGAACAGTAAGTGAGAACAAAGAATACGCACAGTGTCGCAATGACGCAATCTTCAATACCACATGCAATCAGGCCCAATCATCAATATTTCTGGCAGCAAGGAGCGAAAAAGCGGAAAAGATAAAAAAATAAACACACTGTTCTCTCCAACGCCGAAGTAGGCTATACTTTGGAGGGAGCCAGCAGCATGTATTCTAGGCAGCGAACAAGGGAATGTCTGATGTTCGGCGACCAAACGAAGGTCGAACGCTGAAACAAGCGCTTGTGGTATGTCGACTTCGGACTTCTACCTTTTACCTGCAGCTTTTAAGGGCAAACAGAGACCAGGAACCGGTGAGCAGTCACTTGGAATCTCGTTGTGTAAATTGGGTATTGTCTATGGAGCGCTGAGGACATGCAAGTCTCTAAAATGCACAATCGACTGAAGTCGTCATTGTGAACATGGCTCTGGGAAATACCATACAGACGTGCGGGTGTTATCGGTTGCCTTTATTATAATAAACAATTAAGTTCGTGATTCCCTGATTAAGTCATATGAGTGTCATTTCTGCGTTGAAAAACTAACAGTTCGACATTACTTTCGAGGTTTTGTTTTTATGTTATAAGCAGTGAAAGGAAGGAGTATAATTCCAGACCATCCAAATAAAACTGCTAGGACGTAAAGAATAGCTCTCTACTTGCCCTTTCGTTCATCGGACATCATTGAATACCTTTAGTAAAATTCTACACAAGACTGAACAGAGTACGCGTGGTTTCCATTCCGACACGGCATCCCAAATATTAGAAGTTCGGCCTATCTTCAAAGGAACAAAGCACTCGTATACATCAATAAAATAGACAGAAACAATTACATACAGAAGCGCTTTCGTTTCCCTATAATGTCCGCCAGCTGGTATAAAAGTCTTAGGTTTGACATCGAAGTTGAGTTAAAAATTACCTTCCCATCTCAATGTCTTGCATATTCTCTTCAAGCGCATATGTATAAAGAAATGGGCGTCTGTTATTTCCTCAATTGTCTTCTCTTTTCTAATTAGTGGTATTGCGCGTGTTTCGTGTTAATCACAGGAAAGCGAGATGATATAGCATTTCATTTCATCGTAATTGCAGGTGTTCTCCCTTTTAAAAGAACAAGGGAAAGGCACTCAGACGGCTCAGAGATCATCAGCCTAATTTATTCCGCTGCTGGACGAAGGGCCCTCCCAGGAGTACTCACTTATCCCTGTCTTGAGCTAAGTGACCCGATCCTATGCCATCTATCCAGATACAGAAAAGAGAATGAAAGAAGCGGCACAAAGTGATGCTCATGGAAAAAATATGGAATAAATATATAGAACAAACAACAAAAGAAACGGACGAAAGAAAAGAAAAAAAGAAAACACTGAGCAACGCAATCAAAAATAACCTAAGTGCTGTTGCCTTTTCAAGCCTTTCAATTTCATGCTATGGGAAACAGCACTTTGTAAATTTTCATTAGGTTGCTTTGTCTTTTGCTTAGTTTTTTTCTTCTCTTTCTTTTGTTGTCTGATTTACGTGTGTATTCTATTTTATTGCTACTTTTTTCACGAGCACCATTTTCTGCCGCTTCTTTTATTCTCTCCAGCAGAGAGACGATAGTGCACTCACCACCAGTAGAAAAGATAATCCGCCCCCCCCCCTCCCTCCTCGTGGTCCAGGCCCTTTCTACGAAAGAAGAACCTACAGTGACACGTCAACCAGCTGACGCACGTCGCTACCTCACATTGCTCCACCAACGATGAATAGCACACCTTTCTTTTCGATTCGGCAACCTCGCTGCTAACACGTCCTCGGTCGTTGCCTTGCCCACACGCCCTCTGCAAACAGAGGGCGTGTGGGCCCTTTAAAACAGCGCTACCTAAATGTGCTATGGCGAGAGAAGCGTATGTCGCCTCGAAAAAATATAAGCGCACTTGTCGAAACGTTGGCTCCCGCTTTTGCCTCGTTCTTGTTTCGCCCATCGTCTTGCATTTCCATCTCCCGCCTTCCTCGTGTTGTCCCTGCATCGCCACTAGTAGCAACTCATGCTCGCAAGGACTTTCTGTATTATCTTGCAATAACTCGACGAGCCTACCGGCCTACATTATTTTACATCTGGCTTCGAAGCTTGAAAGCCGACACCGTGACTGTGAGCAGATATCTAATGTTGAATTTGAAAGTGGAGCTCATTGAGGAATCCCGATACCGGACATGCGTTGTCGACAGACTTGAGAAATGACGATACCTTCATTTGACGTCTCAGAGAAAATTTCGGAGGATTGATAGCATCAGCGTCTTCTATAGCCTTCACCGACATTCACAACAGATTTGCGATATAGTGCGTAAGCGGCAGGGGCATCCATCAATGGGTTGAAGCAGAGAGTGGTGATAACTACATGCGTCAAAAAGGGGTTGGGGTAAAAGATGGGTGAATAATGTTATGTAGAATAGGCAGGGTCCTTTTTGAACACTGAACACGGTCTATAGGCAAGTAGGATTCAAACTTTGTGCCCAACCTTGCGAGCCTCGAGACCGTGTCTGTACAAGGTTAAAGTATTTCGGTGCAGTTGTGGCGTTCACCTGGACGAGTGCGACCTGTTCTGAATGTTATCGAGTATATGCATGAGGTAATTTAGTACGCGTCTTTATTGTTGCGAAGCCACAAGTGAATGGTGCTGTCACTGTTTTCATCAAAGAAGTCATAAGTTGGCACAATTTTTACGTTGTACCTAGTGCAGTGCTTTTGAATTTTTATATGTGAAAGATATTTTTCACCGCGTAACGTGCAAAGCCAAGGTATTCTACAAAGGGTGATGATTGTAGCACGCGCCGACTCTGTTCCAACAAGGCTTGCTAACATGAAAACTTCAACGCGTGAGGTCCACATCTGAAAAATTCCGTTTGCAACAAAAAAAGGAGTAGGAACTCGTAACAAGGAAACTTTCAAGGCCCACCATTTCTTAGTTAGGAGAGATGCAGGCTGAAGCTTTCCAGTAAACCACAACAGACTTTACAGATACGCTATTAGAGTTGCAGAATAAATGATAAGGGAAGAAAATCGCAGTTGAGGATGGCGGAAAAATAGGCGTGGTAATGAAATCAGGAAATTTGCAGGCGCAAGTTGCAATCAACTAGTGTAAGACTAGCTGATTTTCACAATTGGAGATCGCTTAGAGAACCCTTAGTTATGCAGTGGATACAAATATAGGCTGCTGCTGCTGCTGCTGCCATTGCTGTACCGAACCAAGCACTGGAGCCCAAGAAGCCCCAAAAGAAAGAAAAGACTGGTACAACACAACCATGCAGTTTCTCGAGGTCTTTCAGCGAGATACGCCAGCAGCCCCTCTATTTTTGCTTCAGATGGCTGTTGGGTGGCCACCGCAATCCATAATTCATGCAGGCTTTTCTTCTCCGGCTAGTGAAGTGCATGGTGAGCATTGCGGTGGGGATGTGGAAATTGAGTTGAGGAAGTGCGCGACGAAAAGCAACACCAGACTTGCAATGCAGATGATGAGAACGCAGGGCAACCTCCTCTGGGATAAACTACCTAGCAGGTCGCAGCTCCTCCTGGGGAACTCGAAAGTAGTTGTTACCGAGAGCGGTTTGACCTCGTTCACTTCGGTGAACATTGTAACTTGCAGGTACTTGCGCCCCCAACGATATGCCAGGCGCCCATGCGAAGCAAGTGCGAGACTGAAATACGTGCAATAAAATACGAAGGGAGGAACTGGAGGCGCGAAGTACACGCAAGAGGCTTATTTTATGCGACTGCTTCCTCTCTGCCACCACCTCACCCCCCCCTCTCCCCCTATTAACATGTTTGGCTTCTTCTGTTGTTTACGTTAGGAACATACTTCTGTTTTGTTTCCTCTATCACATCCAGTCTGCGTTTCAATATCGTCAAAAATAAACTGACAGATAAATTTCACGATATATATACTTCCATACCGTTCTCCCTGCATCTTACTTGCTATTTGGGGTGATTAGTTTATCTAATCGTTGCCAAGTTAACTTCGACATGAAATTTTGGGCAATGCGCAGTAAAAAGCAGGATACATGTTGGGAGGTGAGTACTTGTGCTTTTCAGAGACGCTGAAAGAGGTCCGTTCACGGCTGGAAAAGTGTTGCAGGAGTACGAAGTGCAATACACAGAATAAAAGATTGATGTGCAGGCAGCCGAACATCAACCTTTTATGTTTTTTGAGACTTGGGAAAAGAAAGAAAGTGAAGACTATGTTCCAAATCCCGCGGGTACCCGATGCAGAGCAGACGCCATGTGTTGAGGGGCGGACTGCAATGTCGTCTGCTGCCACAAGATATATGCGTCGTCTACTAGAACTGTCACATTTGCATAACGACGTTGCTGGCAAAACGCATACACCTCGTTGAGGATGCATGCAAGAGAACACTTGCGTACATGTGTATGAAAGAAATAAACAATAACATATGCCTCCAACGTTAGCAAAAAAAGACTAGCAAATAATTTTCAGAGTAGTGTCTCCATTTGAATACAAAATCGGTGGCTCGTCTACAATAAGAAGAAAAAAAACGTCGATGCATTCTATATCCTCAAGAAAAGAAATAAGAAAAGACTAGACAGTGTATCCCGCTCTGTCCCGTTGTCCTTTGTTGTGTGCCGTTGTTTTTTGGCACCTTAAAATAGCAATCATGTACCCCGAGGTTTCTGGAAAGTAAGCCTAAGTTCTCTGACCATTGTACCATGCATCGAAAGAATGTGCTTGCCACAGAACTTCGTTAGGAATTATAATACGCGGCGTGTCAGCAATCAGGTTCGCAGAGACTGTTACGCACAAAAAAATTACATTGCTTTCACAAAAGCTATTCATTCGAGTTGAGAAGCGGTTTCGTTTAATGCGTTTTCCTTTGCCTAACTGATCACCCGGAATGTTCAGAACGTGTTGAAAACATCGACGATTCGTGTAAGGTAGCGATGTAACCTAGCTAAATAAAGCTCGCACGTATATTCTCAAGAACTGAAGCGCTCTTCGCGAAACGACCTAGCATTTTCTGTCTCTCAGAAAATAAATATTATTCACTGGCCGGACTGTACTGTTTGATACACTGATATCGACAAGGGCGAGAGTGGCGCCCTTCTCCACTACAGAAAGACGGTCTTACGCCTGACGTCTGGTTTAATATGGATGCCACATGGTCCATACGGTCGTTACAGTACCCAAAGCATGAGGCGATGCAGGTGAGTTAATTGCAGGCGTTTGACTGTGTATGGTGGATGGAGCGGCAGAGGGCGGGACCTATCACTTTGATCATGTATGCTAAGAAGTAATATAATACTTATTATGTACAGACTTGGCGACATTGTTATGGCTGGAGTGAGCTGTCTTGTTTTCTTTTTGTAATGCGGAAACATACATCATATTGACGCTACACTAACAATTGCAAATAATTAAAAGGTTATAAGCAGTGCGTATCTCGCCTTCCATGAGAAAGCAGGACTACCGGCACATTTAAAGTAAACACAAATAGAACCCTCAGTTAGCAAATAGATGGAACTTCCAACACGTTTTCAATGTCATCGTGGCCGTTCCATATGACCCTCCCCCCCCCCAAAGAAGAAGAATATAGTCTGGTGCCTTTAACACACATTAATGTTAAATCTTTAGTCTGGCGCATGTTAACACACATGAATGTTAAATCATAAGTACGACAAATAATTGATAGCCCATTTTGTAACTGTGGAACGCAAAACCTCATCATGTATAATTTTTGTTTACTGTGCTTCGTTGAAGACGTGCGCGAAGCTTAAGCAGACTTACATTATCACGCCAGAAGGCCCAAAAGGCGTATATATCTCTAGATTTTATGGGTGTTATACATTCGTTTTCTTGCACGCTTTCTAGCCTACAAACCTCAAAAATCTTTAATGCAAGGCATACAATGAAAGGCGATGGCAATGTCCATTTACTTACTATAAAAAAAAACGCAGGCCAGGCAAGCTAAAGGCATCCCAATCGGGCAAGTTTTGGTGAGCCGCTCGGTGAAAATAATTACTACGCTGTCAGTGCACGAATCGCGATCGTGTATCAGCCGAGAAAAGTGATCTTGGGAGCTCTCAAAGTTTGCTAATTAAGAAGCAGGGCTTGACCTGAATAAGTCTTCCCCACCGCTGCGGGAACGTTTGTTACGTAAGCTTTGTTTTCATCAAGCCAAAAACTAATTTATCATGCCACCAGATCGCAGATACACCGGATGCCTCGCATAGGAAATGCGTTCGCGTCAGGAGGGAGAAAAAGGCTAACGAATGTACACCTGTGCTCTAATTTCAAGAAATGATTTTACCGACTCATCTGTTCCCTTTTTTGAATTTGAAGAGTCTATCCCACCGGGAAGTGTACACAGCTTCCTTCATCTGCTTTCGAAGGTAGCGTGTGGTAATATGTACGAATATCTCGTACCCTGGCTGGCACATTGTAGCTTTTTTTTTGATTAGCTCCTCACTGTCTGCATCACACTGCTCCCGACGAAATGAACTCCTCCTCTATTTATTTATTTTGCTGTGGTGGGCGCCGTTGCTTCTCGTCGATAATTCTATCGCAGCCGTCTGTGAATAGGTACAAGTATTTTTTGATGCTTAATAAAGGAATTTGAGATACATTAATCAGAAATATTTGTTGTGGTGGAGCTGTTAGAACCTGGCTGGGTTTCTCTTGACATGAGCAGCTTCGCCAAGCTAGGGGAGAGAGAGTTAAGAGAGAATGAAAGAAGAGCATAAAAATAGCATCGCACAGCAGAGCGACGCGACGAGGGTGGGTGGAGCCCAGTAGACGAGAAGGAACTCAGCGGTGGGGACACCCTGGTGTGACGCCATTGCTCTCCGATAAAAAACCCGCGCGCTCGTTTTAGCGGCCTTATTTCTCGCAGTAGAAAAAAAATATGCCTACCTCTTCTATCGCAAACACCAGAGACCAGCCGACCTGTGGCAAGCGCAGCAAAAGTTTGACTAAGTGTGCGGTTTGGCACTACTTTACTGGCCTGCCCCAAGCTGCGCTGGTGTGGTGTTTGTGATAGCGAAGCCTCACATAAGTAAGTTATTTTTATGCTTTCTTATACTACAGCTTGTATGCAAATGGACTTTACGAGGCAACTGTAATTAAACTAAGTATGAACGCGCATGCTTCAATAAGTGTTAAATGAACAGACAGTGGAGTTCAAACAAGCTAGTATTTCCAGATAATTCTTACGAAGCTGCGCGTTTTCCATGGACACCTACGGTTGCTTGCGGGCACGCAACCATCAAAGGCACTGATCTCCCTGAATGGTAAATAGTACGAAGAGGATGAAACATGGCTGAAGTACACGTAGAGGGAAAAAATAATTAGGCACGGAAATAAACAGAAGAATACGTTCACGAGCGACGTGTATAAATAGTTCTGAAAACTGCTTATGTTCTTTCTTTTTTTGGTTCATGCAAACACCAAATTAATTTTTTTTTTCCTAAGCTCACCTGTTTCCCACCATTATCTGTTGACAAGAATGCTTACCACAGAATACAGAAATTGATCGAAAACACAGCAATACCCATGCATGCGCGGAGAAAAAAAGAATGAGCACCAACTATATATCAAGAGGACAACGTGAATTCATACCAACAAAACCAGTTCACCCTTTCACCTAAAGAGACGACGTCAGCTGATAAACATGTACCCGCTTACATCAGCGAAGAGTGGTCGTCTTTAAAGACTAAACCAGGATAATTGTTAACGCCTTCTTGGAAGTGCTCTCATTGTAGATGCGCCTGAATTTTGCCCCCGTGAACACGTTTCTGAAAGGTTATACAGACTCCCAAAAACAACGAATTTTTCTCTTCTATCTCTGGCGACAGCGATGCTCAGCCCGCTGATCATTTCTCAATAGGGGACCCGGTCCTGAGACGAGCACTACTGTGTGTTTTTGTCGAACAATGTCGAAATCTTGCCGGTGTGCCTTTGCTACATCTAGCCTGTTTTCGCGAACAACGAGCCTCTTGTGCGTGTGTTTGTATGTGTGCGTGAGCATGTGTACGCTGATATGACGGTATAGGTGCTTTCTTTCACGGGAAAAAAAGAAAGTCTGATCGGATTAAAGATACACATGTATAAACATATGAGACAGATTGGAAAACTTCTTGTTAGGCTATATAATAGTTTGTTCTGATTGGAGGTGCAGTTTTTAGCGCCACAATTGAAAGAAAACAAAAAGAAGAAAGCTCTAGAATTTAAATTTCTTCAATATTTGCTTGTTTTCTTCCTTCAATCATCAATTTTCTCAATCGTTGCGCTAAAAGCGGTGTCGAAACGCAGGGCTGCATTCACCATTTGTCGATTTCACCAGAGGTTCACGCTACACAACCGTCCGTGGTGGGCCAGTGGCCATATTGTTTTACTTCTTCACACGAGGCCGCGGATTCGAATTAAGGTCGTGGAGGCCATATTACCATGGGAAGGAAACACTGAAACGTTCTTTTACGTAGATTTAGGAGCACGTAGAGAACTTAGGTGGGCAAAATTTGTCTGAAACCATCCACACTGGTATCTCTTGCCACCGCAGCGTTATAATACTAAAATCAATCAGTCAATGAATGAGTGATTGAATGAATGAATGAATGAATGAATGAATCAATGAATCAATCAATCAATCAATCAATCAATCAATCAATCAATCAATCAATCAATCAATCAATCAATCAATCAATCAATCAATCAGTTTGCTCTTGAGTGGTATTAGTGGCTCTTCATTTGTACACAAAGGCAAACAAATGCATTCAAGAAGTTTCAACAACAGTTTCTACCAGGCACTTTCGATAAGTTGCGGCACTACTGGAACGATACGTGATCAGAACATAATTGAGGTTTTTTAGCGCACGAAAAGGGACAAAAGACAGTGACAGCGGCAGAGACAGTTCCTCAGTTATGGCATACCAACATGCCCTAACTTACGTTCTTTCAGAACATAATTGTTTTGAAAAACAAAACAAACAAACAAGTGTGTGTTTCACGCATGCCTGCATGTCCGCATAGTGCGAGAAATGTGTTTTGAAATGCAAACGTGAAGAGCGCTTTCCATGCTAACGAGCCTTCATGCAAAATGCTTAATATGTACAATAAGCGCAGACTCCGTGTCTTTTCTTTGCTCGAGCCTGAGAGACGTTCCAATTGTGCAATAATGTAATTCTCGTTAGTTATCAGACTAATATGAATTATTTGTGACTCCAACTGCACTGAACTGAACTATATAACATGCGAGTACTCACGCTCGAAGCAAAACAAGTGCGGAAGTGTGAATAGCCCACCTAATGTAGTTCGTATTATTGATATTTGTTGACCGAAAATACAATGAACCAAAGAGGGCAGAAAACTTGCATATCGGATAGTAGCGAAATTAAGGTTTTCTTGTTTTGCTCGCTAATTCTATCGGAAGGTAATCAAAACTCAAAATCCAAATATACCGCGCTCACTCTAATCACCTATTCAAAGAAAACAGACAATCAAAATTTTTTCAAAGGTTTAACCCTGGCTCAACTGTAACCGTTCGAACGCTGGCCGTTCGCACTGTTCGCTGACGACGAATGCATTACCAAGATTGGCAGTTCATTTAGTGCGCCAGGTATTAGAAGTGTGACTTAGGTTCTGCCTACATCAGACGTGAGGCACCCGCAATTCTTTCTATACCTCAAAGACAGCCCCTGAACTAGAATGCAAAAATTTGTTTTCTTCATTCATGACATGAGGAATCAACTGAAGAATGCGCACGTCCAAACGCCGTATTACATCAGCTCGCTCCACAGACATGCCCATAAAGAGCACGCAAGAAACGGCCAGAGCGTTATCTATTTGTGGCGTGCACACTAAAGCCAGAGCCCATAGACGAGGAGGTCACGGCGCATTTTCCTGCGCATCGCACGGCGTGGCCGACGGGGCGAGCAAGGGAATGCGTGTATGGCACTATACATCACAACAACGGGAACCCGCCACGAAGAGACAACAAGGGAGATAAACGCCAGAAGCAAAGATGCCGGAAAAGAAGCAAACGCGCACAAATGGCGGATGATCGGTGACCCCGTCTGTACCGTCATTTTACGCACCATCGCTCATATCTGGAGATCTGCGCTCCGGCCGTACTTCCATCCCCAAAGAGGGATGTCGTCTTCGCTCTCCTGCGCTTGCTTTTGTTTTGTGTCCCTTTGTGCATTAGTATGTTGCTTCTCTTGATGCACGTGCCTGTATTCCATCTCTTTCTAATATAGATTTTCTCTCAAGGGCGGTGGCTCCCGAGCCCTTGACTCTATCCTCCCACAGCCATTTTATTTCGTGCACTTGCCTTCGTGTTCCTCTCGGGATATCGAAAAGCCGCACAATGGCAAAGAGACAAAGCGGGTGCCATTAGCTGCTTTATATATGTGGAAGCCCACTCAGCGAGGTCCATGACCGCAAATGAGCTTTCGTGCACACTTAGCGTAACTATGAGGATTTTCGCTGGCACAATGTTGCCTGCAAAGGCAAGTCTTGCAAAGGCAAATCTTACCACTATCCTCGTCATGATAGCACCGCACTGGAATATACCCACATCATTCTCAATCCGTCGTCATCGTGCTGTGGTTGTCATTCGTTGGCCCTTGAGGTTGCCCCTTGAGGCCTTGAACCGCTCTATATACGCTGGTTGCGGAAAATTTGTCTATGGAGGCATTACACAGACAAAAGGGAGGCGGAGATACGATGTATTCCTGGCAGTCTTCTTCAACTCCGCCTAGAAGCTGGAGACTGAAGGTCACGAAAACTATCAGGCTACTCGCACAGTGAGAAGACTTCAGACCACTATCGCTGATCAGTAGCTCCGTTAGTAGCTGGATGGCAGCACACAGAAAAAGTAATGCAGTTTAGGCACTATGTCAAATTACGCACTATCCTGTCGGGTTTTCCTACGCTTATTGTTATATTTGTTACCTCCTATACTACGCAAAAAAGTGTGTATCCTTTTCATCCCACCCTGATCATCTTCGAGCGATATGCATTGCATGTGCAGCCAATCTCTAGACCAAGGACCCTGCTACGGAGTCCTGCAGAATATTCGTACAAGAAGGTTCAGACATGAAGTCCTAGAGCAACCAGTGCTGCCTTCCGACGGGTAGCTGCTGCTGCACAAATTCAGAGTTGTGCAGTTGACCCGCATGGGAAGAGCTTGGCTAGAACTGGCCAACGTTATCACGCCACGCACGCACATACACATGGCCCCACGCGCACACAGACATGCAGACACACACACACACGCACACGCATACACATACACACGCATACACATACACAGACATACACACTCACACACGAGCAAGTGCAATAACAAGGGCTCTGCAGCTGGGCCACGCGGGCCGAGAAACTCCACTAGGTCGGGAAGCACTAGACCGGAATATAGAGCGGTGCTCTCTACCGCACATTCTCGCCAATGGCATCCAGGTGTTCAGAGAGAGCAAGAAGGCGGCTCACTGAACAGGAAGCTGAAAAAAAATGTGGTCGCAAGCAGCAGGCAGCCCAAGTCCATGAGGAGAGTAGTTATCTAAGAAAATATTGAGACGAAGAATCCCTGAGCTTGCCATAGGAAAAAGTAGTCTAGGTAGTTTAGTGACTAAAGAAAAGGAATCAGACGCACCTACTTCAACGGCTTCCAATGTGTGTGCGGTTATCGGACTTTGTATGTATTTTTCATGAGAATATACAGAGCTTTTTACTTAACCTGAGCCAAACCGTTAAAATATGCAAATTTTACGTAGCTTGACAGAACCAAATCAACGGTTTTCACCGTCGCTTGGACATATTTGTGGCATTCGGCCTAATGAGATAACTAGTCTTACTTAATTAATCAATTGTTTAGCCACATGAAAATCTCCCGTTACATCTTTCTCTTGCTCAGTACGTGCTGCACAAAAGTGTTTTTCCGATCGAGAAAGGAGCTTGGTAATGCACGCGAAATTCCTGGAGCGCGCAGTCACGCGACAATTTTGTCTGTATTCGCGGGATGCTTTCACGCTCGAAAAAACATTTTTATGTTGCGCGTATTGAACAGAAAGCTGTATGGGCAGTTTTTCATGTTATGCTACAATATTATCATTGACACTTTTCAACTAAATATTATAATTGGGATGTTCAATAAGTAAGACAGGCTATTTACATTTCCATTAATACTACGAACGTCACAACGTAAGAGCTTGAAGTTGTGGTTTGGTGTGTGAAAGTTGTTTATTTCTTGTACTGGGAACATGTGAAGGTTCATTTTAGGGTGAAAGCCTCTAAAATTTGTGCAAAGTCACTCTCTCGGGAAATAAGAATCAAGGAAGACGTTTCTGTCTTGAGAACAGGAATTGTGTCCTGTGGGACCCACTAAAATTCCCCTGTTTTCTTTGCAATGTTGAGAGGACATTCATGGCAATATCTCGTTTTCCAGACAAGCGTGTTCATTTTATTCATTTATGTAGACGCCATTTGTGCCCTCGAAGCCAAAATCAGTCGTAGTTAGCCTTTTCTCCTTTGCAGCCTGTGACACTCTGTTGTGAGAATAACGACTTAAAAACCTGACGATAACATTTGCCTTTAATTTTTGCTTTCTAGGTAACATGTGTACATCAATTTCAGAGGTGTGAATGTTAGTCCTTTGTTTCTCTCCAAGAACTTATACAATAGCTTCAGGACATTATGAGGGGCCCTTTAATTTCAATGTTGTTTTGTCTGTTGTACTCTCTGACCTCGATCAGCTTGGCTGTAGTATCAGACATGCGAAGGACTGCTGTAACGTTGTCATCCTTTCTTGCCTGCATGCGCCATTGATGTTTTAGGTAGAACAAAGAAAATTGCACTTTGTGGAAACTTTCATTGGCGAATATACTAATGTTCAGCAACAGCGCTAAAGATATTTTTTTATCTTTTAAAGATCAACAAACTACCGGCACAGAATTGGAACAGCGATTGAAGACGCTTTCCTTGCCTGTCATCATGCACTATTTTCCAAAGTGAGACAATCAGCTCTGTAGCTGTCCCCTGGTGTCTGCGAAAATACCACTATTGTTTTTGCGGTATCTTTTTTTTTTCGCAGGACTGTAGCCATCATTTAGGTGGCATTCTTAAGACGACTTATACTTGCATGTTTATGTTTTGACACATTGGGTAACAAACTTTCCGATTCCGAGGAAAAAATGGCGGTACCAGCAAAAATGTAAATAATATCTCTGATACAGGCGGATAGGTGTTCCAAATCCGCATTAAGCTTTGGATATTATTTCATGTGACGACACTTCATTACTTGGCGCATGCTGCGTGCTTTATTTCGAACGTCGATGACATAATGAATGCCATGAAAGCCACATGAGTAATCGTCACCCTTAGAGGCATGCATGGCCACCGTTGAAAGAGGTAATGAATTTTTCACTTCACCCTAACGAGCACGGTATTTCCAAGAAATCCAGCGTTCCAGACCAACCACGGTCCTGCCATGCGTACATGATAGCGTCCCTTACACAAAAGCTCGTGTTGATTCTTACGCAAAGTGTCGAAATGAAAAGCAGATTACGTTGCATTGGCACAGAAGCACTCAACATTTACGGATAAAAGATATCCATCTTCCTCGTCGCCACGGTCCTCTATCAACCTGTCATCTGACGCTAGCAAGCTATCACAAATGGAGAGGGTTTTTCACTTGAGCAATGGATCACGCTAGATCAGCGACCAAGTCTGGCTTTTGTTTTGAAGTGATCACTAATAGCAGGAACGTTTTCACGCCATCTTGAGATTTACGGCTGTGTGTTTTAGTTTCACGGGCTTTCCTGCCTAAATATCACGAGAGCATTGCCGTAATCTCTCTCGCGCTGGAAAGAAGAGCGTGAATTTTGATTGACTACCTGCTTTGCCCGGGCCAGTAAACAGCGGCTCTGTATAACCCTTTCCTTTTTTGCATGTGTAGCTGTTTCTAACGAATATTCAGAAATGCTCATTATGGCGAGCACTTAAACGGTAAAATATACGGTACCGCATTGCGGCAACAAACATAGTGATTTGAGACTCGCTAACGCATCACGTAACTCTGTGTGGTTGCTGCGTGTCGAAATTTCGCATGTAGTTGCAATGAAGAACGCCGTCACACAGGAAAATTATCCAACGGGCGCCCTTCAGCTAATACTGAAATACTATTCTAAACGTCAAAGTAGAACGAAAAATGACCCCAGCACACAAGAATTTTGTGAACACAAGGGAGCGCACTCTTGTGCTCAAAAAACAACTGACAAAAAACAACTGTCTTCGTTGTTGCTTTATCAGTAACACCAGATGCAAAATGATCTGAATAATGGCTAACTTTACTCCGAATTTATTGCGTGATTTCAGCCGTTTGTTCCTCATGAATAAAGAAATCTTGCGAGACCCAATTCATTGAATCGTTTTTCCTAGTAGCAATGTTGCTATTTCTATACCTTCGAGTGTGTGCTGTGCTATGTGCCCTCTCTCTCTCCTCCCTATCTTTCATCGCCCCCCATCCCGCTCCCATGTGTAGGGTAAAAACCAGTTGAGGTAAACTGGTTGACCATCCTGCCTTTCCTTTTCCAGTTTTTCCTTCCTCCTTCCTATACCTTCGAATACCTGACGACGTGCAGAAAGAAACCTATAAGAAACCATAATGAAGTTTTCTAGATTATCCTTTAAGCTCACGCCCATATATACATTTCTGCGTAGAAGAAGGAAGGACCAAACTACACTACCAGATTGGCATAATTTATTTGGTCGAACATCGCCGTTATTTTTAAGGACTAGACAGGTTGCGTATTACTGTATTTTTATAGCGGCCTCAGAGCCTCTCGCGTGTCCTCTGAAACATAGAAAATGAATAAATAAGGAAGCCCAAAAACATTCGCGACAGCAAAATCTGCAAATAATGGTTGCTTGTACATATTTTTTTTTATTTTTACAGTTACGTTTATATCTCTCGTTTCACGAAACGCTTGATCTTAAGGTTAGCTTCTTTCCTCTGTGGATGAAGCCTCTAGAAATCTTGATCATCTACCCAGTGCTTGTCACCGCGTTTCTTTCCCCATATATCACTTAGTGCACGGAAAGGCAAGAACCGCTTTCTTTGTAGCGTGTATGAAGAACCAGAAATTTTTTTTCTTTTTTCGCTGTGCGCAGGAGGCACAATGAGCGTCACACAATTGTTCAGCAGATCTTCACTGCAGTTATATGCTTTAAGGTATTTTTTGACGACCGGCTTTTCGGGCGGACAAATTTTGTTCCCATATATGCTATGTATATGGACTTTCAGGTAGCGTAAGCGTTTTTAGGACTGAGTACAAAGCCACCACAGTGGTGCGAGCGTTAATAATTCACCCTGTAGCCAATTTTTTATTCATTTGGGGTGTGTCTGTTTGCTGTAAATAATTCTTAACCATCTGTTCGAAATAAGAAACCAAGTTTCACAACATCGCTCATTGCGGTGATTTCGTTTTTCTTGTAGCGGTCAGCAAAAGCGTTGAGTCTCAACTAAACAGCACGCTTTTGTTGGCGTTCTCCGAACACATGTAATTGGTTGACGTATTCTGTGATTGATTAATCCAACCAGAAAACGACAGTCGCTTAGTTATTTGATAGTGGACTTAGTCTCACATACTTTTTACGGAGTTGAACGTTTGCATGGGGCCAGGCTGTAGATGATGGTATTTTCATAACACCATCCTCGTGCAGCTCATGAACAACTGCGAAATGGGTTTCAGCAAACAGGCGAGCATAGGAGCATGCTTGCAAATAAATGAAGAAAAGCCAATTGTTGCGCACTACTGCACTAAAGGAGCAAATGACGCAGCCATGACCAACATGGAATTGACACTACTGAATAAAGAACGAATGAAAGATAGGGAAGTGCACTTTGCCATCTATTCGACTGTCTGTACAGCGTCTTCTTCCCACTTCCCCACTATGGCACTCCTTTCCAGGACATACGGATGCGGCGCCTGCAGCACATAAATTACACGTAAAACAAAAAGCACATCAAAAGAGGTGGGAAAACCCGCGGAGCTCTACCGCTCTGGCTCCCTTGGGGCACAAACACGACACGTTACGACTTCTCTTTATTGCTGGTGGCGCATCTAGATTCTTGCAGTCTTTCTTGCCAGTACTTTATCTTGCTATTGTCTTGGTAGTAAAACCGCCGACTGGGTTGGGGTCAGAAATGAAAACAAATGTAGTGGATCTGTCCATAGGTTTCTTTTGTACATTTTACTCCCAGCACCTGCAAGATTACAGGACACCTGCCTAGAGATACACTTTTCTCGGGATACAGCTGGCATTCTGGCCCTAAAATATTCATTACTTCATGAATTCGTTTGCTTCTGACAGTTCAATGTAGTCAGTTTCCTCTCATATTGACAATACGAGGCAAAACATAAGAAAAATCAATAGTTATATGAGAGATTAACCAAGAGCAGAGGAAAATAGTAGGGGAACACAAAGCAAGACGTGACCAGAAGCCTAAAACAATAATGCTCTGCTTCAAGAAATTGATATACATACTCTGTGCAGTGTTGGTCTATCTAGCATGACAGTCAGTTGCTGGAGACAGCTAAGCAATGAAAAAAAATATGGCGAATAGGTAAAGAGGTTAGAAGAAAACGTAACTGCACTGTCGTTTACAGAGGTATAATCATCAAGGAAAACAATTACGCAAAACGCTGAGCCATATAATGGAGAACTATTATAATGTACTTCTGCTGTACCGACTACAAACTTACGCAACAGCCACCGCAAGGATCGGACGGGTATCTGCAGAGCTGTTTGAACAGCCCAATCAAACTCTCGCCTCATATACAGGATGCCACTTTTGTTTGTTTCACAAAACATTTAGCATTGCTTTCCTTGACAGGTTCTTTTCTTTTCTGGCTGGCTGATTAGAGACGAGCAGCGCGCAGAAGTGGAGAGGGTTTTGTGAGGCTGAGCTAGTGCAGTGAACGTAGATAGCCTGATGAGGAAGGTGATGCTGGCGTATGCGATTGGACCACTTGCCCTAGTCGAAAATCGCTACGGAGTTGAAGGGAACTTTAAAAATGCCGCTAGAATAGATCCTCGCCGTACACTGTTGGCACATTGAGGTCGTAAACGGGCCAAAACGGCCCGACAACCTTATATTGCCCCACCAAACATTTAAAGAGAGAAACAAATCCACTCTCACGTGCAGTTCCAAGTAGCCAGTGCCACAGCAAAGAGGGGGCAGACATCGTCTATTGCGGTTTTTTTTTCGGGAGCGAGGCAGTCCCTGGTTGTTCCGAAGAAAAGAAATTCAGCTTTCTGCGGCATACCAATGCATCGTTATGCGTACACATTTGAGGAGGTGAGTTTTGGCGGTTCTTGTGACGCCGCGTGATACGCAGACGAAGTGGGTGGAGCCCGAAGACATCTTTACAAATTGGGGCAGGCTAATTGTGAGCGGCATGCGTTGCTGTGTGCGGCCATGACAAGTAAACATGAGGTTTTTATTCTGCTCTGCTTGAATATTTCAAATTCAGCATGCGTCTCATTGCGAACATTGACTACGGTAATTAGTGAATATTTGTAATTATCAGCCTGAACTTCGCATTTGTTGCGTACGTAGTGGTCGCCTCTTCACGTGATAGATATTAAGAGGCACAAATGAACTATATGCTCCATAGAATTTTTATTATTTCTTCGAGCCAATGAAACCAAATATAACACTTGTACTTTTGGTAACAAAGAGGCACTTTTGTTGTTTGCACATATATAGTATCACCGTAATGCTGGCAGCTTTCCGAGACAGGCAGAAAATTATTAGAATGGTGAATATTCTTGAGCTGCTTAACGATATATAAATGCAAATAGCTGCAACTGAAACCAGCGCAATTTGTGCAAATTATATAAACAAAACGAGAGATTACAGCATTTTCACTTCTACAAAGACTGTGCCAAGCGGTTGTGAGCTTTTCTGGCCTCGGCTTCAAACCGTCACTTAAGTAATGTTTGAATTATCTATCACGTTTTTGCTGAAAAGAACCCAGTTTCCTTTTTGTTACACATGCATTTTAGATTACAGATACGGGGACCACTCTTGGCGCCCTTTTTCAGCTTCATTGGGATAAGGAACCATTCCCCTCATTATCGTACGCATAAAGCGCGTCGCGAAACTCTGCCATCGTTTCATCACCTGTCCCAATATTTTTTATCAGTTTGTTAGAAATTATCAAAATAATAATAAATCTTTCGGCCATCTTTGGAGGCTATAACAATCTTTCTTATTTAGAAATATTTATCATGATAATTACGTACTTGAATATTATGGCACTAATAATAAAAAAATCATTGATAATTTTTGCAGAATATCTTGAGCAACAATGGGCAATAACTTTATGTGTTGCTACGTCACACTATAAGTTTGAGTGCTTAGGAGCTTGCCTTATATTCTATTTGTCAATTGGGTGCGCTACGGTATTTTGTATTAAGTCAAACCAGGTTTTACAGAAAACAATTTGAATATATTTCCAAGACCTTGGCTGATACGGTCATCGCAGAAGTGCGCGTTAATCTGACAACGTTCAATGCAAACCAAATGACTACTCAAACTTTCTGTCAGCTCATTTGCGATTCGACTAAGAGGAGTCCAAGGCGAGCATAAATGTATTAGACATTGCTGCAAAAGTACAGTGAATCAGGTAGACCAGCGCTGTTAGGGAAAGGGAAAAAAAAACACCCTGACGAGAACTATGGCTTTTCGCGTTATCTCCTAGCCGAAGTTCCTTTTGGACTGAAGTTGAAAGCCTCCCCCCCCCCCCCTCTTCAACAAAATAAGCACTCAATCCCAAAGCGAACAGGGAAAACCAGCACGCTAACTCCTACCCCACCTGAAACAGCGATTGCTGGTGCTCGCAGCAGATGGTAAGAAGAAGTAAACGAACGGAGACAAAGACTTTGTGGCTCATTCCACGGAGTCTGCACCTTGCTAAGATCCCCCTACCCGACCGACCACCAGTCTATTTCTTTTCATGGCCTTGTTTCTTTTATTAGCTGCATGGCAGGGAACTCTCATTAATCTCGCACGGTGGACACCGACCGGACGGCCACATGCTCAGCGGTTGCTCGCTTGCTTCACGAGCAAAGGTGGTCCTTTTCGGATCAATGCAACCCTATTTCTCGAGCTTAGACGCAGAGTGTGGGTAACGCAAGATGCTGGGGAACTTACACAATATCTCTGAGCATGCCGCAAGAGCACGCGCAATTATTTCCAGAATTCTTGTTGCAAGTATTGTGCTTTCTTTACCACAGCTTCGTTTTTCAATAGAAGACGAGTAGACGAGTAAATACTGCAATCCACTGACGGATTGTTGATCAGCCTTTAAGGAACAACAACATAAAAACAATAAGAAACAGCAGACACAGACACGCATTACCGTGCAAGTTACAACGTTTAAAATGTATGCAAGCCGCTTCATCCTAATCGTGCGTGTTCTCCAAGACACCCGCAGAGGTACCAAACCACTGGGGGCTTTGTGAAAGCAGTTGTTTTTCGAACTCGCGTGTTACTACAAAACTTGCGTTCAAGATTACAGCGATTGCATTATGCCGCGTTCGACCGGCCGTGTACTTGAAATATAGTAAACGGGATGTTCTGGCACTCAAATGCACACGTCAAGGGGATAGAAGCGAACCTTTACGGAATGTAGTCTCTAGGGTGTGCATTTGCCGGAGTACGTGAAGCTTGTTTAGCGATTTCTGTGCGTTTGAAGCCACGCAGGAGCCATGCATGACTCTCCTCCGTTGTTCTTGGTATTCACATTGAATTAACCCTCCCATAATATGACTGGCACGCTTAGATCTTGGCAGGCACTTTAGTTTACCGACTCATTGTTAAGAATATGTGCAAAACGTGCTCATATCGATTCCCCGCACGTATTTCTTTATCCGAAGTCACGCCTTGCGCGAATGTTTGCCGTAGACAAGCCTGCACTAAGCGCGGAGTCTGCTGCAGACGCAATGCTTATTTACTCCCTCGAGCCGAGCGTTTGAGCCTGCGTGAGAAATCAGTCGACCAGCAACTATACTGGCTGCCTTCCCTCTTTTTCGCAATTCATAACACTCAACCAGGCTTACCAATATAAGCAACCTGCTTTGGATAAACAGAACTTACTCATAACTTCTTAATTATTGCTATGCATACATATGCAACAAAGCGCCAGTAGTGAAAATTTATGAGGAAAGATATATGGGTCCTGTGCCCAGCGTACTGTATCTCTGGCTGAAGTTTAAATGTGCAGTGCTTGCCTTCGTCTTTCTAATATTCAGGGCTCCCTCGCCCAATAATATTTGTCTTTAATACGCAATGTTTCGGGCCTTCTCAAACCCGCCTGCGTATAGTCAACGCATATTCTAGATGTTCTACTTAATGTGCGCCGCCACACGCTCCCAGAACGAGCGAATAAAGGCATGCGATATTCACCGAATTATTCAGCGAGAAGAGCAATTTTCTTTCGCGGCGTCATTTCTGTCATCTTTCGCTGCATAACAATGATGCAGTTTGTATACGACAGGCCCACGTATTATTCGCTGTCGTTGACGGCTAGCAGTTTATAACAGCCTCGCTGACAATTTTGACAGGCCTGTCAGAGGAAGAGTTGGAATTTTCAAAGAACAAGTCATTCTATATTTTTAAAAAATACCTCTGCTGCACCGTGCACCTACTTTACATCGTACGCAAGACAACTAGTGAAAAAAATTAAAACCGAGTCTAGCGTTTGCAAGAAAGAAAAAACACGTTAACTTGTGCTTCGCGTTTATGCACATCCTATCAAATGATGAACAGCTTTTTTCTAGCTTGGTTTTTAGTGGGCCTACCAAGAGCTATTGAGGTCGCTTTCATTTCTGCTATGTTCATCTGCTAATTTATTGATTGTGTCTAAAATGATTTAGTGATATACTCTATGCTAACGGCCGATATCTTGAAATATTCAGAATAACATGGATTGTTTCATGTATTCATAAGTTTGAAGAAAAAATTGTAAACGAAAAGTCCATGTCTATGTGGAGAGAGCTAGAGGAAGGGCAGGGAAGACAAAAATCAAAAGCAGACAAAACGCTGATGAGAAACTGCTATGAGATAGTTTCTGGCTTAATACAACGCCTTCACAAACTGGGACAGTCTTCGAATCCGCGCGCACTGTTGCTCGTTAAACTGAACTCGAAGAATGTGTGCCAAATTAGTACACGAGTCACTGTAGTTTCTGCTGTTTTTTATTCTTTTTCAGCGAACGCTCGCTTTCAATACGGGTTTCAATCGAAGCAACGGTAACGTCGAAACACTCAAGGGCTTCAAGGTATGCAGTAGGAGTACAGGTGGGCTAACTATTTCGGCAATATTTTTTTTCCTTTGATTCACGGCGGTGCTCTTACTCTGAATATATCATTATACGACCCGAATGTGTCAGATTGTTTTTAGTACGGGTTTCGTGGTTTCTCCTGCTGTGCTCTGTTTTGGCGTGCGCATGACATGAAAGATGACAACAGCAAGAAGCCTTCACGCCTGGCCGAGTTCCAATTTCTCGCTCCGCAAGACGCGCTGATCGAAAACAATATCGCCCTAAGTATAGGAGTTGCCATTGAAGAAGTAGGTTTCGTCCAACTACTTGTATAGCGCACGTTTACAGACGCGTAGTTATGATGTAAAAAAGGGTCCAGGCTGCGATGTTCCAGGCCATAGAACATTGAGTTTAGGCTTCAAAATGTGGCATTTGTAATGTTTAGCAATATTTAAAACAGAAATTCCTTCAGGTTAGCTATTTTTCTTTTGAAATTTGAGTGAAAAACGAATTTACAAAAAGAAGCTGAATTTGCGAAATGCATTAGATAGGTGCACTGCCATTAAAATAGTGATTTTCTAATCAAATTTGCACTTTGGCACCGCGGCACTTAAAACACCGTGTCATTCTCGCTACAGAAAAAAAGAAATCAATGACAAGGATTCGTTGTTCTACTTAATGCACATCTAGGCGGTGCTATACAAAACTATACTCGAAATACTAATAACCAATGTGCCGGGTGACATAGCCCTTAAAATTATATTTTAGTTTTTTCCTTCGTACACTGTAATTTTCTTTTGCTGTGTGGGAAACAGTGAAATTGCATCGCAATATTTGTTGGATATCTTTCATTTGCTCTTTTGTTTTAGTGGGCTCATTTTTCTGTAATTTTGCTAAAATAATGTATTTATTGATTTTCATACATTCATATCGAGAATTTGTTGGACAGTTTATCACATTTGTGGCTTGATCACATTTCTGACTATAGTTTCCATATAGTAAGAAAATATTCAAAGGAATGGATGCAGCTCTAACAGTTACTACAGTTACAGATAAGCAGTCTGCGTAGAACATATGAGATGTGACCACCGCCGATGGCACATCAGATGCCAAGACACCCTGGACTATGTGACACATCCAAGTTTTCATTCGACAGGTTTACATAGTCTGGTCTCTATCTGCATATACTTGAGTGCCTGATGAAGCTGCGCCCAAATGTTCATTGTGAATAGTGAAGCGACGAACAAAACTAATTTCTGTCACAGTATTGATGACACAATTTTTCATTTTACTCTAAAGGGACCAATTCTGCTAAAAGGAAGAAATATTCTGGCTTTGGCCATACAAAGAAGAAAAAGAGAAATGATTTTATAAATAACTGATCCCTATTTCTCCCATTGAATAGAATGTGTTGTATTATATATATATATATATATATATATATATATATATATATTTGTTCTTTGTTTTGGTTTTTCTTTTCACATCTATTCTTTACAATTCTCAATCCAATTTAACAATGACGTACCATTAAATCAGTCAGGAGACGAATCGCTACGTTAACTTAATGCGACGTGCAGTCTTGACTGAAAAAAACTTTCGTTGCTCGTCAATTTACTATATATAGCTTACAAAGCGTGTAAGCATAGTATGGTCTAAATAGGGTATCAAAAGAATTAGAAGAAACCATCGACAATAATAACAGCTTTCGACTGAAAGCTATTCGTTTCATCCAAAGAATGATGCACTTTAAGGCGTAAAATTATCGCATTGATGACATTTAATAGCGTGTGCTGTTTCATTACGTAAATATGTAAGGAACAGAGTCGTTAACCAGCACCTTGGAGGAGAAATAACAGGTGACTGCTTAGTCAGTTTAGTTTAATTTTTTTATATAATTTATTTCAACTATGTACGTAGGCCACTGAGTTACTTGCTTATTGTCAAAAGTGGCGTGAGCGCAAGCATGGAAGGGTACTGCCATACACTCCTATTGCCGCCCACACCCGTGGGTGCCGCCGCCAAAGCCGAAAAGGGCAGGAAAGGGCACTGTCCTTCCCGGGCCCTCCACCCCACCACCTAAGCCTTCGGACACACCAAAATTGTCACCATCACTGCCCTCACAATACTTACCGAGTGGCCCCTTACGAGTCTCACCGCTGCATTGCTATAGAGTAGGTGTCCTTTGTATACGCGTTCTTGTATTAGCCGTGCAAGTCCAACCACCACCAACCACCGCAAAAACGGACGAAAGTGCCAAAGAAAGCTCTCACTTTAACAAAATCTCTGGCGTTCAGGATGCAGTTGTGGGAAGGTCATAAAGCAAGCATCGCAACTGTTTTATTTAAAAAGAAAGGCTGGGGGGGGAGGGTGTATACACTATGACATGTCTTGTTGAACAATATTACGGCTTTCTGCCAAAACACGTGCAGTGAAATTGAGCCGTATTGATGACAACTAAAGCACAACCCAAGGGAATATTCTACGTGGCAAAACTAAGTCTTTGGCTGACCCGTAAGATCAAGTTGCCTTTACTCGTTGAAATGCATTGCGCACCACTCAATCTCAATCATATCTCAATATGAAAGCACCAATAAAGTTCTAACCATTGCTTATTCACAGCCGATTGATTTCAGTGACACACAAGTTCGCGCGAATAATACACCGGGGTCAGAGAGGTCTTGGGCAATTAAATAATGATCTTTTATTGTTACTGTTACATTTTTTCCCTCCATGCAACCCTAAGTAGTGCACATTTCGCGTCGTGAAACTTCGTGGTTTTTTGACGCGCAAAGCTTGCCGTGCTAGTTGGCCTAAAAGTGCTCCAATTACTACTCTAAGCACAACTGCTAAGTCCTGGGATTTTATCTGCAATACCCAGGGTCTTAAGACGACACACGCAGTAATGGGGTACTCTGAATATAATATGGCTCCCTGGTGTTATTTAAACGTCACCCAATGCACAGTGTGCAGCAGCGTTCTCGCAGTCCACGGCGGTTATAATAAGGCCGCCGTGGCTGCAACCACAGTGGTGAGCTAGTGCTCGGCAGCCCATTGCCATAGCCTCTGAGCTATCGCGACGTATAGGGCTTTCGGGCTGTAGCATTTTGCTTCTAAGGACGAGGTCGCGGGTTGGATTACCAACGGCGGCAGTCGCATTTAAGTAGGACCGGAATGCGACAGTGTTTTTCTACCGCGATATTTGGGTCCATTAAAAGAAACCTCACGTGGTAGAAGTAACGCTTTAGCAACGAGAGCGAACCCGAACAGTGGGTACATTAGGAAATGGTGGAAGTGGAAACCACGAAAAAGACAATGTATGAGAGAGACGCGGGCGCTACACAATCGCTTGTTTATCTTATTTCATTGTCATTATCTTCGTTTACGTTAATATTTCTTCGCGTAAGGCGAGGGCCTTTGACTATAGTCCCGGGCATTGTGTGACAGTCCACCTGTTTTCGTCTGTTAGGCGATGCTGGTAGCGCCAAAAAGCCCGCGTCTTAGTGTACATTTAGATCATGTGTTCTATTGGGACGCACAGCCTCAATTCTGCACTTATATGTGGAGTATTTCTGCGTGAGATTTCATGATGACCGGCCTTGTGTACTTTGGCGGCACTTTCTTCAAGCAAACATATAGCTTTCATGACTAACCAAACTAAATACTGTTATATTGCTACGGCACAATATGTGCGATCACGAAAGGCCAGCAGTGTGAAGACGACGACGACGATTAGATGCTAGCGCAGGCTGTTGCCTCTTGGCCTAGCGCAGCGTATTTTCCTTGTAAATATATTTGTACATAGCTTTTCCTCTGCGTCATCCTACGTAACAATATTATACACAGTTACAATCAAGGAAGGGGGAGCGGGGAAGCGCTCGATAAAGAAGAAGCCTGTAGACGCGATCGATCCAAGTGAAGCATCGTTGGCCTTCCGGTCGCATCATGAGCCCTATGGAAAACAAGGCTCTTCCATGGAAAAATGATGCAGGGAACGTAGAGCTCCCGAGAGAGGCGGGAACTACTACCATTTGCCAGCTGCCGCATATGTCTTCTGCGAAGACACATCTTACAAGCATTACTGGAGACGTGATGAGCGGTGCAACGATCCTGAATGCCCGTGCCCTTCCATATACACGGAGGTTACCGCTTTTGGCTTTATTTATTTTTCCTGCTTCGCGGAAAAGTAAAAAAAAAGGAAGGAGCACAAGAAGCATGGCAGATGTCATGGCAGATACATTTGACATGAATATGTGTATGATGACAATGACAATGATGTTTATTTGCATCAGTACATGACGCGGGGATCATGCGGAAAAAGCTGCCACGTGGACTGCTTAACGAAGCCGCAGGCCCCCACATTGGCGTTTGCGCAGCGTTAGCGAGCACAAAGGCATGATTGTTTAGAAATGTCCTTTACACAATATTGAGCATCGCGAACCATGCGAAGGAAATGAAGAAAAAGAAAGAGATGTGCTATAACAGGTCATAGTAAAGATCATCTCTAACCAATAGGGATAAAAAACAATGATAGGCACAACGGTATTGCAACTGTTCAAAAGAAAAACACAAGGGTGAGAAAGATATACTCATAACACAGTGTGTTATTTCTCATACAAACTAAATAAATAAAAAACCAAGAATATAAGCTATACTATGGGACTAGTTGTTTTCGATAAGGAAAAATTTGCGAATGCCAGGGAAACAATCTAGTGCAGGCAGAAATAACTATACAGAGCTTTAAAAGAGGTATTTCCCTATCCAGTGGTTTCGTTGTGTAAGTTATTCAGTAACCTTGGCAGGTTGTTACGAATAGCTTACTGTCCGTATGTCGTTCTGACGGTTTCTACTTTCCAAAACTCTCTGGACCTTGTCGCATATGCTGTGATGTTGATTTTTAAATCCGCTAGTGTTCTTAGAAAGCTGGCTCCATTTTTTATTTCTTGTTTGTGCGCTCTACAGAGTCGATAATATATTTTGGTATTTTAGCTTTCGCGAAACTGCGCAGCCAGATATTGGCTGTTGAGTACATTGATCTTCAACAATGTCATCTTGGGGATACAAAATGCGAACGGGTGGAACTCGAGTCATATTTAATGCCCATTTTACACTAGCTCAAGTAAGCTGCTGCCGAGGAACTGCCCCTCCATTTTGTTTCGCTGTATTTTAAACATTTATTCGCACGAGTGAAAATAACCTACTTTTCATTGTATTTCGGAACCCCAAAGCATAATCCTGTCATTGTGACAAAAAATTACCATCATAAAAATGATGCCTTTTGAGGTTGTCTTCAGCTTTGTTTCTTTAATGTTCCTGCACTGTACGGGGACTTCCCAAAACGGAGGGTTCATCAAAAAACATTCTATTTACGCGATAGCATTATGGACCCCGTGCTGCCGAAAATCCGCCGTCGGCGTCCAGCGTCGACCATCCTCCTGCGAGAAATCATTCCGTACCGCGCGCTTTCTATACGCCACTAATGTCGTTCTATCGCTAAAGTTGATCATACTTTGTTTTACGTTCTTTAAGAAAACTATTCCTCGGAATTTTGACAACGGCCGCCCACAAACAAATTTCATGCAACAAAACACTGACAGCACATGCTTTTTATGTGAAATCTTCTCGGAGTGAAACATCAGAAGTCCGAAACAATAACAGAAGACCGACCCATGCGAGAGGCTGTGTTTTTACCACAAAGCTCGCCTTCGCGCACAGATTTCGCCGCCATCATTTTGCGGAAAACATTATGCTTACATAAGCTGCAGTTGCCAAGAATGATGATATGTGGTTTTTAATGGCGCAAGGGCCAGTTATGGCCAAAGAGCGCCATGACAAATGGTAATTTAAAGGATTTATTCTGAATGGGGTGGACAGTGAATTTATTATGGTAGGTGTGACATGGCTGTATAAGGGCCTAAAAACTTTCGCTGTAGATGACGTCAATATATAGCTAGTAAAACAATGACACTGATTAATTATGGACGTGAACGATGGCAGTTGTGTTTTGATAAAAAACATACGAAAACGAGACAACAGTTACATTAAATCATCAAGACGGCCCTCGAATGCAAGGGCTGGTAATCACGTGTTAAAATTTCCTGGCCAAATGATTTTCAGGATGTCAGTTTCGTCTAAAAAATCTAAGACTGTTTGCAGTTTGAAAAACGGTTCGTCACTAAGAAAAAATGCAGGATGGAGAGGTATATTTTCGCGATATGCTGAAGGGAAATACTTTTTCCTCTCCGTTTCTATTGCAGGGCACTGGATAAGAACATGGATGACAGTCAGGCCATCGCCGCACCTACTACAAGTAGGAGGTTCCCCGCCAGTTAAGAGGTAGGAGTGAGTACTGTAAGTATGTCCTATTCTTAATCGGCAAAAAAGTACTTCTTTGTACCGTGCTGTTTTGTCACTTATCCAATTCCGCAATCTTGGTTTTATAATATGTAACTTGTTCAATGTTTGTGTATCCCACTCTGCTTGCCAATGTTTCCTCAATTTACGGCGCAGAAAGGGCTTTAGGTCTGTGGCAGGAATGGGGATATTTCCATCTGTGTCGCTAAAACTCACTGACGTAGCGTTTTCGTCAGCTGCTACGTTGCCTTTTATACCTTTATGGCCAGGTACCCAGCATAGGATAATCGCTTGGTTGCAGATATATGCGGAGCACAACAAACTATACAACTCATTCAAAACGGGATTCTTATGCTTTCGTAAGCTAATCAGCGCTCTCACGACACTTAGCGAGTCTGTAAAGACAACAGCCTTAGCGACATTTGTGCGCCTTATGTGTTTAATAGCCGAAAGTACACCGTATGCTTCTGCCGTAAAGATACTGGTGTGTGGGTTTAGTGGCCCTGATGTTGAAAATGAGGGTCCGAGAGCTGCGTAAGCAACACCAGCAGGAGACTTCGAAGCATCTGTGTAATATTCGTCACAAGAATACTTCTCTTTAAGTTCAATAAAATGTGACTGTATGTGAGCCTCAGGTGCGTGTTTAGGTAATTCTAAGAAAGAGATGTCACATTGGATAGTTTGCCACTCCCAAGGCGATGGAAGCCGAGAGGGCGCCATTAAGACATTCTCTAAAAGAGAGACCCCTGTTTTTTCTGAGAGTGCTTCCAACCGGAGGGACAGAGGAGGCCGGACACATGGGCGGTTACGGAACAGCCTGGCCATGGAGGAGTCGTTAATAATTGAATGACATGGATGATCCACAGCTGATTTTACCTTCAAGGCATACGAAAGACTTAAATATGTCCTTTGGTAGTATAGGGACCATTCATTAGATTCGGCGTAAAGGCTTTGCACAGGGCTAGTCCTAAAGGCACCTGTAGCAAGGCGAATGCCTAAGTGGTGGACAGGATCTAGCATTGTTAGAGTACTAGGTCCTGCAGAATTATAGACTATGGCGCCATAGTCAAGGCGTGTTAGTATTAGACTTTTGTACAGCTTTAATAGGCATCTCCTGTCACTTCCCCAAGCTGTGCGTGACAACAACTTCAGAAGATTCATAGTCTTGAGGCACTTTGCCTTAAGATACTTCAGGTGTGGCACAAAGGTTAGCTTACTGTCTAGAAGGATCCCTAAGAATTTGTGTTCACAGCTCACAGATAACTGTTCTCCATTGAGATTGATTACGGGTTCCGCCAGTATACCTCTCTTATTAGTGAACAGGACGCAGGTACTTTTTCTCGGATTGAGCTTAAAACCATTTTCGTCCGCCCACTTAGACAATTTATTTATGCAAAGCTGTACATGTCGCTCACAGATACTTAGATTACAGGATTTAAAACCTATCTGGATATCATCTACATATACAGAATAAAACATACTATGTGGTATGGCAGTCTGAATGGAGTTCATTTTGACAATAAAGAGAGTGCAGCTCAGCACACCTCCTTGTGGAACACCAGCCTCTTGCGTAAATGGACGAGAGAGAACGTTACCAGCTCTAACACGGAAAGTACGATCCGAGAGGTAACTCTGAATGACGCATAGCAACTTGCCTCTAACTCCCATTTCAGACAGATCACGAAGGATTCCAAAACGCCAGGTTGTGTCGTATGCCTTCTCCATATCTAAAAATACGGACAGTAAAAACTGTTTGTGGACAAAGGCATCACGGATATTTGTCTCGATGCGGACAAGGTGATCTGTTGTGGATCTACCCTCTCTAAAACCGCACTGTAAGGGATCGAGTATCTTGTTGTTTTCAAGAAAATGGATGAGGCGACGGTTAATCATTTTCTCAAATAATTTGCATATACAACTTGTCAGAGCTATAGGCCTATAACTGTCGGGTGAGGAAGGGTCCTTGCCCTCTTTGAGAATGGGGATTGCGATTGCTTCTTTCCAGGCAAACGGAATGTATCCTGCGGAGAACATAGAATTGAAGAGTGACAGTAGTGTTTCTTGGGTTTGAGGGTGTAGGTTTCTGATCATCTCATACATTATTCTGTCACTTCCTGGGGCGGACTTGTTGCAACAGTTTAGTGAGGCCTGGAACTCAGCCATTCCAAATGGACGATTGTATGCTTCATTGGATGAGCTGTTCCAACCCAATTTCATCTGTTCTGCTAGTCGCTGGTATTTTAGGAATGTATCTGTGTAATGAGATGCACTAGAAATGTGCTCGAAATGTGCTCCTAGACAATCTGCCTGATCCTCCAGAGTGTCTCCTTGTGTATTTAATAAAGGTAAGGGATGAGTTTCGCGGCCTTTTATTTTGTTAACCCTGTTCCAGGCTTTTCGTTCGTCTGTATACGAGTTAATGCTGCTTATGTAGTTTTTCCAGCTTTCTCGTTTAGCGCGGCGGCGCGTTCTTCTACCTTGCGACTGGATCGCCTTGAAATTGATCAGATTCTCTGTGGTTGGGGAGTTACGGAGGAGGCTCCAAGCCTTGTTCTGCTTTTTCCTGGCTTCCCTACACTCCTCATTCCACCATGGAATACGTCGTTTCGAGGGCAACCCATTTGTTTGGGGAATGCATACTGATGCAGCCTCAACAATGAACGCTGTTATGTATGCTACTGCGTCGTCTAAGCTAAGTTCAGAGATATTATTCCAGGGCAGCTGTGTTAGTTCGCGAAACTTTGTCCAGTCGGCTGAGTCAACTTTCCATCGAGGAAGATGTGCATGACACTCACTTTGTTTTTTAAGGTTCAGAACGATGGGGAAGTGATCACTTCCATAAGGGTTATTAATGACATCCCACTCCAGATATGGCACAATTGTACTAGATGCTATGCTTAGATCTATCGAAGAAAATGTTCTGTGTGCAGAGCTGTAAAATGTTGGCGTTTTCTTGTTAAGCAAGCAGGAACTTGAAGTGAATAGGATGTTTTCAATAAGCCGTCCTCTCGCGTCACAGCGCGAATCCCCCCACAGTGTGCTATGCGCGTTTAGATCACCGACGACAATGTAAGGGTGACGAAGCTCATCAATAAAGCTTTGAAATGTTGCGCTAGAGAGTTGATAACTTGGGGGGATATATACAGACGTGATGGTAACTAGTTTATTGAATAGAACTGCTTCGATAGCCACTGCCTCAAGAGGAGTTTGGAGTTGCAGTTGCCGACAAGCAACGCCTCTGTCGACTATTATTGCGACACCACCGGACGATGCAACAGCATCATCTCGGTCTTTCCGGAAAATAACGTATTGCCTAAGAAAGTTTGTTTGTGTCGATTTAAGATGTGTCTCCTGAACACACAGCACCTTTGGATTGTATTTGTGTAAGAGTTCTTTGATATCATCGAGGTTGTGGATCAGGCCTCTCACGTTCCAGTGTAATATTTGTGTATCCATCTTGTTTGTGTTTATGTGCTGTGTGTCAAGAGATATCACTTAGGTTGGTTCAAGGGACCTTTCCAGGCCCCTTGATGCGGGGTATTTCTTTTTTGTTGGCGCGCTCCAGGGAGCAACGCCGTTCTTTCGGCGTCTGAGACGCCGGAGAAGTTTTTGTTACATCCATCGCCTCGTCAGAGGCGCTGGATGACGCCCGCTCAGCGGGCACGCGCGGGGGTTTTTCGGGCCTGTCTGCGCGAGCAGTGGCCCTGGGACCGGCAGGCTCGGAGGTCTGCTGGCCCTTCGTCGTAGGGGGCGGAAGAGCCGTGGCTGCTCCCGCCAGGGGGGCTGATGGCGTAACCGCCGTCACACTCCATGTGACTTGTGCGGCCGCCTGAAGATGTAGCGCTGCCCCCCGGCGCGCCACATCGGTGTAGGAAGGACTGGACTGATTTTGGAGTGCGAAACGCTTACGTGCCTCTGGAAATGATAGGTTCAGTTTTACTTTCAGTTCTATGATTTGTTTCTCTTTTTTCCAAGTAGGGCATGATCGTGAGTAGGCGGGGTGGTCTCCTTCACAGTTGGCACAATGGTTTGTTGATGTACAGATGTCCGAAGCGTGTTCAGAAGAGCTACACTTCGCACAAGTAGCACGTCCTCTGCAGTTCTGTGACCCATGCCCAAAGCGCTGACACTTGAAACATCGACGTGGATTTGGGATATACGGTCTCACGCGAAGCTTACAGTAACCGGTTTCTATTGTTTCAGGTAGGTTGCAGGTTCCGAAAGTAATGATTATGTGTTTCGTAGGTATTTGCTTGTCATCTCGCCTCAATGTTATTCTTTGAACTTTGACTACGTTTTGGTCTTGCCATCCTTCAAGCAGTTCGCTTTCGCTCAGTTCAAGGAGGTCATCTTCTGAGACGACCCCACGCACTGTGTTCATTGTTCGGTGTGGGCCCACTGAGACGGGAATTTCCCCAAATGCTACAACTTTCGACAGTTTGTCATACTGCACTTTGTCGCGGAGTTCCAGAAGAAGATCGCCACTTCCCATCTTCGTTACTTTATAGCCTGGGCCAATTGCTTCAGTGAGAGATTTAGCTACAACAAATGGTGAGATCATCCTGACTGTTTTCTTATCGTTCTGACTATGTACAACGTGGTATTTTGGGAAAGATTGTTTTGGCTGCATAAAGAAAGTGAAAGTCTCATCGGTGCGCCCCCTCTTCAGGGAGCGATCAGGTAGCGGAGGAAAGTTATTTGCCATATAGAGCAGGGAAATTCGGCGGCGATGGTGGCCACCCACCACCGAGCCCAACAAGGGGACGCTACAAGGTTGGAATACCTGCAGACGCCAGCCATGCATCGCCGCTATAACCTAATATATATATACCCAAGGCAGGATATATTACACACGGTTAACCCTAGCCGCCAGGAAATACGGAAGTAATAAGAAGTGAAGAGAAGACAGGAAAGTTGGAAAAGTGGGAGAGAAAGACGAAGATTGGAGAGGAGGACAGGAAAAGGCGACTGCCGATTTCGCCCGGGTGGGTCAGTCCGGGGGTGCCGTCTATGTGAAGCAGAGGCCAAAGAGGTGTGTTGCCTCCGCCGGGGGGCCTTAAAGGTCCAAACACCCAGCATCGGCTCAACCCCCAGGATCCCCTTTTCCCCAGACACGGCGAAGCCGCGCACGGCTACACGCGGGAGGGTCCAACCCTCGTGTGCTCGGGTACGTGGTGGCGCAACACACCAAACGCCTGCTGACGCAGACGCCCCTGCGGGGGCAGTTGCCAAGAATAAGCTTGAAAAGCAGTCAGGGGTTTTTGAAAACTATCGCTTTCCACTCTTAAAGGCGAAGATTAAGCGTACTTCAAATTCTTTTTCCTACCAAATACTGCACGTACGAGCTTTTTTGTCACTGTAGCACAGTCACACACACGCGCGCACAGACACACACACCAAAAAGAATTGACAGCACTTCCACGAGTAGTGTTGGCTAATCTTATTCGCTAATTATGTTTATATAACCAGTTCCATTTCACAATACACACAGATGGCACACACTACTCGTTAAAGTTTGAGCAATAAATTTCAATAAAGTGTAAGCAAAACATTTCACTTTGAAAGAAAGCTCTTCTGATTATTTGCAAGCGCACTATACGCCTAAAAACGTAACGCAGCCTGCGATTCTTGTAGTCTCACTTATTTTGTTTTGCTGTATTTCACGTATGCGCGACACGAGAGAGCATCGATCTTTTGGCTCTCGTTTGCATTGACGGCACAAAGAGGGTGCATAGGGACGTTATAAACAGCGAGGAAACGGATATTTTTGATGCCTAACTTCGAAGAATAGAAAGAATGTCCAGAAGGAGAAAAATCGTCCTTTTTTTCCGCTCTTCCATCAGCTTGCGACTAAATGAAGCGAGCCTTCGTGTAGATAGAGTGCCTTCATTTTGAGGGATATATCATACTTCGCGGCGAGCGGAAGCATTGATCTTTCACCAATAATGTGTGCATTATGCCCTGGCAATCTTGAGGAGCCTACAATGACATTGATTTTCCTTCATAACGCTCATGAAGGGGAAAGTGACCTTTCATATGAACGCAGCAACGAGTAGACGTCTACAGCTTCCTCAGCTTCCTTTGTAGTCGTAGAAAATGCCTCGGGATCAAGCGCGCAAGCAGCTTCCACAAAGCAATCAGTGTACCTAGTTGATTGACTGCAGCGATAATACGACACTGTTGTGTTCTGTGCTTAGGAAAGGAATAATCGCTCTTCGATATTGAGGCGTCTTTCTTTCTATTTTTTGAGTAGCCCGTATTGGTTACTGTTTGGCTTTCTGGTATTTTGAGATGCATGTCACTGTTAACCTTCATGAACTTGCCGGATTCTGGATAATCTCTCCGGAACAACAATGAACTAAGGGGGAACAATATCAATTTGTGTTCCACTAGAGCAGGTGTTTACAGAAAGGCTCCTTTTAAAATAACGTAGATGGTTCGGATTCTTTGTCAAGCAAGAGAACCAGAATTCATGACTGGCAATCAACCGCTGGAGAGACAAGCTTGACTGGGGACTCTCATCCTGAGAAGTAAATCTACCGAACTAAAACCCTCGACAACCCCATTAAAGTGATTGTCTATGTTATGCGAGAACATTTGCAGAGCACATATATTACTATACTTCACTTACATACAGCCGAATGAGCGGCTCGTCCGGATGGCATAACGACTTTGCTGCAGAAAATGCAGTGCGCGCGCTTTTCGAGACCTCTTAACTCTGCACAAGCCAGCAGCGCATACTCCTCCACTTTGTGAAAACTCAACAATGGCACGGTTATGCATGCATACGGTCTCACGTATTCCGCGCCCCTTCTCAACTGTAGCCGTGGTGCCTCGAACTCGCTTAACATGTTTCAAGCCCGGGTTGTATACTTCCTATGGGCTAGATGTTCAGGATGCCATTTACGTGGCTATACTATTGAGTTCTAGATTAGAGAGACGAAAGTGAGGCATTCTAGCCAAACAAGTTGGCTCATATATTGGACTGGGGTGATTATAACGCAGGCATTACCGATTCATGGCTTAGAGCTCAGGGCAATCATTGAAACGTGTACAATCATTGCATTCTACCGGTACTAAGGCACGGAGAAGAAACATGAAGGTTTAATGGAAAAGCTTGAGAATTAAAGGCCAACGCCGCGAAGGATGGAACTGCAAATTTTAGGCTTAACGGGAAGAATCTGAAATACATGCGTTCTGTATTAGAGACCAAGCGAGGGTAGCTTATATTTTAGTTGAGACTAGGAGGAAGAAATGGAACTGGGGAGGCAGGTAACGGTTGAGTTGCAAGAGCAACAGAACGACTGCCAAGAGAAGGGAAGTGAAGTCACGGAGGGCAAAGTGTCAGGTGCCTCGATAAAATTCAAAAAACTTGCAGGCTGATTTGTCCTGCAAGCTGACACAAGATATGAGTCATTAAATATGTATGTAAGATGCATTCGTGCTATCATCATCATCATCAGCAGCAGCAGCAGCCTGGTTACGCCCACTGCAGGGCAAAGGCCTCTCCCATACTTCTCCAACTACTCCGGTCATGTACTAATTGCGGCCATGTCATACCTGCAAACTTCTTAATCTCATCTTCCCACCTAACTTTCTGCCGCCCACTGCTACGTTTCCCTTGCCGTGGAATACATACCGTAACCCTTAATGACCATCGCTTATCTTCACTCATCATTACATGTCCTGCCAATGCCCTTTTTTTTTCTTGATTTCAACTAAGATGTCATTAACTCGCGTTTGTTCCCTCAGCCAATCTGCTCTTATCCCTTAACGTTACACCTATCATTCTTCTTTCCACAGCTCCTATATGAACACATTCGTGCTATAGGAAATGTAAATTTAGGATGCTGCTTCTGGTCATGATGGCATAATCCCGCGATCAGATTTGGACAACAAAGACCGCATATTATTTAACTAGGTGAACCGGAGCCGGCAGAATTTTCGCCGTGTATATTCATTTAACGAATAAATGCGGTAGTTTTTAATTCGAGCTTTAGAGGTTTACTGACGACATATTCTGGCTGATTTGTAAAGCACGTAATAATGTTATAGATGAGTTCAAAGTTATTCTCTGCGGATTACTTTTACGTTACTAAGAATGACAGTAAAATAATTTAGGGATCGAATCCAAAGATGGCGAAGAATTTTGTGTTCGACGAATTTCGGTGAACATGTGGATGGGAATCCATAAATTTGCACACGAAGGGAATAAATAAAGTTTAATACTTTGCGAGGTATCTGTTGCATGCCGGCAGACTAATGCTGGTTATATGTGAGGTAGCTCCTGTGTTGTTGAAGTACCTTGCGTGAGTGACCAAAATAGGCCGTTCCGTCACTATTTAGAACATTGCTCAAAGTAGATAGGGCTCTATCGAGAGCGTCGAGAAAACTGTAACATCTTTGGTTACTTCATACCTGAAATGAGGGATATAAGCTAATAAGCTATAAGTTAAAGCTAATAAGCTATAATTTTTGGCACAGCCACGGTAACGAGATGGTGCACGCATAAAACGCCTGCGCATATTGTTTACAATTCACGAAGCATCTCTGAAACCCAAGTCCATGGATTTATTCGTCCATAAAGATGACGCTTAGTTCTTTCAAATTTTCTCATTGTGTGTACCATAGTACATAGTTACTCGGAGGAAGGATAGCGTGACCAAGGCTGCTACACCAACAGGAGGTAAGAGAAAAAGGCAAGCGCAATTTCACTAACTGCACGAGCAATAGTTCAAGACGATGCTGCAACCCACTGCGATGGGAACTCTCCGCTGATCGTGAATGGTTTGCGCAGCGCCTTTCTGTGCTCTTCGTGAATGAGTTTCATAAAAGACAATTCTTGCCGAGTGTTGCGAAAACTCTTGATAGTATTTAGGAGACCGCCTGATCAATAGTTTCCATCTTGTGCTACCATACAATTGTTGCTTCAATGTTTACAGGTTTCTTCATTTTAGCGCGCGCAGTTTTTTTTTTGGAGTATCGCACTCCTCAAAAGAAGTATGATGGATACGCTTTGCTCGCTTCTGATTACGCAATCAAAACGCCATGGTTACCAAGAGGAATGAGTGGATCTCGGCATAAGCACTGGCTAAAGCAACCCTACATTCTTGCTACTCATTGCGCACAATTTTGAACAGTGTCCAAAATTTCGCCCTCAACCAGAGTATAAGGGCCAGACAACAAGACCTGTGGGATATTGAAGCAAATCCTATATGATCAGGTGCATCCAGAGGAAAAGTGTTTCTTATACTGTGCCTCGTGGGGTGTTTTAAACCACAGACTGATTGTAAATTACTATTTGCCAAATATGATAGAAGAGTGAAGAAGTTCTACGAGATATATTTGTGTATTCATAACAATGTGAATACATAGAAAATGAAGTCAGAGAAGCTATAAGGGTATTAGTAGCTTCATTAATAGTGCAAAACTAACCAGGTGGAATATAATAAAAGTAGACAAAAATGGAAGTTGCAATAAAATTGACATTGCACCACACGGCACCTATACTAATGAAGTCATGTTTATAACATGCAACGATTTCGGCATGAAGCAAATTTATTGAGCCTCCACTAACCAAATGCGTCGAATAAGTGTGCAAATCTTTCGCAGCTTCACCGAAAGTACCGAACCTTAACCGATGGGGTCTAATATGCGGCAGTAATTTTTCCTAAGTGGCACCTAGATGAATATTATTACAAAACAATCTAATGAGCCTTTATTTCTGTGCTATTAGTGTTGCAAATATCGGGGTGTGCCGACCCTAACATCAAATGAAGTATGATCTTCAATTAAATCAACAGTTTTGTAATGCAAACAAACATTTCACTAAAATTTAACTGATGATGTATTCTCAGCTCACGCATTGCTGGGAAGACGTTGGACTCCCAAAGAAGAGTAATAATCTTCCATATACCGCTTACTCTGCTATTAAAATTATAAATCAAATATTAAATCAAGGAAGTGATAATGCCGGTGGCTAGGCACCGTCCACGAACCATAAATGTACCTGTGCGAAAAAACGCTCCAAGCCAGAGGCCATAATAGAGACACCTACTACGTTACTTCTTGGTGCTTGTAGGAAGAACAGCTTAAAACAGTGTCACTTATACTGATGGTAATAGTAGTTCGTGATCGACCTGTGGAGCTGAACAGGTGTCCACGCGCTTTTGCTGAAGAGTTAGCTAGTCACAATGAGGCATGCGGGGCTGGCAAGAACACGCCTGGGTACTTGAAGCAGGTGAGGCCACATTGGAGAACTAAGAAATCGGTGAGATACAGAATATTTTGACAATATTTGGAAAGAAGGGAAACAGATCCAACCATTGCAAGTTACTGGTGAAGCAGAAACACGAATGTTCTGCAACCGCGAGAAGAGTATACTATTATGGCCCATAGCGGGACAAGGTGGACGGGCGATCGTCGCTTATTTAGCTAAAAGCTGAAAGCTGGTAAAAACATAATAGTAGCCCGCATGCATTTCCTAGTAAAAATTCATTCACAAAACTAGCCACGCTTTAATATCCACTGCCTGAAACACCAATTCTCAATAGTGTGTACGCTAAAATATATATCTGGAATGTGTGCGCATATACTTTCCTGCTGTTTAAGTATTACGCACACCTCACGCCTAGTTTCCCTTCTAGACAGGAGGCGAAAAGCGAAAAATAAACGTGTAATTAAATGAGGGCAAGCCGAATTAGGTGTTCTTGTCAAGAGACCGTACAAAGACCACTGAGACAGACACTCCCCAGTGTTGATACATGAGTAGCTACTAGATAACTTAATCAAGCGAACGCACACAAATCATATATATATGATTTGTGTGCAAGCGCATGATATATATATCATGCGCTTGCCAGATATAGATATTTGCTGTGCTGTGGTGAGTGCAAGCGCATGATATATATATCATGCGCTTGCCAGATATAGATATTTGCTGTGCTGTGGTGAGTTATGCCGCTGCTGATAACCTGCCAAGTGTGATTCTGCCAAATGATCATAGAATCCGTCAAGAACACAAGTGATGAATTCGATGATGATAATGGTGATGATAACAATGATGACATCAAGAACTCAGGTGTATACTTTGTATGGAGGATCTGCCACGAATTAGGTAGGCGAAGATAATGAAATATACATGAGTCGAGAAACTTTTAATGAGACATAGTAAAGGGAATTTGAAAGCAGACATACACTGGTCTGTTACGACGGCAAAAGAAACAGCAAATACTTTTTAATTAGCCTTTGTTTTCTTTCGTCGCCCAGCAAAGCAACCAGTTGCTCGTATGAGACGCCAATAAATAATTTTGTTAGCTCTTTGAAATCGTAATAACAATCTCTCGACAGTAGACCATGTAGGTACAAGGCCAGGCTTAGCTTCTCCAGGAATGCGCTGCGCACAAGGTAATACATTATAGATTACAAATGTATTCTTAAATATCTAGAATGTGCTATTTCGCAGCAACAATGCACCTTTGCCATCTTCCAAGACTTTTATGAGGCTAACACATGCAGATCGTTTTATTTTTTCCTAACACCTAGCAAGACGTGGGATGCTGTTACTTTCGCAGCCTTCCTTATTAGTATTGTTTGTTCATAGTGAAATATTTAGCGCGCACAATTAACAAGGACACAGTGAAGGGGGACACACAAGCGCTTATGAATTCATACTAAGTCGCCCAACTATCAGTTCTGCTGCAGTATTGTTAGTGTTGTGGTAAATCACAGGATTCCTTTAAAACAATAATAAAAGTTGTTCCATAACATACAATTTACTGCAAATATCCAGGTCGGTTCATTGACTAAAGTGCTCAAATCAGTCGAATGACCAAGATGCCTCTGGCATGTTCTCCAGATTACAGGAAGATCTAGATATCAAAACTGATTGCGCTGAGAATTTTTTTACAAAGCCCAACTGCCTAAGTGCTTTAATTTAAATTCAATCCCCGCTAGCCCACCTGCAAAGGAAATCATACCTCTTTTACAATTGATAACATTGACACCAGTGGACCTATTACTGCTGGTGTTTGTTTTTCTATTTTGAGATGACTTTTGTCCGGGATAATGAAAACACGCGGGCATCGACTAACAATGCTCAAGCTTCCTCCATAGCTCATATTGCAGTTGGTGTTGAAGATGCGGTAAAAACTAGTTTTAAAATTCGAGACGCAGCAATGTGTAGTCCCGCCAAGAGTTCTTAAAACTTCTCTGGAACAATGCTTGTTGCAAACCGTCACATTTCATTACTCACTTATTCTGTCATAGTTCAAGAAATGTGTATATTTGGGCGCTGTGTCGTTCTGTTGAAAGCGTGCCAAACAATTGCCCTTGCATAAAGCAGGGGAAAAGAAAAGCTTTGTGAATCCAGCCAAAGGCGTGCACGCTACTTCTACGATCCGCAAAATTGACATCAAAATCATTTGGCGCTCAAGGTCTACGATTGCAATGTATGGCAATGGCGATTGCCACGTACCATCTTTGTCAACTGTCATTTCATCCCTTACAGCAAAGCAATCCCTTCATTTATCACTCCTCCTTGATGGCAATCTAGCACGCAACGTGCAGAGTTCCTATCTGAAGAAGTCATTATCTTGCAAGAGCTATTATCTAGATTTCTTAAGCCGCAAAAAAGAGTACATCAATGAACTCGATGTTTCAAATGGACCGAACGAACTGAGTGCGGTCTGGCACCTCGGTAGCGGCCTATTTTATAAGGCGGGGACCGTGTTCAACAGCCGTCCTTCAGTTAGAGTCCCTACGAGCCAACTTGACAAAGCAAATATTTTCCCAGTGGGATTCAGCCGTATTATGCAATCCAAAGTCAGGTTGCCTATCGAAACTTATTAGGCCGCACAAGTGCAGCGGAGCTTTCAAACTATGATGGGCTTGCTCAAGCACACAAGCAGCACCATTCGCTCTATGTACTCTTCCCCAGAGGAAAACTGTACGTGATACCGAATTGCTAATTGGGGGATTTGTGTATGCGACGTTTATGCTTGCCTAAGTAGACGCAGAGGTTTAATGAGCGCCCATGTTAAGCTTACTTGTAAGGATGCGGGTGATGGAAAGGCTCCATCTGCCTTCCGTGTCTTAACTGCCATACGAATTTGTGGCACACATGACGCACATTTCTTTTCAAATGTTCCTGTATGAGAAGATAACTCGTGTGCCATATCAAACCAACTGTGGCAACAGTTGCCATGCTCATGTTTTATTGGTGGCAAGGCCTATGCGCTGCTGGTAAACAGCAAATATTTATTCATACTTTCTTCCCTCTGTTTTCGGATTTCTTTCTGCTTTAGCAAGGCTGGGTAACGCCTGGAAGGACACGGAAAGGTTAAGCAACACTCATCCATGTTCATCCATACATGTTCAATACACGAAGATTTTCCCAAGTAACTCGACTTCCAAATTGGTAAGATCGTCAGTGCTTCCCACTTTAAAAATAAGCAATTGTTCTGGCTAACAGGCGACGAAGTTTCGGAGAGTAAGTCAAAGATGGTTCACACAGTGAAATGTCCTACGGAGATTTAGTAAGGTGCTGTTTAAGGAGCTCCGCCCTCCCTCCCAAATGAACATAACGTTGTTATGCGTAGCTTGTAGCTGTATCCAAAGAAAATGAACACGGCGTGTGCTTGAAAGACGAGCGGGCGCGACATGATTTGGAATGAAACCAAAGCATCGTTTTGTTTATATATTTTGCTAATAATCATGCCCTTACCCGTCTTGCTTTTTCTCCTTGCTTTGTTCTACAAGGGCTTCAGCAAGCGCGACATCCTGTTCCAACTGTACGACAGTGATCTCCAACTTCCTTTCATTGCCCCAGACACACAACAAACCCGGAAGCAGTAGAGGCTTCGACCTTTCGAAGAAGCCCCCAAAACGCGTGTTTTCTAGAGCATATGAAGCACCCATGGCAAGGGCCGACGGTGTACTTTATCACATCTTTGTCCGGGGAATCAGACACTTCGGACCTCACATGTATACATAGTGCTTCCAAATCCACCGTCGTCTGCTCCTCGCTATCAGTGAGAGACGAGAAAACAATTCGCTGCTGTCTGTTAGTGCTACCAAACCGATTGGCATTTCTTCTTAAAGTGTACAGATAATATAGAACATAGATGTCTTCTGTATATATCCAAAGGTACATTATTGATTCATGATGCATAGATATGAAGCATCCCCATCACATAAGGATAACTAAACCTTTTATAAATGAATATACTTTAAATGCCGGTTCCTGCCTCGTTAATTCACCCATTACAACAATGCGGCACGTATAATAACTAACTACACATCTTTAGGGAGAAAGAATGCCAATGGTGTTACCGTCACCAATCATCTACCTGGGATGAATGCGCCCCCATTTTTTTTTATTTGGGAGCTCCGAATTCACATCGCAGAATGAGGTCCTTTTGTTACAGCTTGCTCACCTTCTAGTCTGGCATCATTTATTAAAACTCTAGAATTTATAAAGACATTTCTAGTAACACCGGCCTGAGAAAAAACGCAAAAAGAGTGTTCAGTGGTACGCTAGTGTCAATATTATATGCTTTTGTTTCTGTTATCGTGGATCCTGACTCCGCTCACTGTGGAACTGCATTTGCATCCTCCACAAACCGCATTCGGCTAGTAACGATAACAAATATTGCAAACACGGCCTGCAATAAGGCGTCCTTGCAACTCGGTCGACCCAAAAATGTTGACTCACCACCTACTAAACTTCTTTTTACCACACACGTATATACATTCGTCCTTTTGTGTTAGTGGCCTCCTTGTTCTCTTAGCAGCAAAAGACGTGTTGGCGAGAAAGGAGAAAATGCTGCTGTTACAGTCTACCTCAATGTGGAAACATCCTGTAATTTTGATATCGCACTCTTTTTTTTTTGCTTAAACTTCTTGCTTCACCATTTTACTTTTACACTTTTGCTTTAGCTTTCTTTTTTTACTTTAGTGGGAGCACTTTTTCGCAGAATAAAGAAACCCATCTAAATGAAGATACAGGCACCATTTGCGCCGCAAGAACTTTCGGTATCGCCAACGTAAGAGGGTCCTCGATCTTGCTTTTTAGCCTGATCGCCTCTGAAATTCAGGTTTCGACGTAATTTCGTAAAAAAAAAAAAGATTTTAAAATATACCTGAACTTTGACCTCGAATGTCGAAAGTTTTCTTTCTGAAGGAACGACGCTCTAAGCTGAACATTTTTCGTGTACTGAAAAAGAGCATCGCGTTTTCTTATAGATTTAACACCTCCTTATTGAACACAGCTTCTGGTTTTATGACACTGGAACATGTACGTCTCGTTTTTTTTTTTTAACATTTGGCAAACCTTCTTCGGGAGCGCTTACGTATTTGAGATGAGCGCGATTCACGCTTACCGCACCTCGAAGGAGCCCCAAAGAAGAGTGCTTGCATAAGCATTTTGTGAAAAGCAACTTGCCGGAAGCCATGCCGCTGCATTTTATCGGCACCACAACAGACGCAAGGGAACAAAGAAGATCACCCATTAAATTGGGCAAGCTTCCGTGAACTGGCGTTGAAATTAAGCAAACACCTTTCTGTTACAGATAGCCCGGTTCCATCTCTTTCTGTGCCGCTGCGCAGATTATGAACGCACGAAGAATAGTTTTTAGAACAGCACAGATGCTTTCGCACTCAACCCTCGCGCAATCTTTTTTCCGAACGTTCCGATCTTGTCCACCGTATTATATGTCTTACGCAGTCAATCAAGTGCGTTAACACAAAATGCTTTCATGAGCGCTCCAGCAGCGCTATAAAAACAGTTGAAGAGTGCAAGTACACTTCTTCCAAGCCTGAGTAAATTCAGTGGTATGACGATAAGGAAACCTTATAGTCGCCGATTATAGCCTGCTTGTCCTCGTCATGCACATTGGGAGCCAGTAGACACGACAGTTGCACACAATGACCACACTATATATCTAGAGCAGAACGCGCGATAAGGACAATGGACAAAACAGAATGCAGTAGTGTAATTATGAAAAAAAAGGAGCACCGGCCATCCCACCAGACAGCAGCATCGTTGTAGCATTTACGTCCGGCGAGAACCGCTGACCGCAAGAAAATATGTACATATTACTTCGCTTATGTAGTTAGAGATATTATTCTTCAGTAGACCATCGTTAGTTTTAACATAAATTTAAGATTAGTTTTGGCGCCTTTGGTTGTGTTTTCCTATGAGCGATCAAATAGTTACGGCGTTAAAGATGCTATTCTGACGACAGATGCCTTTGCAGAGAGCCTCTCCACAGTCCCAAGCCCTGACAGCTGGAATCATAAACATTTGCGGAAGAATACTGAAAATCTCACTGCTCCTTTTTTGGGTCATCAGCATTAGTTTATGCGGATACACTGCAGGGGGCATGAACAACTCCTCCAAAGCTCCCCAATAGCACCTCGCCTTGGTCATCGCGGGACGTTTCGCAGACCGTGAGCTTCCGTTACACTTTGGCCGCACTTTGTCTTGAGCTGTGCTACGCTGCCCCTGCCCCTTTTTTCAGGGCCAATCGTAGTACATAGAAATACCGAAGAAAGTGGCCAGAGAGATGTGCGTCGCGTTAGCTTTATTAGTAAAGCACCACTTGCGCAATGTGGAAGATGTAGCATCCATTCTGCCCTGTCGCCAGTCAGTTTGCGTCTGCTTTTGTTGCCCTCTTCCTCGTTTTCATATTTTCTTATAGTTCAATTGCTTTTTCTGACTTCAATTTCTGTCACTTCGTGTGACATTGAAGCTATGAACCTATGAATTGAAAACATTATAAAATTATTATTCTTGTGTGTGTGTGTAACCTTTCGTGTAACTGAAGGCGCACAAGTATTTAATTACGTGCCACCCACCACGTAAGATTGATGTAATACGAGGCGAAACATATTACTGGGTACTGTCTATTACAAGTATCCTTCTACAGAGATCCTTGTAAAGAGCGAGACAGGCGGTGCCTTCGTAGAATTGCCCAACATATCCGTTGAGTGGTTGGAGCGTCGATGTGTATCATAGTTGGTGTACCCAGCTCTGAGCTATGTGTAAACTTATCATACGAAGTGGTCGTTTGTTTGTTACACTAGCAGCAGTTGGGCTTGATATATCTGCTTCTACCGAGGATCAGATTAACAGGGCGGCCGTGATTGAGCTGGCTTTGCTTGCAGATGACGAATGATCCACTTTGCTCGAACGAGGAGTGGACAGTCTACATAAAAACGGCATCCCGTTTATCAGAGCTTCTGCTACGGCTGCTTTCGTTTGTTTCTCAGTTGCACCATGAAGTGTTCTGCAAGGTAGACAATGTATTCATTGCAGCCACCAATCTCTTTAGTAAACTAGGGTAAAAAGGAGGACAAAACTCTTGCTGTAATACTAGGTTAGTATATAGACTTACACACGAATCTGTCTGCCGTGATATTTTTACGGTGTTGCCGGGATGTTGTCTCATGATGGGCGTTTATGCAGTACAAGTCCTTGTGAAAAAGCTGGTCCTTCTGAGGAAGATGCTTTTATGATAAAATACTTGTTTAGTTGCCGCAGAGATGGCAGCATATTTTCGGCTTGTGAGTACAGAGCTTGATGACTTCGAATAATAAGGGCTAGAAATGGATAGAAGCGATGAGTGACCACGCCCTTTCGAAAACGCCTGAGCTGTCTACTCTGTGATATGTTATATGACTGCTTCTTGGCTTGTGCTACACCAAACAGTGAAATTGAAGTCTCTGTTCATCACGACAAGGCCAGTGTCGGTCTTTGGTAATATGACTTTTGTTTAGGAGTTGATAATGAGTTGCCCAATGGCACATGGTGTTAGCCATTACAGAATTCGTTCATTATCGGGACATTTATATGGCTATTCATTGCTCTGCAACGATGCCGTAAACGAACCAAAAGCACGCATAACCAGAAAGCAAAATGCCGCCAAATAAACAAATAATATGGCTACAGCATCGCGCAATGCTATATGAATTTAACCAAATAGCAAACATATTTTGCGCCTAATTTAACTTTAAATAGCGATACGCACCATTGCATTCCAAACCTTACATTGTGCTGAATGCTCTCCAAGTTGAGCAATATTAGCAACAAGCGCAAAGAGAGGTCAATGCGCCAATCGAACCATTCACTACGAAGACTTGCGCAAAACCCTTTCGAATCCTCTGTGATTCATATCCCTCACGACAAAAATTCTCTTTGTTGAAACAGCTGTGCCCAGATTTTAGCGAGGAAACACATGAGAAAAGCTTTCCAATTTCCAGCGGCAACAATATAACTTATTTTCTTTCACGAACAACTAATCTTTGGCAAGTTATCTCGGGGGCACGGAGCGACCTGTCGTTGCAGTGTTGTTTCCTCTTGCCATTGGGGAATAGTTCCATGCTCCAAACAGAAGAGAACCGGCGTTTACACAACAATGCTGTCTGCAAGGCGTTTTATTTTGCCAGATCACCAGGCTTCCCAACAGTACCTCCTGCGGGTTGACACGTGGCTGACCTTTCCGGCCAGGCACGTAGGCACCCGGATGTAGTTTAGTGTGATTACTGTTAACGCGCACGTGTTGCAAAGAAACATTTGCCTTCACGTCGAAAACGTGGGTGCCGTAGATGCTAAAAAAAGCGTAGCACATGCCGAGCTTACAAAAGGCGCAATTTCGGGAAGCTGAGTCAATGCTGTAGCGGGTCGTTGCATTTTTTGCGTCAGAGATTATCTGTCTTAATTATTGCATTCGCTTAAGTGCCTCCTCGCGCATTGCGAACTTTTCCAAAAAGAAAAGAAGCGCTTGCCTAAGTACTAGGTTCGGCAGAAATAGAGAAGCTCGTATTTAGGTCAGGGCTTGTTTTATGTTGATCCTTTACTAACTTGGCCGGTCGGGGTTTGGTTGCACATGAGATTAGAATAGTAGGTGTTGCAGGTTTGCAATTGTTCCTAAGAAGAAACAGACGCACGGAACCTTAGCGAGTGCGCTTTGTTAGCCAGATAGAGACATCTTTTGGAAGCCAGACCGCTAGCTGTGTTTAGACTGAGAAGAGTTTACTCGTGGGCTAGTTCTTACTTTAATTAAATATGTCAGGGCTGGATGCATATAGCAGGACGAGTTAAAGAGCACTGACAAGGCGCTGACTAACACCTGATTTACTGCGCTAGAAAGACATATAGAACGTGCGCAACACGTAATCCAATCGCGTTGCTCAGGTCAAGAAGTTATTGCTGTTTTTCAGCCGAGAAGTTAATATATTTTTCAGACATTGAGTCGGCTCACATGTGACACACACTTTTCTTTTCACACTATAAATGCGGGAATCTAAAACAACGTCACCAATTTCAGGTGATCCCCGAAGCGTTTGTAATACACCGTGTCTACTTGTGAGTAAAATATTCACCGTACCGGTGTGAAAAAGAAAGAGGCCACTGAGATGCCAATCAAGCTATTCGCGTTAATATCAATTGAGTAATGTATAAGTAATATCAATGTGCTATCTTATTCTATGCTTACACTAATAAATTTTCTGTAATGGGAAACGCATAAACAGTCTAGCTAACGAGACCGACTTAACAGGTTGCCACTAGTTACAATAGAAGGACGACAGGCGGACGAATAAAGGAGAGAGGCAGAAGACGTCGTTCACATACGCAGTAAAAGATCTAGGCCATCCATAAACTACATATTAAGTCTGCGGGGCCATGTTCAGATACATAGATACTGTGTGTATGACCTCACTCATCGCTAAAATTTATTTATTCATATATTTATTTTAATATCGATAGAACTCAGGGCCAAGTTAGCAGTGACATATGGTTCACACGAAACATACATTTGGCTCACAATAGAAAGTGAAGAAAAACAATATGTAAAAATACGCAAACAATAACTCTTTAAGGTGCTACAAGCGCAATAAATAATAATCTATTTATCTATCTACACAATTACAACAATCGAACTGGATATACATAAAAATATCAAGACAAATTACCGTCAAAGGACATTGCAGTAAGTCGATAGGAGGCAACGATTCTGTAAAGCGTGCCTGCCTATTTAAGTACTATTAGACAAGAACTTACTAATAACAAAGGGCTTATTCCAACTATCTTTTCAAAAGCGCACATGTTCTACCATGGCCTAGATACGGCACGTAGAAAAAATACTTGCTACGTGTAATTAGTTCACATTAGTACAAAATACAAGAACCAAGGCGGACAGCACATCCTAGGCCCACGCCGTGACAACGTGCTCTGCAAGTATGTTTGAGTCACAGTTTTTATAGAATTTTTTATAGAAAATGTTTGTTCCTCTACACATTTCCTATGTTTATTCCCTTTAATTCTCCATGTTGATTTGTATATAACAGTAAACTGTTAACTATTTATATAGAAAGAAATGGCGCTAAAACAGTTTAATAGAGAGGTTATGTCACTATAGAGCCTAGATTGCTTTTGTTCATTTGAACGTTACACTGGCGATTTCAGCTTTGTTTTGGCTGAAGCCTTCATAGAAATAAGTCAGAGGCTGTTACTTCTACTTGACGTTTGGAAGCTTGTGCATTCATAGTTAAGGGCTCAAACTTCCTACTTATATCTTCTCCCAATCAAGCCCGGCACATTTACTTGTTGGTATAACTCAACAGCTGGAAACAATTCTCAAAGTCTTGCTTCTAATCTTACCCTACGCGTCTGCCAGAGGCTTCATGTTAGCTCATCCAATCATCTTCTTCATTCTTAACTTTTACAGCAAAGCGGCTACGGGCTACTTTCCCAACTATCGAGACCGCATGTAGAAAAATATCCCCAGGATTGTGCAATGCCAGGCCAAACCACGGCAGAGAGCAAGCACATGATCAGGACTACCCATCCGTATGCTGATCCCCGAGATAATGCAATACCGGGCTAAACCGCGTCAGTGGTGAAGCAGGCGTTAGGCACTCCCCATACGTGGGCCGAGCCCAAAGGTAGTGCAATGCCGGGCCGAACCGCGGCAGAGGTGCAGTTCACCATTAAGCCCCCCCCCCCCCCCCCTTACATACGTTCGCTGGTCATCCTTCTTCCGAGACTGGAAGGACGCTGAGTTTTTTTGTTCATTAAGAAAAGAACGAATGACGTTCGAACAAGGCAGTGTGAGGTACAGAACATAAAGGTGGCAAAAATGACGGCGCGCTTCAGGACGGAGGAGAGTTAAGGCAAGGTATGGACAACCGGTATTGAGAAGGTATCGACAGGAGGTCTCCATACAGTCTTCGACTATGGGGCCTTCTTATCCATACTACACACATCTAACAAAAAAGGAAAAAATGTACCTTACGGTGCTATCAAGCTACTTATTAGACAGAGTAGTAAACTTTGCGAAGAAAAAAAGAGAGGACTAGCATTTTTTGATACCAGCAAAGAAAGTCCCTATATAAAGACAAACATTGCGGGCGTTTTACGTAAATATTTTTTGACCAGCGTTCGATTTGGGCAATATGCTTCGGGAACTCAAGAGGCATATATGTAGATATCCCGAGCAACCAAGGAGTTTCTGTAATATAGCAAGAGCGTGCTTTTCATAACCCTTGTGGCTCCATTCGCACCAGGTCGACATACGTAACAGTGCCATTATCTGACGCGAAAACTTGTATGAGAAAAAAAATCGCAGAATGACGTACTCTTACTACAGCTAGCTCAACTTAAAGTCTGGCATCAATCATTAAAATACTATAATTTAGAAAAAAACTTCTAGTAATACGGGCCTCCGAAAAAGACAAAATAATGTGCTTACTGGTTCGCTACTGTCAATATTATATGCCTTTGTTTCTGATATCGTTGCTCCGGACTCCGCTCACAATGGTAGTGCATTTGCATGCTCCAGATACTGCATTCGGCGAGTAACGCCAACAAATATTGCAAATATCGACAGCCTGCAATGAGTCGCCTTTGCAGCTCTGTCGACCCGAAAATTCCACCTACTCAATTTCTTTTTAAACTTCTTTTTACCACACTAGTATGTACAAGCGTTCTTTTGTGTTAATGGCCTCATTTTTTTCTTAGCAGCAAAAGACGTTGACAAAAAGGAGAAAACGCTGCTGTTTCAGTGTACCTCAATGTGGAAGCCTTCCGTAATTTTGACGTCACTCTCTACGTGACGTCAAACTCAGAAGAGTGCCGTCGTGACGTCGACTCAGAAGAGTGCACTGGTGGGCTAGTTCTTACTTTAATTAAAAATGTCAGGGCTGGATAGTAGGATGACATAAATAGCACTGCGAAGGCGCTGACTAACAGCTGATTTATTGCAGTGGAAAGAGATGTGCAACGTGTGCAACACGCAACCCAATTGCGTCGCCCAGGTCAAGAAGTCATTGTTGTTTTTCAGCCGAGATGTAAATACATTTTTCAGACACTGAGTCGGCTCACACGCGACACACTATTTTTTTTCACACTATATATGTGGGAATCTACAACAATGTCACCAATTTCCGGTGATCGACCAAGAGTTTGTAATACACCTTGTCTACTTGTCAGTAAAATATTCACCGTACCGGTGTGAAGAAAAAAAGGCCACTGAGATGCCAATCATGCTATTCGCGTTTATAGCAGTTGAGTAATGTATAAGGAATGTCAAATTGATTGGAAAAACTTTAATAAACGTCCCACAGGACGCACGTCAGCGCGCAGTGGGCGTCTCCCGCGCAGGGGCCGACAGGGAGTACCTTGCGGCCGCTGCGCGAGCCTTCTGGACGGCCCATCGCTGGTCTTATAGAAGCGAGCTTCGTTTGCTCTTCTCCGACTTGTCGAAGGTAGAGTCGGGCGGAGCATTTCTGCACTCCCAGAGCACGTGTGCGAGTGTCACCATGACCCCGTGCGAGGGGCCCGCATCGTCTGGGTAGACGTCCGGGTAGATGATGTGTAAGGTAGCGGGGTTTGGACAGGTATCTGTCTGTAATAAGCGTAGCGTTAGCGGCTGTGCTATCGTATTCTATGCTTTCCAACATTCAATTTTCAGTAACGAGAAACGCATAAGCAGTCTAGCTAACGAGACCGACTTCACAGGTTGCTACTAGATACAGTAGTAGGACGAGAGGCGAGCGAATGAAGGAGAGAGGCAGAAGACGTGGTTCACATCCGCAGTAAAAGATCTAGCCCATCCATAAACTACATATTAAATATGCGGGGCCATGTTCAGATACACAGATTTTGTGTGTATGACCTCACTCGTCGCCAGAAGTTTATTTATTTATTTATTTATTTTTTTATTTATTTATTTATATTACTATCACTCCAATTCAGGGCCATGTTAGCAGTGGCATATGGTTGACACAAAACATACATTTGGCTCACAATCGAAAGTGAAAAAATTCAATATGTAAAAATACGCCAACAATAACTCTTTTAGGTGGTACGCGCAATAAATAAAAATCTATCACACAAATACAGCAATTGTACTGGATATACATAAACATATCAAGACAAATTACCGTCAAAGGACATTGCAGTAAGTCGATAGGAGGCAGCGATTCTGTAAAGCGTGCCTGCTTATTTAAGTACTACTAGACAAGAAATTTTTAATAACGAATGGCTTATTCCAACTACCTTTTCGAAAGCGCACAAGTTCTACCATGGCCTAGATAAAGCACGTATAAAAAATACTTGCTACGTCTAATTAGACTACATTAGTACAAAATTCAATAACCAAGGCGGACAACACACCCTAGGCACACGCCGTGACAACGTGCTCTGCAAGTACGTTCGAGTCACAGTTCTTATAGCAGTTCTTATAGAAAATGTGTGTTTATCTACACATTTGCAATGTTTATTCCCTTTCAGTGTTGATGTTCACTTGTCAATTAACAGTAAATTGTCAACTATTTATATAGAAAGTAATGACGCGTTAAAGTGGTTAATGAAGAGACTATTTACGTAAAGAGCCTAGATTGTTTTTTTTTTTCGCACGTTAAACATGCTATTTCATCATTGTTCTTGCTGTGGCCTCCATAGAAATATGTCTGAGGCTATTACTTCTACTTGACGTTTTCAAGCTTGTGCATTCATAGTTAAGGGCTCAAACTTCGTACTTTTGCCTTCTCCCAATCAAGCCAGGTACATTTACTCATTGCTATAGCTCAACAGCTAGAAACAATCCTGAAAGGTTTGCTTCTAATCTTACCCTACGCATCAGCCAGAGACTTCATGTTAGCTCATGCAATGATCTTCTCCTTTCTGAATTTTTACAGCGAAGCTGCTGCGGACTACTTTCCCCACTATCGAGTCCGCGTATAGAAAAATTTCCCGAAGATAGTGCAATACCGGGCCAAACAGCGGCGGAGGAAAGCAGGCGATCAGGACTACCCATGCGTGGGCCGATCCCGGAGATAGTGCAATACCGGGCCAAACCGCGGCAGTGGTGAAGCGGGCGTTATGCACTTCCTTACGCGGGCCGAGGCAAATGTAGTGCAATTCTGGGCCGAGATGCGGCAGAGGTGCAATTCGCCATTAAGGGGCCCTCCTACATACCTTCGCTGGTCATCCTTCTTGACAGACTGAAAGGACACCGAGTTCTTTTTTTCGGTGAATAAAGAAAGAGGGATGCTTGCACGAAGCAGTGTGAGGTACAGAAAATAAAGATGGCAAAAATGACCGCACGCTTCAGGATTGAGGATAGTTAAGACAAGGTATAGACAACAGGTATCGAGAAGGTATCGACAGGAGGTCCCCATAGAGTCTTCGACTATGAGGCCTGCTTATGTGGACTACACACATCTAATAAAAAAAACTGGAGGACGCTTAAGCTTCGCCTTCAAGAGTGGAAGGCGACAGCGTTCCCGTTGACCCGCCAAGGGATGTAAGACAATGGGCTTCGGCGCAGCGACTAGGCGCCCCGCATCGGACGCGGTGAGCGTCGAGCAACGCAGCGTTCGGCGCGGCAACGAAATGTGCGCCTGAGCAAGCGACGCACGCCTCTAAGGCAACACCGCATTCACTAGAGGCGCGTTTGTACCGCTTTGAAACATGGAACTCGTGGCTCAGTGGTAGCGCCTCCGTCTCACACTCCGGAGACCCTGGTTCGATTCCCACCCAGCCCATCTTGCAAGTTGTTTTTTATTCATGAAGGACCTGCTGGGATTTATCGCTCACGGCCAACGCCGCCGATGCCGACACCAACGCCGACGACACCGGCTTTTCTGCGACGCGAGCTCCTTAACGCTGTCGCGTTAGAAATGGGAGGACGCTTAAGCTTCGCCTTCAAGAGTGGAACGCAACAGCGTTCCCGTCGACCCGCCAAGGGGTGTAAGACAATGGGCTACGGCGCCGCGACTACGCGCCCCGCATCGGACGCGGTGAGCGTCGAGCAACGCAGCGTTCGGCGCGACAACGAAATGTGCGCCTGAGCAAGCGACGCACGCCTGAGCCTCAGAAACAGCTCGTTTCTAAGGCAACACCGCGTTCACTAGAGGCGCTTTTGTACCGCTTTGAAGGATCGAACTCGTGGCTCAGTGGTAACGTCTCCGTCTCACACTCCGTAGACCCTGGTTCGATTCCCACCCAGCCCATCTTGCAAGTTGTTTTTTATTCATGAAGTGCCTGCCGGGATTTATCGCTCACGGCCAACGCCGCCGACGCCTACGACACCAGCTTTTCTGCGACACGAGCTCCTTAACGCTGTCGCGTTAAAAGGAAAATGAAATCTTGTACCTTAGGGTGCTATCAAGCTACTTATTAGACAGAGTAGTATACACTTTGCAAAGAAAAAAGAGAGGACTAACATTTTTTTAATAGCCGGAAAGAAAATTCCTATATAAAGGCAAACGTTGCACATGATATATGTAAAAATTTTTCATTATCGTTTTATTTGGACAATATGCGTCAGGAACTGAAGAGATGCACCTATAGAAATCCCAGAGCACCCATGGAGTTTCTGCAATGTAGCAAGAGTGAGCTTTTCATAAGCTCCTGGCTCTATTCGCACTGCGCAATGGTGTGTGCAATGATATTGCGCATTCAATAGACGTGAACTTATACAAAAAAGTTTGGTATCCAATCACGCAACCGCTTTATGGAATATGCCTTTCAGTGAGCATTTTTTGACAGCAAAACCAGACGAATTCATTCGCGGGTTTAGCACTACTTCGTGCCAACGCGGTAGTATCACCGTAACCGCTCATCCCTCATTATGTCTCTAGTACGGGAACCAACCAACTGGATGGATTAGCACTGCTTTACGCGAACGTGATATTACCAAAAAACGAAAAAAAACGCGCATGTTCATTTGGGAATCCAGGTTGACAGAGCTTCTTAACACCCCAGCTGAAAAAAGGTGAGAATAGTTTGTTCTCCGAACACGTGAAGGGATGGAAACAGAAACGTTTCTTACGATACGTTTTCTGAGTATTTATATTTCAGGCTGCTCTAGCACAGATCTTTTTGCTGGTGAATTTATAACTTCTGAAAAAAAGAATGAGATAGTTTCAAACGAACTTACTGTCGAAAGTAGGGGTGGCCACTTGTGCAAAGTTTTCTTTTATCTTTTATTTAGTCTAAGCATGGCTTTGATCAGCAGTGTACTATTACTTAACCCGACACTACTGCCCATGTGTTTGAGCAGCGACTAGAAATTGTGCAAAAGTAGATCAAGAAGGCGCGGATAAAAAAAAGAAAGAGTTGTTATTTTCTTGTTTCGTTTTTCGGTTTATCAGTAACTCTCAACCACTATCTATGCCTAAAAGTGATGTGCTCAAGAACATTCATCACTGCACTTCCTCACTGACTGGGTAACTTTCTTTTGTGCATGAAGAATACGTCCGAGTATCGCGTCCAAATACGCCTATCAGTTGACGCACTCTTGCGTTAATACCATTATCGTGCCCACGCCTCTTTACAATCCGCACCTTCCATTGTCTTTGCTGCAAAATAAATAAATAAATAAACATAAAAATGAGTAAGTAAATAAATAATTGCATAATAAAAACAAATATCAAAATTAAATATTTCGGAGCGTTGTTATCAACCGATAGGGAGGTAAAAACCGCACAAAGCACATATACTACGAAACCTTCATCATCATCATCATCAGCAGCAGCAGCAGCAGCAGCCTGGTTACGCCCCCTGCAGGGCAAAGGCCTCTCCTATACTTCTCTAACTACCCCGGTCATGTACTTACTGCGGCCATTTTGCCTCTGCAAACTTCTTATTCGCATCCACCCACCTAACTTTCTGCCGCCCCCTGCTACGCTTCGCTTCCCTTGGAATCCAGTCCGTAACCCTTAATGACCATCGGTTATCTTTCCTACTCTTTACATGTCCTGCCCATGCCCATTTCCTTTTCTTGATTTCAACTAACATGTCATTACCTCGCATTTGTTCCCTCACCCAATCTGCTCTTTTCTTATCCCTTAAAGTTACAGCCATCATTCTTCTATCCATAGCTCGTTGCGTCGTCCTCAATTTAAGTAGAACCCTTTTCGTAAGCCTCCAGGTTTTTGCCCCGTACGTGAGTACTGCTAAGCCACAGCTGTTATACACTTTTCTCTTGAGGGTTAATGACAACCTGCTGTTCATGATCTGAGAATGTCTGCCAAATGCACCCCTGCCCATTCTTATTCTTCTCATTATTGCAGTCCCATGATCCTGATCCGCGGTCACTACCTGTCCTAAGCAGATGTATTCCCTTACCCCTTCAAGTGTCTCGCTACCTATCGTAAACTGCTGTTCTCTTCCGAGACTGTTACACATTACTTTAGTATTCTGCAGACTAATTTTTCGACCCACCATTCTGCTTTGCCTCTCCAGGTCAGTGAGCATGCATTGCAATTCGTCCCCTGAGTTACTAAGCAAGGCAATATCATCAGCGAATCGAAAGTTACTAAGGTATTCTCCACTAACTCTTATCCTCAATTCTTCCCAATCCAGCTCTCTGAATACCTCCTGTAAACACGCTGTGAATAGCATTGGAGAGATCGTGTCTCCCTGCCTGACACCTTTCTTTCTTGGGATTTTGTTGCTTTTTTATGGAGGCCTACGGTGGCTGTGGAGTCGCTATAGGTATCTTTCAGTATTTTTACATACGGCTCGTCTACACCCTGATTCCGCAATGCCTCCATGACTGCTGAGGTTTCGACAGAATCGAACGCTTTCTCGTAATGAATGAAAGCTATATATAAGGGTTGGTTATGTTCCGCGCATTTCTCTATCACCTGATTGATCGTGTGAATATGGTCTATCGTTGAGTAGCCTTTACGGAATCCTGCCTGGTCCTCTGGTTGACAGAAGTCTAAGGTGTTCCTGATTCTATTTGCGATTACATGAGTAAGTACTTTGTAGGCAACGGACAGTAAGCTGATCGGCCTATAATTTCAAGTTTTTAGCGTCCCCCTTTTTTTGGATTAGGATTATGTTGGCGTTCTTCCAAGATTCCGGTACGATCTAGGTCATGAGGCATTGCGTATACAAGATGGCCAGTTTTTCTAGAACAATCTGCCCACCATCCTTCAACAAATCTGCTGTTACCTGATCCCCCACAACTGCCTTCCCCTTTTGCATAGCACCCAAGGCTTTCTTTACTTCTTCCGACGTTACCTGTGGGATTTAAATTCCTCTAGAAAATTCTCCCTTCCTTTACCATCGTGGGTGCCACAGGTACTGCATAAGTCTCTATATACTCCTTCGCCACTTGAGCTATCTCATCCATATTAGTAATGATATTGCAGGCTTTGTCTGTTAACGCATATCTCTGATTCCTGCCTATTCCTATTCCTTGTTTCTTCTTCCCTGCTTTTAGGCCTCCTCCGTTCCTGAGCGCATGTTCAATTTTATCCATATTATACTTCCTTATGTCCGCTGTCTTACGCTTGTTGATTAACTTGGAAAGTCCAGTTCTATTCTAGCTCTAGGGTTAGAGGCTTTCACACATTGGCGTTTCTTGATCAAATCTTTCGTCTCCTGCGATAGCTTACGGGCATCCCGTCTAATGGAATTACCATCGACTTCTATTGCACAATCCATAATGATGTCCATAAGACTGCAGTTCATATTTTCAGCATTAAGGTCTTCTTCCTGAAGTAAAGCCGAGTACCTGTTCTGTAGCTTGATCCGGAATTCCTCTATTTTCCCTCTTACCACCAACTCATTGATCGGCTTCTTATGTACCAGTTTCTTCCGTTCTCTCCTCAAGTCTAGGCTAATTCGAGTTTCTACCATCGTTTGGTCATTGCAGCGCAACTTGCCGAGCACGTCCATATCTTTTATGATGCCAGGGTTAGCGCAGAGTATAAGATCTATTTATATTCTAGTCTCGCCATTCGGGCTCCTCCACATCCACTTTCGGCTATCGCGCTTGCGGAAGAAGGTATTCATTATCCGAATAATATTCCGCTCTGCAAATTCTACTAATAACTATCCCCTCCTATTCCTAGAATCTACGCCATATATCCCCACTGACTTGTCTCCAGCCTGCTTCTTGCCTACCTTGGCATTGAAGTCACCCATCTGTATGGTGTATTTTTTTGCTTTACCCATCGCCGATTCCACGTCTTCATAGAAGCTTTCGACTTCCTTGTCATCATGACTGGATGTAGGGGCGTAGACCTGTAGGACCTTCAATTTGTACCTCTTATTAGGTTTCACATGACCTGCCACCCTCTCGGTAATGCTATGGAATTCCTGGATGTTACCAGCTATATCCTTATTAATCAGGAATCCGACTCCTAGTTCTCGTCTCTCCGCTAAGCCCCGGTAGCACACGTTTGTACTTTTGGAAAGGTCGAACGAGGTGTATTTGTATGAATGAGTAAGATTCCCAAGCTGTGATTGTTAGAAAAATTTCTCGAACTCGATCAACATCAAACATCACCAGCATCGTACAGATGTCACCAGTGCCGATGAAAATGCTTATTGGTAATGAATGTGTTCAGATTAACCTAATTAAAATGACTGAACAGAATGCTCGTACCTGGATGTCATGTCTAATCGTTAATTGCTCCGCACGGCTTTCTGAACGTTTATGTTAGCATTGATTGCGCTAACGTCAAATTTGTAATGTATTACACATTGCGACGTGCAAAATCAAACAGAGAAGTAGGTTTTTCGGGGGGAAAAAATTGGAAACCAACATTGAATAATTCATTTGTGCGATATAATTCTTCTGATAGAGCACATATGTTTTGCCTTGACACCGTTAGCCATAAGGTATCCACTATCATATTCCGGAGTTTCATACGAGAGAGCACGTTTTGTACAACAAACAAGAGTTCATAGAAGCCATACTTAAATGGTAACTCATACATTTTTCACAAAAAGAAGCCAAGCATTATACCAGAGAGCAGGACTAATAGAAGCCAAGCTTGCTCAAAATCAACGCTGACTCATGGAGTTAGCTTTCGCAACAGCTTTAGTATTTCTATTTTCGCTACATTCACTATTGCGCATTATTCATTATTGACCATTCAAAACTTTATCTTTTTGCGGTACACTTGAATGGAAACCTTTGCCAATATGTAAATGATCGATTATGCCTATCGCTACGTGAAGAAAGCAATGAGAGTGTTTGCTAAGTTAAAATTTAGAAAACGTAGTATGAATAACACGGCTATAAGCCAAGGAGAGAATCATTGCATTTATCTTAGTTGAAAAACGCCAAATAGAAACAAACTAGTAGATGTGTTGAACGCCATGGGCGCACGACATGCGGAATCGGCACACCCTGTCCACGCGGGTAATGGATGATGGTCCATGGGCGGCCGTTTAAGAGGGGGTGCTGCAGATGACATCTGCAGGGGGTGGTCGGGGTTGATTCCCTGCTCAATGCGAAAAGAAAGCAATGTGAAAGAAACGTGAACGACGTGACACATTGAAGCAAAAGTCTAGCCCTGCAGGTGATGAACGATGTCCCACTTTCCTACCACGTACGCTTCGTGCGAGTGCAGTTGTGCCGCACATTTTGCAGAGTGAGAAATTGCCCAGTAAGCGATCTACGTGTCAAAAGATCGGGTGTAATCTTATATGGTAGCATAAGAAAGCAGCAAGAAGTTAGCTAGCCAGGCAACGCATGTTTGAATGTCTATGCGAACGCTCATTCCGAGGGTTGCAATGTGGAATTGTTGGTAATGAATCTTAAAGGGGTGTACGGTAGCACGTTTAAAAGACGGGATGGTGGTCATTCGCCAAATGGTCAGTGAGCTATACGTAGACATTGCGTTACATGTAACTTTTCATGGCCAATGTGTGTCTTATTTAGGTATTATACAATCTGTGTTAGGTGATTTTCTGTTGAATTAGACTAGCCGATAGAGTGGGAGGGAGTACCAGAGAATATCAAGTCAAACCTTACATATATATACATGAGGTTGTTAATAAGGTTTAATGTGGTAGATACATCACTATTGCCTGCCTGCATGCTCTAATCAGCAGCGCGTTATATTTGGCGGGTTGGAGACAAAAGTAGATGCCAATGTGGTTGCAGCCAATATTTTCGGCCCTCTAGCGGTGCTTCGAAAAACGCGTGCCGCGTTTACCAACTGCCAGATAAATTATCGGGAGTCAAAAACTTCTCCCCTGGACGTCAAGCTTTTTCTGGTGATGTGGTTTCTCTACCACCAGGTGCCACCAAGTGGCAATGTATGCAAAGGCAGCCACATAACGAGACGGTAGTGTTTCATTTTGCTGTGAAAAATGTGTGCCTCTGCATCCGAAGAAGAAACATAAAACGAAGTAGCACTCAGGGTTATCTGCAATGAATGAAGTGTTGTTGTACACAAAAATGGAAACTTAAGACAGGGGAAAAAAAATAAGCGATGTGGTTTCACGGGCAAAAAGCACAACTGAATTTACTCTGTTTGAATCTCACATAAACCACGGTCACTTTGTATTGGCAACTACCACATTACAAAATGCCATTACAAATGCCATTACAAGCCTTGGGAGATATGCAAAGGGGGAAGGCAGCTGGGGAGGATCAGGTAACAGCAGATTTGTTGAAGTATGGTGGGCAGGTTGTTCTAGAGAAACTGGCCACCCTGTATACTCAATGCCTCATGACCTCGGGTGTACCCGAATCTTGGAAGAACGCTAACATTATCCTAATCCATAAGAAAGGGGATGCCAGAGACTTGAAAAATTATGGACCGATCAGCTTACTGTCCGTTGCCTACAAACTACTTACTAAGGTAATCGCAAATAGAATCAGGAACACCTTAGATTTCTGTCAAGCAAAGGACCAGGCAGGATTCCGTAAAGGCTACTCAACAATAGATCATATTCACACTATCAATCAGGTGATAGAGAAATGTGCGGAATATAACCAACCCTTATATATAGCTTTCATTGATTACGAGAAAGCGTTTAATTCTGTCGAAACCCCAGCAGTCATGGAGGCATTGCGGAATCAGGGTGTAGACGAGCCGTATGTAAAAATACTGAAGGATATCTATAGCGGCTCCACTGCCACCGTAGTCCTCCATAAAGAAAGCAGCAAAATCACAATAAACAAAGACGTCAGGCAGGGAGATATGATCTCCCCAATGCTATTCACAGCCTGTTTACAGGAGGTATTCAGAAACATCGATTGGGAAGAATTGGGGATAAAGGTAATGGAGAATACCTTAGCAACTTGCGATTCGCTGATGATATTGCCTTGCTTATTTACTCAGGAGACCAATTGCAATGCATGCTCACTGACCTGGAGAGGCAAAGCAGAAGAGTGGGTCTAAAAATTAACCTGCAGAAAACTAAAGTAATGTTTAACAGTCTCGGAAGAGAACAGCAATCTACAATAGGTAGCGAGGCACTGGAAGTGGTAAGCGAGTACATCTACTTAGGGCAGGTAGTGACGGCGGATCCGGATCATGAGACAGAAATAACCAGAAGGATAAGAATGGGCTGGGGTGCGTTTGGCAGGCATTCTCAGATCATCAAGAGCAGGTTTCCATTATCCCTCAAGAGAAAAGTGTATAATAGCTGTGTCTTACCAGTACTCACCTATGGGGCAGAAACCTGGAGGCTTACGAAAGGGGTTCTACTCAAATTAAGGACGACGCAACGAGCTATGGAAAGAAGAATGATAGGTGTAACGTTAAGGGATAAGAAAAGAGCAGATTGGGTGCGAGAACAAAGGCGAGTTAATGACATCTTAGTGGAAATCAAGAAAAAGAAATGGGCATGGGCAGGACATGTAATGAGGAGGGAAGATAACCGATGGTCATTAAGGGTTACGGACTGGATTCCAAGGGAAGGGAAGCGTAGCAGGGGGCGGCAGAAAGTTAGGTGGGCGGATGATGGATGGATGGATGGATGGATACAACTTTCTTGTACGTCCGGCAAGGTTTAACACGACCCGGGCTCAGGTCTCCCATGGAGGAACGTCAAGGCCCTGCCTCAACGCCGCCTCACGGGCTTGCTGGACTGCCCACGTCTGGATTCCGAGGTCTGAGCTGCGCAGAGCGGCGGCCCACCTCGACGACAGGGTCTCCGGAGTAATTGCCATCCCTCCTATAACTACATTGCACTCCCACAGCATGTGTTTGAGTGTTGCTGGTCCTTCCTGGCACAATTTGCTCGTGTCGTCCTGATGCTTATCTGGGAAGATGCGTTTGAGACGGAATGGATTAGGGAACGTGTTTGTCTGGAGTTGTCGCCAGGCGACGGCCTGCCTCCTGTTCAATTTGGGACTCGGCGGGGGGTATATCCTTCTGGCGTTCAAATATGCACTGGTGATGTCGTTGTATCTTGTGAGCCTGTCCCGTTCTGCTCGAGAGCGTTCGCTATCGTGCGAGAGGTGTTGCCCTGTTCGGCGTGGCGGTTCATGTCTCGCGCCGTCCGGTGCGCCGTCTCGTTTAGGTTCGGGAGCGCGTCGCCTTCCGTGGTTACGTGCGCGGGGAACCATATGATCCACGAGCTCGCGGTTTTGGATCTGCCCGCTTTGGCCAGAATGGACATGGCTTCCTTGGAAATTCGACCTTTGGCATAATTCTTTACTGCCGTTTGCGAGTCACTTAATACGACTTCGCATTCCTGTTCTGTGAGGGCTAGCGCAATCGCTACTTCCTCCGCTATTTCTGAGTGTTTGGTGTATACACTACGTGTTGTTCTGATTTTTGATTCTGCGTCTATGACTACGGCGGCGTAGTCATAGACGCCGTAGTCGCAGCGTCGTAGTCATAGACGCATAGACGCAGCCGAATATGCGTTCGCATATTCGGCTGCGTCGACAAAGCGCGCGTTTCTGTCCCTGCCGAATGAACGGAGCAGAACCTCGGCTCTTGCCTTTCGTCTACCTCGGTTGTAATCGGGGTGCACGTTTCTTGGGATGGTTGCCACCGTAATGGTCTCTCTGATTTTGTTGGGGATTTGCATTTTCTGGCCGTGCTGGTTGTGGTACGTTATGCCGAGCGTGTTCATAATGTGTCTTCCCGTCGTGGTGGTCGACAGGCGTTCGAGCTGCGAGATGCGTTGTGCTTCGGCTATTTCTTCTATGGTGTTGTATATGCCCAGCTGAGTCAGGAGCTCGGTGCTCGTCGATTCCGGTAGGCCCAGGGCTATCTTGTACGTTTTCCTTATGAGCGTGTTAATCTTGTTCTTTTCCGCGACGTACCAGTTGTGGTAGGCGGCTACATAGGCGATGTGGCTGACAACGAATGAGTGGATCAGTCGAATGACGTTGTCTTCCTTCATGCCCGCGTGTCTATTGGTTATTCTCTTTATGAGTCTCGTGGCGCTGATGACTTTGCCTTCGATCTTCCTCACGGTTTCACCGTTAGCTCCGTTGGCCTCAATGATCATTCCGAGGATTTTGATCTTGTTCACTTTGGGGATTGCGTTTCCGTCTTGGGTGTACAAGCGGATTTCCTCGTACTCCCGGGGTCCTGTGTAGCTCTTTGGTGGCATGCCTCTGCGCGTGGGCCGGTAAAGGAGTAGTTCGGACTTGCTCGGGGAGCTGGGCGGATGAGATTAAGAAGTTTGCAGGGACGGCATGGCCACAATTAGTACATGACCGGGGTAGTTGGAGAAGTATGGGAGAGGCCTTTGCCCTGCAGTGGGCGTAACAAGGCTGATGATGATGACATTACAAAATACAAGCAAACTGATATAATATAAAAGAATCGCACGTTATGAGCTGCTGCCAATGTATTTTTTAACTTCGTCCGTGTCTTTGCTTTCTAGTTTAGGAGTTACGAAAATATCTCCTGTTTATTTCATGCGTATTTTCTGCCCGTACGTACTTCGCACATTACCACTGAATTCTTTGTTTATCCAAAACGTCGAACTTACAGAGGGATCCAGTCCTCTACAAAACACGACATCGCGATTTCTGGTATGTCCCATGGCCATTCACTTAATTTCGGACACAATCTTTGAAATGTGCTTTTCGTTCAACCCTAGATGGCATTTGTCTACCAAAGAACTTACTTATATGCCTATAAGGAAATAATTTTTTTAGATATCTTTCTTTTGCTTGTGGAGTCAATCATCTGCCCGCATGTCACTGCCTGCTGTACTTTCGATAGATCGGGACTTTACCAAGCCGTAATACAATTGCTTTTATCCCATGTTCTCAACCACTTTATGCGTCACGTGTCTCGAACAAATAAAGGACTCAAAACAGGTACGTTGTGGCGAGGCAGCCAAAATGGTTTTGCCCACCTTGCATGGGTGAAACGCACATCTCATTCTAAGTGAAGAAGCGTGTTTGTAGTTTTTCTCTATCATAAACTGAATAAATCAGGATAAAGTTAGCCAGGGACACCTAGATCATAGTGCTCTTGTAGCCTTCGTCTTTGTGCGTTCAGGGAACCTAGCCGAGTATTACAAAAAAACACCTTTCTTTTTTCTTTTCCACTTCAATATCTCGCACACATGCGACCAGCAATACCGCGTAATTTTTTTTTCTGAAGCACTTTATATTTAAATCCGAGGCACTGTAATCAAGCAAGCTGCTGTATTGTGGGACGATTAAATAAAGAAATAAACACTATAAATGAGCCAACACCGCCATTTGCTTCCGTCTAAACTTAACCAGCGCTTACGAAAAGTGCTATTTAAGACACTCAAGCGTTCGGATTCTGCTGCTTTAATGATCGCCCGGGATTAGATTGCGTTTTCGATGGACCTTACTGTTTTTTTTTTTTTGTATAGGAGCTTCGTACATATATACAGGGGCGTCTTTCAGGGTTGAAGAGGAAGATGAGCTGAAGATACCAATGGCGATCAAGCAACGCGCGTGCGGAGAATTTCTTAATGGAGTATTCGGAATTCACAACGGAATGTCGTTTCTGTTTTTCTTTTCGTTCTGCTCCACAGTACGCCTTATCACGTTTTAGGCTCTTGCATGGGGGTTCCTAATGCACCGAGGAAATGAGTTCCGCCTGGCCTGCGCCGTGTTTTAATGCGCCGCTGGTATCGGCGGGGAAGCTGCGGGAGACGTGGGCTTCACGGCCGCGCCCACGTGCGTACTTCTAGATGACCCGCTTACTTCATGAGCGATAAGCTCACGCACCTGAGGGGCCGCGAAGCAGGTGTCCTGGTGAAAATGCATCTCGCTCTGGGTCCAGTGTGCACGCGTCATTGGTGCTGATTAGACGCAGAGCGAAATCGAAATTTGCATATTCTTCTGACTTTTCCTTTGTTGATTATGGACGGTGTGTACTCACTGACCGGGACGATTTCACAGCATTGGGCGTCTCCTGTTTCTTCTCGTTCTTCGTACGTAGTAAGAGCTGCACTCTGCGCAAATGTCTCTTGCGGCTGCAGGTCTGGTGAGTGCTAGATGAAAGCCCAGAGTGTCGTACACTAATTACTGCAGAGACAACTCCGGTGCTGGTACTGTGGTCGACGGGCGCTGCAATCGGGGTGGTTAGGACAGCATGGGAGTCATGCGACGTACATGGTATTGCCTAAACTTCGTCCATTGGCTTCAAGTGGCTTCGTGATATCGTAGACTCATGATTGTCAACCAAATACTACGTAGTAAATTATTTAGGACGCATTATTCAAAACTGTCCAACCGCAGGATTCAAGCAAAGCACTTCTAGCACAGAGGCCCGATATGGAAACCATTGCGCCACAGAAGCACGCAACAGCCGTCGAACGCTCTTATCGATTTCTCGCGGACAAGTCGCCGCGTTGAGACGCTTGGTGGGCTTCGATTTGGCCACCTCGCCAGGCTGAACCGCTACATGTAGCAGCAATTGAGTGCGTTCACAAAGTCTTTTGCGCTTTGTAAGGTATTGATTGCTGGGAAATTTGGGGCAGCGAAAGAAGATAGAGCGTAATAAACGAAGTCGCAAGAACCTCTGAAACTACAATTACGAAGACCAGACAAATCCATGCAATTCGCGTGATTCCAGTGGTGGCTGGTGGCTGAGCGATCACATTGCGAAAGTTCTCTCGAGCAATTACTGTAGGCAACTCCATGGATGAATGGAAAAGAACCGAGAGTGAATCATTTCATTCTGGCAACTTGTAGTTTTGCTGTCTATGGCGTTCGAAATACTTCTTTGAAATCTTTTGGTTATGGTAAGACTGTGAAATGTAATTCAGTTTACTGTATACACGTGAATTAAGTTCACTCCCTGGAACCTAGGTCCCTCTATGCTGTCCTGACTAAACCCTGTACCGAGATCTGTATTACTTCATGTACGTCTTATGTGCCTAGATTATACAAAGGCCTGTGAGAGAAAATAGAATACACAAGCTGAAGGCTACGTCAGCTTCTGCTGCTGTAGGCAAACACATCAGACAAGTCGCCCTATACAGCACAAGAGCCTCAATAAGAATAGTATTTATCTTAGCAACTTTATACATAGCTAAATCTAGTGGGAACAGCTGAACTAAAACAACAAAGAAAGAAGAAAGACGGACAAGGACGTCACTGTTTCATCCTTCGTGCATTTGATTAGACTACAATGCTAACTTGGGATCATTCTGGTTTCCAAACTCGAAGAATAAAAATCAGAAGTTACTTGTCGAACAAACTTTTGTCGTCCACCATCAAAGACCGATCCTCTCAAATAGTGAAGCGCAAACACCTGAAGAAAATTCTTGGAACTCCTTCGAAACTACCCAAAACAGGATGTGAGATTTTTGTAACGAAAATCAAAAGTCTTCTTGGCGCATACTTATATATTATATATACTCGTATGCAAACTCTGGTTGTAGCCGTAAGACGTTCATGAACGTTCAGGTCCTGTCCTGGCAAGACCGTCTGAAACTTACCTGGAAGTTTCATCTCGAACTCTTATCCCTATCTTGCTAAACAACGTGATAACATAGGCTTTTGTGCATAGCATAACGCTGTAGTTCAAAGACCCTCCATACCAGTTTAATGCCAGTAGCCATGGCATAAATGTAATAGTAATGAAATACTTCGCAGGCACCACGAAAGCGTTTTAGAAAATGCCTCCGAATTGAGCAACAGAACTCATATCGCTGGGTGAGTGCTTGCGTAAAGCGAATGTCTGTATAAAGAAGTTTCAGTTTAGTGACGAAGCAAGTTATCACCCGACAAAGGTTTGCGAATAGCGATGCTAAGGGTGCTCCGCTTCAGTGCTTTGTGGCGTGCTTCGCTCCACAGGCGCCAAATTACTTCGCTCGCATGTCTTGTGAAGCATGCAGCCGCTTCACTAGGGAGGAATGGGAGGGTGTGCTTTGGACCGATTACGACCATGTTTCCTTTTTTTTGAGCATATTTCTGTTTCTGTTTTACCCAAAACTTCCTACATTAAACCAATAAAAAGTCTTACAGAAACAAAAGATCCTTAAGCGGACAAAAAAACTCGAAGGCTAGTGTAGGACGTTTTCTATTTCGCTTGTTTTCCTACGTCCACCTCATTTTCATTGTTTACTTCATACGTTATTGTTGTTTACATTTCAATAGACGCCTCCTTGTACTGTGATAGGCGCTCGTTTTTCATTAAAATGCGAATTAAATCTGTTTTACTAAGGACTACGTCGATCTGTTCGAAACAGTTTCAAGCGAAGCATACAGAAAGAAAAAGCACCTAACATGAAATCTACGTTGCCACCTTATTTCGTTCCTTGTATAAAAAACGGTATGCATGGTAAAAAAAAAAAAGATTTGGGGAAGAAGAAACATCCACTTCGTAGTTAACATTCTTTCACCAAACACGAGAAAAACAGGACCTTAAGCCCAATAGTATTTCGAGAACACTGCACGCAATAGAACATGGTCCCTGCTTTTCGAGTGATTTTTCCCTCTTTATTTCTGATAACGACAACGGCGTTCTGTAGGTCAGAAAAATATATTCTAGGCCCTTACCTTTGAACGCTAGTCTTGTACAGCTGAACTTTTTACCTTTTTAACTTTTTCTTCTAATGTAATTGTGAATGAAGAAATAACGAGAAAAAAAAACGATGGAACGTCGTCATTTCAACGGCTCGTGACGGTGGCTTTTTAATTGCTAAAGCGAACACAAGAACTGATTAGAGCAAAGCAGCATGAAGACCGAATTGGGCTGTTCCTTATTTGATGGGGCATTAGTGTGGGACATTAGTGTGGTATTCGGCACGAATTCTCAGCATCATTTGCTCAAATATTTTATAACAACACTAGTAGTATGCTAGACGCACATTAACATTTAATGTGGCAGATTCGGTTCTTTCTTTTATTCCGAAGCATTATTCAACTCATCAAGGCACGTTCTACTAGATAGGTAGATACTTGCATCACCACGATTCGGGTCTTTTAAAGGAAAATCCAATTAAAGTGTTTAATGGTGTTACCACACCTGTCTCCCAGCTTAGCAGCTGGAGGCTCTAACATATAGTTCACACTGTCGCGCATACACCTGGCATGCCAAACCCAACAAGCTCCGTGAGCCGTTTGGTGCATGAGTCACGTACCAGTTTTTTTTTAGTTTGTTCCTCGTGGTAGCTAGAGCGGTGATACGCTTTGTCAGGCAGAAATTCCTCCTTGACTATGAGCCCACATTCGTCAGTCCTTTCTTAGTAGCACCTAACCACACGTAGATGTGTGATGCTGTATTTTCTTTATGATCTACCCAGGTCCAGCTTGTTTTAACTTATTTAATAAGTCAGGAGCGGCTAAATTAAGTCCAAGATATCGAAGCAGTTTTAACGTTTTTTTTCAAAAAGTGTGTTTTGTATTATATTCTCCATTTTATTACTATCAGCATTTCTCGGGAATTTAACGCTCTTGTCCGTTTGTTCATTTTTATCTCGCTTCTGTCAAACAGTGACTCATGTTCTGTACCAGCTTGGGCCGCTAAGACATCGCCGCCCGATCTCCTGCAGAGCAAACAACACAGTCCACATAATATAGACCCGAATAGGCAACTTCTTGCTGGACGCCGTCCGGCATGGTAGGCACCTTGAATCACTACGTATGAACCAATTGATATGTGTCCAAACAGTAAACCTGAGCACTTCGCACCTGTTATTAGTACATGGGTCACTTCTTCACCAAACGCCAGAATAGACGCGCCAAGGTGAAAGATGGGGCCATCTGTCATTCTAAATTCTTCAAAGGCTTTTGATTACGTTGCTCATCAGCGATTACTACTGAAACTCGCAGACATTAACGTACACCTCACCGCTGTAGCCTAGATTTGGTATTCCCTCTCATCTAGAGTACAATGCACGCGTCCTAACAACATTAGTTTTTCTCCTACCCAAGTATCACTTTGTGTTCCGCAGAGTAACGTTCTTGTTCCTCTACTTTTCGCAACCTACATTAGTGGTTTACTTAGTTTTGTCTTAAAGCATCAGCCATCTTGCCGATGTCTGTGCTATATTTCGCATTATATCATCTGCCCACTGCAAGGGTATTCTTCTAGCTGATCTTAACGCAGTCAATAACAGTTGTTGAACGTGGGTAATTTCTCCTAATGTTTCTAAACGGAAATTATTATCATTTTCAGGGTGTAATCACAGAATCTTAACATCCTATCAACGTTATCAACATCAACGCACATGACATACATACGCGCGAATGCTTCGAGACCATTAGGGTACGTAAAACGCAAGGTTATAATCTTACTAAAGAAATTCGTAAACTAGCTCGTCTAACAATTGTTCGACCTCAGCTTTATCACGCCGCATTGATCTGGTCTCCCCATCAAAAACAGTCAATCGAAAAGCTTGAATCTATTCAGAATCTATTCGCGTTTTATTTCACGTTGTTATGACTATTACAAAAGCAAAACTCAAACTCGACCTCTCACTACAGCCCTTGCATGGTCATAGTGATATAGCCCGGCTATCATTATTTCATAAATAGGTCCATAGCACAGCGCCATCAGTTTTGCCTCTTGAAACTCCTCATTACAAGTCACAATGGTTGTAAAATCAGTTGAATGCCATGCACATCTACGCAAAGATTAATTCATTTACCTACTCCGCTCTTCAAAGATCCATTCTTCTTTGTAACGATCTTCCTAACGCCATCGCTTATGAGAGTGACGAAGAAAATTTTCGGCCTCTTCGAACGCATTTCTCAAACTCTAAATAAGCTAACTTGCTATTTTTCCTTGCCTTTCCCGTTATTAATAGGCTACTACCCCTTAAATACCGTTTTGTTATAGCCAAATACTTCACGCTCGCTCTGTAATTGTATTGGTTATATTTTACATTGTGAAAATTTCTTGTTCAATGGCCTCTCACGTTCAAAAGTATTCGGTTTGTCCATTGTACAATTTGAAAACCACATTCCTCTATGTTAGCTCAATTCTTAGAATGTATGTTACGTATATCTATTTATGGTAAATATTGTATATTATAATCCTTGAGTGTAGTTTCCCCCCCCTTACAAAATGCCTTTAGGGGCCTGTAATGTATCTTCAAATAAAAAGTAAAATAAAAATAACAGTACTACTTACAGCTCAAACTAACACGGCATCATCACATTAGTCTTACGCCAGCATCAGCTAACCGCTTACTAGGCTTCTTCAAGTGCAACGTTAAACATACTCCAGTTAACTTACGTAGACTAGCGTAAATCATACTTGCAGAGCCCATAATTGAATACACTTTATTCATTTGGGATCCTACCCAAATATATCTTGTTTAAGACATCTAATTACTACAAAAGCACGAGGTCTGCTTCATTTATTCAGATTATTGTCAATGTGCTAGCATTTCGCCACTAAAAAATCGTTCTCAGCTTGACGACTTATAATATGTATGCGAAATCGTTCGGCTTTCACTGCTTCACAAACTATAACAACACCCGTATTTTAACCAGATTATTTACACAACAGCTCAGAAGCACAAGGACGACCAAAAAAAAAACTGACGGGATACAGCGCTTAACAGGATATTCGAACCACCCACAGCCATGTTTTCCTGCCCATATATTTCTTCTAGGATAAAATTCAGAACTGGTGATTTATCACTCTACGGTAATTTCTCCATTCGCCGAATAATACTTGAAAGAAATAACCTGCCATTACACATAGCTACTGAAAAATATTTTTAATCTTTCCAAGAGCTCCTACGCGCGGAAATAGTTTAAATTCTCATTATGTACACCTTCACCAGTTGACATATTTAGTAGTGTGTAAATTACTTGTTTACAGTCACGCTTAAGCAACCATCTAAATTGCGAGCAAGACCGCGTTTGTACCCCATTTTCTGTATTTATTTTTGTAGTGTTATGTCATTATTACATAATAATTGTCTCCGATGAGCCCCGTATAGCTATTTTTACATGCCAGTTTCTAGTTTGTTTTTATTATCTTGCAGCTCTGCGTCTTTGCCCCTCTTTGTTTACCGTAACTTGTCAATCTGTTTCATTTGTGGATTGCGTATTATCACGTAATCTTGTGCATCCTTGTAGCTTCGTGTAATATCGTTCACCTCACTTTCTCTTTATTTTCGGCCACTCGACCACTTCCCTATGTAATACCTCTTAGAGGGCTCAAAAACAGGTCTAGCCTTAAATGTGATAAAGCAACAGCGCCTCATCCGCAACAAACACCTCGTCTTTCCTGTCCAGGTTTCCGTTTTCCGCAACGCTTCTGCGCTCCCCTTTCCAAAAATCATGTCAAATCAATTAGCCCAACAGGTTACTATTCTATACGCCTCCGTGTCGAGCGCAGCCACTTGATGTATAGCCATAGCAGCGAAGTTTCAGCCACGATAGTAGTGGGTGCGGGTTCCTATATAGCTTCAATTGCGTAGCAGTGATTACAAAAAGAAGTATTGCGTCGAGGTATTATTTGACATTGGCGTCGGCAGCAAGATCTCGGATTCGTGTGGAAGTTGATTTGCTCCTATGGTATAGTGATTGAAAGATGCCATGGCGATATGGCATCGGGATACAATAATAACGATGGTCATAACGTGTAAATGATATGATCGCCCATTGCGTACACCCATCATAAAAATATTTCTAATCACACTAACCTCACTAATCGTCACCAAAGGGTGGATGCGGTGTAAATTATTAGCCATATAGAATCTGTGCTACATATAGAGAACTTCACATACGCGATTTCAAATGCTCTTTTAAAGCCCGTAATCTTTCGTGGATTCACCGGAACGAGTCAACACGCGAATTACTTTATTTCGAGAAAATTTAGAATATTTCAGAATTTGTGGACGTTGGTGTAGTGCTCGCTTCTGTATTTTTTATGCATTTTGGTACTTCTCTCAGCACAACGTACATAGTCGGCAGACCTATAATAAAGTTAGTAAAAGGCACCACGTGAAATTGAACAGCGTACAAACTAGGCACAAATAAATGTTTATAAACACCCCTGCAAGCTGACTATCACATAAAGCAATATTTGAAGACTCCGTACTAGGTACCTGTGCAAATCTAACAGCCACAACATAAAGCAGGAGCTCATCTAAAGCACTTCAATGCTCGATCATTTCACACACTTTACAACACTTTACATGAGAAGAATCTGTTCGTTAAAACCCATGCACTATCTACAAGTGCCAACGGAAACGATATACAGCAACCGCCGATGTGTGTTTATGTTCGTTCTATTTGCCGATATAGGTCGCCTAATGCATCGCCATCGCCTCGAGAACCATCCATTCCGACACGCATAACAAGCTGTCTACTGTTGCATTAGTGCTCAGGTGTCTCGACCGATCTAGTGATGAAAGAAGGGCCGGGATTGGGGCATCTCATTTCTCGTGCGCAGTGGCCGGCAATTCTTGTACTCTATGTCTTCTCGCTGCCTTACTTAGAGACAACCCCGGCAATGTTATATCCATGTGGGGCACGACAACGAACGCTGCTGTCATCCTGCAGAACGCGATCGCTTCCGTTGCCATCTCTCTGTCATACGATATAACAGCGATCGATCTGCGGTAATCGGGTGTCTTGTATATATACAGTATACTGACCTTCACATCCAATGGAACCGAACAACTGTTTCGGAGCAGGACATGCCGGGACAGACGGTGAATCTGGAAAGGAGAAACCCGGGTTGGTCTTTTTGTTTCCAGAATCTGATATCAACGCCGCTTTTTCTTTGTAGGCAGAGTTTTTGTGCGTCATGGAATGAATGGAAACGTGCAGCAGTGTCATGTTTTAGTGCACATTCCCTCAATCACTAAGCTCACTGATGCAACACGACCTCATGAGATGTGAGTCCTTCCTGCTTTTAAAAGTATCTTGTGCTTCCCTGGCTTTCTATTTGTTTTGGTGGTGTCACTTTTCAAGCTTGATCGCATGCCTAAATAAAGCCTCATTCCGATAGAGTGGATGTGCAGTGAGTACTCGGCCGCGAGAATAACCACTTCAACCACTCAACGAGAAGACCCACCTCTTTTTTGAGGTAGAGCTCGCAAATTACAAACAAATTCTTACATTTTATGGACGTTTTGTTTTCCAGGTTTTTGCTTTTCTCACACTTTATCGAAAAAGAGAAGTCAACTTCAGGATGTTGCGTATCACGAGGATATGTTAGTGCCTTGGTAACCGTCGACCGGTTAACGTATACACGTATCGTCACGTCGAGCACAGAAAGTGTTTGTTATAGTTCGGGTATTCACACTGTTACCCTATAATGTTGAGTACAAACATGCCATCGCTGTATACCAGCCATTTGTCCGTCGCAGTGAGACATTTGGGTACTCTTGAACATCGATGTTGAACATTTCGAGAAGTATGGGCAGTTGTGTATTGCAGCGACGTTGTGGACACATCATGACATGCGTTTTGCCAAAAATTGACGTTCTAATAAACAGCACCACTTTCACGTTTCAAAGACGTAAATGTCATTTTATTCTACAATTTATTCCTTATTCAATTTATTTGCCAAATTTATTCCTTATTCTATTATTTGCCAAAAATTGACGTTCTAATAAACAGCACCACTTTCACGTTTCAAAGACGTAAATGTCATTTTATCCTACAATTTATTCCTTTATTCTACAATTTTTCTTTGTAGAAATGGAACTACATAGCGTTGTTGCTCCTAGCTGCGCAATAGTACCGAGTGTTCCAAGAAGTGCGTTCGAGGCTCTTTAAAAATCAGGAATATGAGTTAAGCAATTAATTTTATCTCTGTCGCTTTTAAGGCAAAGTCAAACATTTGAAAATGATCAAAAGTAGTGACTAGACAAGTAAATATTCAAAACAGACCTATTCAACTCCTTACCGGAAAATCCAGGCAATTTATCCCAACGGAAGACTTCAGGCGCACCATCCGAGGAGCTCACAAGTTTTTTTTAGGAATGCAAGAAGTTGATGCTGGTGATGTTCATGGGTTCATGAACTGCGGCCAATTCTACGCAGGAAAAGGGGAAATAAAGAGTTGAGGAGTGCTACTGTGGTACGCATAAAAGATGACCATGAATGATTTGATTGGCTGTGTCTCACAGGTGGACGATGCGTCGTGCGCGCATCTTTTATCATGCCGCGATTTCAGGGGCTTCATTGTTGCCGGCGGTGAGGCGCAAGCAACACGTCATTCGTGACCTTCTGCAATGGCCGTCATAGTTTCGCTTTTTCACTATGCAGTTTCGCCTTTCTGTGTGAAATTTCTCAATTTCACTACGCTAGAAACATTTGGCAGCGTGAACTTTTCACGTTTATCGTAACTCTCACAGGCCCCTCCGAAGGCGCGTTTCAAGCCTTCCGTCAAGAATAATCACACAATTCTTATAGCAAAAACATTATTCAGTGTAATTTGCTGGTTAGTTTCCTCATTTATTGCATACAGTGATTTTCAAACCTATGTCCTTGGGATAAAGCAATCCAGAAGAAAAATAATTATCTCATCATTCCTACGTTTAAGGAATCTTAAAGCACTTGGTGAGACACATGGTGTTATACGCTTTACAAATGAGGTACTAAGGAAAGCCAACATTTTTTTTTTTTTGAAAACTGAGTAACCAATGTACTGCGGCAGTAAGGAACGAGGAGGCGTAAATTTTCACGTTATCTAGGAAACTGTAAAGAATGCTCAATACTGCGCTAGGAGTGATAAAAAGGGGCAATGATAGCCGAAGCTTTATCCAGCCAGAAAGGTAGCAAAGTTGATCTATGGGAAAAAACGCGTCTCACATTCTAGTTCATGGAACGCCGAGGTGTTCACAACAAACACAAAGCGTTTGTACACAACACGTATGCCATGTTTCCAACACCTCGGCTCGTAATGGCACCCCATGGCGGTTGCAACGTCTGCGTTGCGCTTCTAATCTCGGAGGCCACGCGGAGCAGATGGAGCAACGTGACGCTGTCGTGTTTAGAGCTGCACTACAAAGACAAAATGATTTAAAGCATGAAATAGTTTTAGCTCCCGTTGTCCGCGACCTTCAAGTCACCTTGAGACAAAAGCAAGAGCCACCGTTGTCACATGGGAAGAGGACTTTTTACCCGTAGGGAAACCGAGACCAGGAGCTTTCGCGTATTTAAGAAACCAGCATCATTCGCTACGTTGACCGCAGCGCTCTCCCTCTACCTGGGTTGACTGGGTGGGGGGCTTTGGTTAGGGCCAATGGTCCATCCAGGACAAAGGGACTGCTGCAGATCAGCACGACCTGAGCTGCACTCCCCACAAAAACAGCCATGTCAGTCTTACCGGGACACGAGCCCCACAGACCCTAGAGTTGTCCTAACACAAAGAATGTCAGGGCAGACAACCATGCAGGCCATCAGAGCCATCCGCGGTTTAGCGCTACCACACGAGGGTGCGCCACGACTGGTTCTGGCTCTGCGTTCTATTAAGGCTAACAAAAACGCGTGGATCGACTGCCGCATACGGTCAAGTTGGGCGACCTTAGTCGCATGCATCATAACTTAATAAGGGGCATTCCATAGGACTCGTCAGATTTCGTGGTAGAGCGAGCCCACACTTCGAGACACATCTCGCATAAGCAATGCCGTCCCCGGGTGAAATGGACAAAACTATTTTTTTGTGCTTTCGAAAGCACTTTGTGAAGGCCTGGCGACCGTCACGCGAAACATGCATGACAGCGTGGTGCTCAAACTTGGTAGACGCACTCGACAAGAAGTAGCACGAACTGTTTGACCACCGGCTTAGGCAAAGGGTGCAAAAAACGAAGAGTCTGGAGAAAAACACCTGAAAGGCTAGAAAGACTATCTATCAGTTACTTGACACACGGAAACCTATGACCAAAGCTGCACGCTGCACTTATATATAAACATACATGTGATTTAGTACCCGTAAGTAAAACGGCGCTCAGTCCAAGATATTTTGTACGTCGGCGCCAGCACGCAATCCGGGATCCCTTTTGTCACGGGTCTGTTATTTCGAAACACACACTGTGCGTAATGGTATGTACAACAAATATAATGTATGAGGCAGATGAGAACTATAAACGGATTGAAAAATTGGTATGGCGAGACGCGCACTATAATTTTAGCTTGCACAGAAATACTTAGTGAGCGATCATTTTAGTTTTTCCCATGAGGGTGCAAGAGAGTGCTTCAGAGGTTGAAGCAAATAATGTCTAAACAATGAAGGACTATCGTGTGTTGCTATGAGCAGAAACGTTTTCAGTTATTATAGATCACTTCTAGGAATGCCCAGAGGGAAAAGCTTTAAAGATGGCATCTCTTCAGTGAGCAGAGTATTTTTCTCTCTCTCGTGATATGGCACTAGCGAAAACAACAAACAAGAAACTATGCCGGGAAATCTTTCGAGATAGTTTGTTCTGGAACATCTTAGCAATGGAAATCTTTTTGATGGGATAACAATATCAGTCGATGCGTGGAAGAGACATAGAGACGTTATTTCCGAGTTAATGTTCGTAATTATTTTCTCGGCATCATTCTTAGAAAGAATACAGCGGGCGTGCCCACCAAAAGATCTGTGCTGTAATTAAAAAGCACGCAGGTAAGATCCAGTTGGCACGGTAGGGCTAGCTAAATGCCGCAGTGTTCTTTTGCGTGCCTCACTCTTGTTCTTCCTTCCTATTCTCCTGTCGGTTGAGAAATCCAGAGTTTCGGATGTCTCGTCTCCGAAGCTTTCTTTTGTTCTAGATGTATACAAACAGAATACAACCAACGAGAGAGCCGAGTCTTGAGCTTATTTATACGTCTCGCGTGATCTTCTGATGCCCTGGATCCCTGCCAGCACACTAGACGAGATCCCACGTTCTCACAACTTTGTTATAGTCTGTTGCGATGACACTTTCGTTACAAACTTTCATGCCTGGCTCATTTCTGGTCGTCTGGAGCTCCCGTAGGTTTTCGTTGTGCCTTGCTGAAAGGTACTCTCCTTTTCGCAACATCCCATTCGTGCACTTTCTAGTGATAGGTGTCTTCCTCACGCACGAGTTTTAGAGGTCTTTTGTTTTCACTGCGTTGCAATGTTGGTCTTCCCCATAAAAACTTATTTTGTCTGATTGTGTTTCTAGTCCAAGAAGAGCTTGGTTTCCACCCCTGTTCCAGAGGGAAGAGGCTGTTAGACACACTTTGGTGATACAATAGTAGGTGTTGCATCATCTAGGACATCTCATAATTCTCGTGATAGCTATTGGGTCTTTTTTTTTACATAAGAGCACTTCTCGTAATAAGAGACTTTCGCGGCAGAGCTCTAACTTTTAAGGCTAGTATCCTCGATCATGTTTTGCAATGTGTATGTTGAGCGCCACTGCGCAAAAGTTGCAGTAATTTCCGAATGCAGCTTGTTTGACTTCAGCTCAACATCATGTCTTCATGCAACACGTTCTCCGAAGAGGAATTGAGAAAATCTGGTCCATATTTGCGCCTCGTTATTATGATCAGTGAGACTTCATAGGTTTCGAGCAATGTTCAGCAAATTTACATTTACTGTGTTTGAATGCATAGGTGATGCTCCCTACGGAACAGAAAAAGAAATGGCTAAGTTTTGAGAAGCCACGAAACTATACAGATCAGCATTTGTCTTATTGCTGTAGTATAAATTACTCATCGTTATTTCTAGCGCACATTATTTGGCAATATGAACAAAGGTACAGAAGTTTGAGAATATCTTACTTAAAGCTCACACAAGACTGTACAAGACTGTGCTTCAATGGCCTGATTTGGCAATACCCGTAGGAATTTGTTGCGTTCCGGAAGAACAGGCAATCAAAGTGGTTGGACGCATTTACTAGTCAGCACTAGAGGTAAGCAAAAGAGGTTACAGAATTTATGTGAAAGAAATGAGGGAAGAGGTTGATAGAACTGCTGTCGCTATAAGTACAGGTAACTGTGTATACATATATATATATATATATATATATATATATATATATATATATATATATAATATGACATGAAACTAAGGCACCACTGGTCACCGCAGCACCAAGCGATTATTTTGATTAGCTGATATAAGACAAAACAAAGAGCTGAAACCGACATTGTTCTGGCCCAATTTTGACTCCCTGAGTTTCTTTGCAGGTACCTAAATCGAACTATACGAGTGATCTTGCACTCCGGCCTCGTAGGAATTTATTTATTTATTTATTTATTGATCTCCTCAAAGGCCGCTTGTTGAGACATTACATGATAAAGCGGGTAGTTAATGGCAAACAAAGATACTACGAGTTACAACGGGATATTTTCGATGAGCTGCTTGAATGCAAGTGGGCCGATGATAGTGGCAACTTCGGTGGGCAGGCCATTCCACTCTCGTGTTGCGCGCAGAAAAGAATGGCACCACAGCGTCCGGGATTAGGCCAGTGACTTTGAGATGAGCGAAGCAACAACATAGCCAGTGAGTTACCATGGCGGGAATTTCATTGCCTAATGCAATGCTATGTTTTGAATCAATAAAGAAATGCATTTCGCTCTGCCTCTAGGGACGCGAACGCTACACCCGAATTCATGCAGCAGTGTAGATGTGGCGAGAGGTAAATAACTTTACATGAAAGCATATTTAGCGCCAGCAAACAAGGACGGAAGGGAGACGACACCACAATGCGCTAACTTCAACAACTTGATTTTCTAGGAAATGCACCTATATAACCGTGTTTATCTTTGTGCTTCGCACAAAGATAATGACGTGCGAGAGATTATTGAGGCTCAGGCTATCTGGCGGAATAGTGGCACGTGTGTTAGTGCCCCTTCATTTGACTTGTTAGATAAGGAGATCGCTTTCTTGGATGGGCAAGATTTGGATAAGGTGGCGCATCTTTCATAGGTTTTATATAGGTGTATTACCTGAAAATCAAGCTGTTGAAGTAAGCGCATTGTGGTGTCGTCTCCCTTCCGTCCTTGTTTGTTGGCGCTAAATATGCTTTCAGTTTACCAACACGCCGAACGAATGGCAATGCTGAAATTTTGCATGTTGACAAAAACTTCGTCACCTTGAATATATCAACCACTGAATCAGACTGAGCTTAACAATTACCTGCTTAGCTGTTATCCTGGCATTGGCAGCGTTTCCTCTTCCGAATATTCCCCCCTGATTCAACCACAACTTCGCATGCTACAGTTTACCTTCCACCACGAAAACTCTCAGCGCCACTGGCTGGTAGACTTACCCGCATAACGGCTCTGCATGATGAAATCAGCGGTAGAGTACAGTAGATATGCCCTCTTCACCAACATTTCTTCAGCAGCACTGACGAGCCCCGTCCCGATTCTTTCTTTGAGCCAAGTGCTCGCAGGAATGCTGCTACTACGTTCATTACATCTTTTGATGTGGATCGTGGCGCCGGGATTCTAGGATAACACTGCAGTTTAATTCATGGTGACGCAACGCTATTCTCGCAAAACAAAAAAAAGAAGCGCGCAAGAACCTTCGGAGAGCGTTTCTCAAAGTCGAGTCAAAGCTTCCCGGTAGAACCACTCGGATATGCTGCGCTCTGGGACACTTGTGTGTCAACGCTATTTTATAAAGCTGAAAGGCGGGTAGGTGCTGTCACGCACGGGAAAGCCGGAGTGAAGTAGGCAGGCAACGTAGAACCTCACTGTACCATATAATCGATAGACGCTGAGGTAATGATTTTTTTTTTGAATCTAGGGGCATGCCATCGAATATATGCTGTCGCCAGGGTTTTGTGAAACGTCTTCTGCGTAACAGTGCAGTTGTTTTGCAGATCCGGCGTCCACGTGCCCGTGCTGTAGTACAAAGCTACGTGTTCGACCGAGTAAAAACGCGTGTTGGGTGTGCAGAGTGCCAGTTCGATGTCATATTTTGCGGCGCAAAGGCGGCTGCCGACAGCCTGGGCGGCGTGCATAATACATGTTGCAATTTGGGGGTAATCGTTTTATTCGGTTTCCCTGTCGGTGACTCGGCACAAGAAACAAATATATTGAACCAAGATATTTTACTTCCGCTAGTCTGCTTAGAATGTAGTATCTTCCCAAGACGCACCAAAACTTTACCTGGTTAGAGTAATGCAAAATTGTACCCTGAACTATCAGGGGAATAACACCTTTTCTTTTACTAAGTATTGTAGACTTACTGCCGCTATTGTTTATGAAAGGAGAAGTATGTGAGATTAGCAAGAACACGCCTTATTCATTTGCTGAGTGACTGCTTTAAGGTGCGTTGAAATTTTTTTTCTTTTATTTGTAGTGTACACCCAACACAATCCCCTTACTGCAACAAGAACTTATAGAAATCTGAGGCGGTGAAAACATCGAAACTACACGCTGGTGCCAGACGTCAGCACTACCAGCAGAATGTCAGGTAGGTGTCGTTGAAATGCTTGGCGTGTAGAAAAAAATTCGAGCTGCTGCTGGGTCGCAACGGAAGCCAGACTGTGCTAACAAGCTGCCCCGAGGCAGATGCTGCCTGGCCACGAAAGGCGCTGTCACCACTGGCACAAGAGAAGAAAGTTCGCCGCCTCCATTGTGGGAAGTCACTAAATTGACGGCCTCACTTGACGGCCTCTGGAGCTTTCAGAAACGAAGGGCTGGGCTGTGCTGGTATCTTGTGTTAGAAGGGGCAAGGAAACCGTTGCGGCATGACACGGAAAAGCACATTGTAAGTTGAAACGAGCAAGTTTTGTATGACCGTGGCATATATTTGTACAAAAGAGCAATTAGGATGATACGCTAAAGGCTTCGCAATGATGTTCTGTGGCAATTCAGAATGGCCAAATCAATTAACGAATTTTTTCACAGTTTCATTACGGACAATGTAGCATACGATGGGCTTAGTGCCGTACTGGCTGCACTTTTTGATTATTTTTTTCTGCCTGCTCCTAATGTCACGTTTCTGCTCCAAATAAAAAGCACGTATTTGTGTCGCATTACGCAATGTGTATTTTACAGGTCGCCTGTTTTTTTTTTTCATATCTGTTTGCTAGCAGCAGGTGTGCCTAGTTTATGAAGGCAATAAGCATAAAAGTGTGCTCAGACTAGATGTTTTGCAACAGCAAGCCTGGGCCCAATTTGTTACTGCGGTTCTACTGATTGCTGCGCTTCTAAATTTGAGGGCGAGGCATAGGAGGAGGCTGGTATGCCAGTATGAAATATAGCGTGGCTTTCAACAGCCACCAATTTCCAGGCTGACAACAAAATTACAACCTACATACAACGAAAGAAACACTTTCGGTAGAACCGCTAATGGTTTTCCTGTGGAGAATGAATGGCCCACTAGAAGCCAGACAAACCACAAGACCCGAGCACGGTGCCATGAGAAAAGTACGAGCTTCGGAGCGCGACGATTAGAAATACTTTGGGGAAAGCTGCGAGGTAGAGGCACTTTGCGGTCGACTTTTAAACGGTGTCCCTGCTCATTTTTCTCTCACGTTTGTTCGAGTGGCTTCTTGCTCTTTTGTCTCATGTGTATTGTCGAGTACCGCGTAAATTGTCTCGCATTTTCAACCTATCCTTCTTTTTTTCACATATATATCAGTGGAGGTCCGTTCGTCTTTCACTGTTCTCTAACTGGGATGGCCCGTTTTTTTTTTCTTTATTTCTTCCTTAGACTGATTCTCGTTCTCGGAAAAGCACTTGTTCTCTATTGACAAATGTTTCGCTGTGGTATCTGGCACAAGACTTTAGAGTTAGAACACGTATTGGGGCAGAAAGAAAAACATTGTGTAAAACAGTCCTGCCATTGTCGATGCTCGTAGCGTTTCATGCAGTATCGTTGTCACATCTGTGTCTGGGTCTCCTTGTACGGTATGCTCATTCAACCACAAAAACAAATACTGGAGACGGGCACTGCTGCAAACATGACTCTCTGTCCAATTAGGACGGAGTGTCTTTAATTTAATATACGCTTGCGTACGTCAGAAGCTCTGCGCACTGCACAGATAAAATAATGATTCCAGGCTATAAGAACAAGAATCGCGGGAATTCACCTTTCTTTTGCAACTGTACAAGAAACATATGTGGCTCATTGTACTTGCAATGTCCCAACAGATATATCTGTGCAATATCCAAGTTTGGTTCAATATATTTACCTTAATGCAAGATATAAAACAGGAAAATCGCAGCTCTACACTAAAGAACAAATGCTAGCGCGGACTGTGAATGTGTCGTCATTTTATATGCGTTTATTTACTGCACGTTTGCGCGGTTGGCGCAGAGAATTTTCCAAGAGTCCTTTTTGAGAAAGTTGCAGAAAAACTTTTTTTCAAAAGCTTCTGTTCATCCCGTTGTGCCTGGAATATTTTTTTGTTCCTTCTTGTTACAAGGGTAGTTCAATGGTGCGTTATAAGTCCCCGAGCCCCAGGATTCTCCCCGATTGAGCTTGGATCCTTTTGCATTATCTCCAACATCGGCCCACATGATTATTTGTTCTTGTCAGCATATCTATCACTATTTTTTCCAGATCCTTGCCATAGCCAGGTTCGCTGTAAAAACTGGCGAAGCAGAGTTATGAAGACCGAAAATTTGAACATCTTTGCCTTGCTGAACAGTTTCAAAGCTGTCGCCATCTCAGAATAGTAGGTAGAAAACACAGGTGATCGCGCACAAATAATTCCTTCAGCAATGTGCTCTCCACAACTGCCCCCTCATTCGTTCTGAAGCGCCTCTCGGCACACTAAACAGGCCCACAAAAGTGACATATTTTTCACAGTTTAGTGCTTTTATTTACGCTTTGTTTACATTTAGGCATATATTAACTGGGACTCCAAGCGAAAGCTTTTGTTTTGTCTGTACTGCACTTACACATGGCAACTTACATTCAGGAGCCGTGTGCCGGAATCCGTGTTTACCGGAATAGCGGACACGCTAGACGTCTCCATTATCTCTGAAGGCTCTCCCTTTGTAGCAAACTTCCACCGACAACAACCGCACATGACGTCACTGCACTAACCCTTTAAAACTAACATGCCGAGGAAGACGAGGCCGCCTTTGACGAAGATATGTCCTCCGATCGAAACGTTGGCCAGTCTTTTTGAGGCACCTTATCCCTGTTTATAAACTTTATACCACAGTGTGCTATTCCATCTGTCAGCCCCTTTCTTGACTTCAGACTTCAGCAATGTAATTCGATTCGACCACTGCCTGCTACAGATGCTGTTATCACTGATGTGTAAGGTAAATTTTTCTTTTGGGGCGCGAATTCACTCAATAAACGGTTCAACGTTTTTCTCTCTTTTCTGCAAAGTTCTTTCACCTATTCACCGCTATTACGCGTGGAAAACATAACCATAATTACGCAACAGGTCATGAAGGGATGCAGCACGAACAGAAACAACGCTGTCTTGATGCGAAAGCATCAAAAATGGCTCACTGAGCGTAAGAAACCGGCGTCTACAGCAGCGAAAGGGCATCTAGATTCCCACTGCTTGTGACGACATCGCACATTCACGCCTCGATGGATCAGATCGGGCTGAAGAACACACCTGCTGTAGCGCTGGCGCGCCAGGTGTTGCATCAGGAAGGGGGCAACACCGCGACGCCTCGTCACCCTCACTCTCGGAAGCCTGCGTTATCCGCACCTTCTTTGTCCGCGCAAACTCGCGCCCGCGTTCTAACTTCGCTTCGGCAATCGCTCTAAAAAGAAATGTATGTATAACAAAACAGAATACATTCGAAAGGAAACACGTTGGCCGTGGTGAGTTTCGAACCTACGCTCAGAAGCCGAGTGTCTTCCCCGCAAGGCTAAACCAAGATATCAGGTGTGCGCACTGTGCTGTATGACATCATGATAGTTGGACGGAAATATCCATCGCCAAGCCTGGTGTTACAAAAGCGGTGTCGTCAAAATCACCGCGGCTTACGCGAGAGCGTCCCGATTAGATTCTATCGCAGCCGGGCAAGACAGCATGACGTCACGGATCGAAGCGCACCGGCCCTGCGTTATCTAGTACGCCATGGAGAAAAAAAGATAAATTGTGGGGTTTTACGTGCCAAAACCGCTTTCTGATTATGAGGCGCGCCGTAGTGGAGGGTTCCGGAAATTGCGACCACCTGGGGTTCTTTAACGTGCACCTAAATCTAAGTACACGGGTGTTTTCGCATTTAGCCCCCATCGAAGTGCGGCCGCCGTGGCCGGGATTTGATCCCGCAACCTCGTGCTCAGCAGCCTAACTCCATAGCCAGTGAGCAACCACGGCGGGTGCATTGGAGAAGCGTCTCAACGCGTTCGCTCGAAGTTCATAACTCGAATGACCGCTCAGCGGCGTGCTATAGGACATTGATGTTTTCGCATTCACAACTAGTAAGAAGTGCCTAGGTGTCCTCAGATTTCTTTTTTTTGCTACTGTAACGAAGGTATGGAGTATTACTTAAGATATAGATTGTTCTCCAACTGCGCGTGAGCGCTGTATCTTTGGTTAACCACCATGAAAAATATGAAGGCTATTATTTCCAGTTTGTGGTCGACAGGTACTTCGAACTCAAACCTAAGACATCACAAGGGTAGCTTGTTTCTTCATGTCCCTTAGCAAATCAATACCAGAGAACGCTATAAAAACCGACTAGGAAAGCAGAGAAGAAGTAAAGAATAAGTTTAAGAGGGTCTTGGAACCCTCCCCCCCCACCCCCTCAGACTCGGCCAAAAACACAGTCCACGTTTAGGAGAAGCTGCTGGGAACAACCCAGCCAAACTTTGCTGTCGTTCGTGGTGCATGGAGCTCAGAAGCGAAGCAAGAACCGCATTTTTTCTCAATAACTCTTGTTTCAACACAAGCCTGCTCCTCACTTTTTTCTGGGTCTTTATTCATTAATATAGCAGATTCCGATACGCTGCTGCTATTGAAATAGCTAACACCAATCAAGAAAAGTGCTTGGATCACTGGGTCTCTTTCTACTGTGAGTCGGCATATTTACTGACTCAGCTTAATAAACAGGCTGCAGTAAGGCAAAGTAAGCGATCTAATTACCATAATAATTACGTACTCGCACAAGAGGACGACTACAGTCTGCCCACGCTTGGCGACGTCCGTCAGCGCAGCAATTATACTCTGCCCCACTGGAGTCATAGGCGTGTTGGCTCAATGCGGGGTATGGCTGAATGCCATATTTTAGAACTTTCATCTAAACTAGAGCCAAGCGAAACATAAGGTCGGACGTCTAGAAGAGTGAACCTGCTGGGCCAGTTCATTATCCAATACATTAAACGAGTTTTGTGCCACAAGCACACACAAGAAAGGAGCCAACACGGCCACACAAACGAAGAAGACAACACAGACTCACGCCTGGGTACCAACAAGCGCTCACTCCTAGCCACTCCTAGTTAGACACCTCGGCAGACTTCGCCGCTCATTGAAGTATTGATAGCGCTTCAAATTGCACAAGTTGGATGGGGCTACTGTCCCCCGTTCAAGTGGGGGCAGGATAAAGCCGGTCCACCCCCGGTAGCGGGGACAAACGGGAGCATATGAGTGTGAGCGAACGCTCCAGCGACGTCGTGTGCTGATAGAAAACAGTGCGAATACGCACTGTAGTTGCATGCAGCTGCGTTGTGCTTCGTAGCGAGGATACCGCGGCTGACTCGGGGTTGTCGCGAAGAGTCCGCTGACAGAGCGCACTGCGGCTTGCTGAGGGCAACCGCGTCTGGCGCACGTAGGCGCCAAAATCGGAAGAGGTGGCATCTAAGTGAACATGAAAAATTTAATTTCTACTCGGTGCCACGCTGATGTTCAGTAGGAGGATCGTTGTGGGCCTGCCCCACCCCACCCAAGCCGCTAATTAAGGAGCGGAAACACCACGAGCGCTATGTTTGATGGCCAATAATTTCGATCCTTGCTGAACGCGCTGAAGTACTTTTTGCGGTAAGGTATATCTGAAATTGTGTAACTTAACATTAAATGCATTTCTCAACATTGATGAAAGTGGTTCAGGGCTCAAGGGCAAAGTTGCGGTCGTTGTAAAGAGGGCGAGACAAATAAAAGGAAAAACACGGTAGTTACGCAGATCTACCTAGTTTGGCATCCCTTCCTTAGGGGCGTAGGATACATTTTCCTTATATCTAATACGCAAGAACTTTCAGTGGAATAAAATCATCACCGTTTGAGGACGCTCTTCGCTTGCCTAATGGAAACGACAGTGGTAGAAATGACAGTGGTCAGGAGGACTGCACCCGAGATACCGTTATGAAATAGTTATGTTGGGCTCTATGGCGCAGGAGCAACTACAGCTATGATGGGCCGTTATGAAGTAGTGCGGCCACTACTGGAGCTCAAATAAACGACGAGAGACGACGCATTCTTTGCTGGGCCCTTAAGCGGAACTCGGCAAAGGCAGCATGAAAATGCGAGTGAAAAAGAGATATCAGAGCTCAGACCAAGTCTCTTTCTTCGGATGTTTCGAGATGGAAACGAATGCGAGCACACATCTAGAGATATGAGTGATGGAACGGAGCGTGGCACAACCGCCTGGGTCACCGATCATCCTGCAATGCACCTACACTGCACTTCTTTTTTGGTCCTCCTGCGCAGTCTGCTTCCTAAATCGTATCGTTTTATGGCTGTCTGGGGCGGATTTTTTCTGCTTCAGTTCTCATACGTACGTGGGTGGCCCACACATATTGCCTCGCTTTATGCGCAGTACTGCTACTGCAATGCGGACGACAATGAGGCGCTATATAGTCTTACGATTTTCTTTTATACTTCGATTCGTTCTGAATTTGGGCTGCCTGCATTCGCGCGCATTGTTTCTAGACAACAAGCTTGCACCGCTCCTTGTATTGTCCAATTTTTTTATGTGAGCATGGAGAGTAACTTTCATGCATTCATCTCAGAGTTTCATTCAATAGTGAAAGGAAGTATGTAAACGCGAGAATGATTTTGAAAACTTCTTCAATCACATACTACGTACGGGATGGAAACCACGACCTAGCCCTGTTTTCTGTACCCGCTCTTCTCGATTTTTCTGCTTGTTTCTTCCCATCTAGTTCTGGCTCAGGAAAACTTTAAGCGTCTGTGTCTGGGATACTGTGCATACACTATTCTTTTTTTTTCGCTATTGGTAAGATCTTTCATCGTTTCTGCCCTTCTGTTTTTTCACGATAAGCACAACACGAGAAAACCCATTCCATGCCTACAACCCTCACCAGCGCCATCTTCCCTCAAAACTTAACTGGACAAATTGCGCTTACTAATTTAACGACTGTAAGCTGATGTCATTTGACTTAGCGAATGCTCTCAGCCTTTTTTGCAATATTTCAAAATATATTTCAAGCCTATCCTCACATGTTTTAAATAAGTTTATATTACTGTTTATATATAAGTATTCATCAAAACTGTGGAAGAACTGTCAAAACTGACCAAGAAGAAGAAAGTAAGGGATATTCAAGATTATAATGTGGGAAAGATTAAGGAAGCAGCAAAGAATGGCCGTAGCCGGAAATCAGTGAAAAGAAAACATGGCACGAAGCAAGCACGACGCAGGCACGATGTACGCACTGAAACATAATGAGGGTAATATCATCAGCAATTTCGATGACATGGTCAAACCAGCAGTAGAATTTTATACTGGGCTGTACAGTACAAAGAGCAGTCACGCTACCTTAATTCGAAGTAGTGTGGAACATGATACAGATGTTCTTTCTGTAAATGGTTTTGAAGTTAGAAGGGACTTGCCGTCTTTCTACAACTTCTGTATACAGCTTATGACCATATATGCGCAATGCCTCACGACTTCACGTGTACCCGAAAGTTGGAAGAACGTCAACAAAATAATAATCATTAGGAAAGGACGCGTTAAAGAACTTAAGAATGGTCAGCCCATTAGCTTGCTTAAAGTATGGTAGAAAATGTTCACTTAGATAATTTCAAATATAATCAGCGCAGCACCTGGCTCCAGGCAACCAAGAGAACAGGCTGGCTTCAGGAAGGGATATTCCAGAAGGAATCACGTCCATGTCATCAATAAGGTCATTGAGAAATCTGCAGAGTACGATCAAGCTCTCCATATGGCTTTTATAGATTATGAAAAGACATGTGATTCAGTAAAGAGACGAGCAGTCATGGATGCAATGCGGAATAAAACAGTACAAATAGCATACGTGACTTCTTCGGAAATATTTACGAAAATTCCACAGCTACCTTGATCCTCCACAAGTAGAAACTTGCCGATCAAAGAAAGAGCCAGACAAGTAGGCACAATCTTTGCAATTACATTTATTGCATGCGTAGGATAAGTGTTCAAGCTATTAGACTGGGAAGGCGTAGCAGTGAGTATCAATGACGAATATCTCAGCAACGTTCCATTAACAGATGACATCGTCTAGTCAATCTGAACCGAGAAAGTGTAACGGTCAGGCTGAACATTATTACGCAGAAGACAAAGATAATGTTCAATAGCTTGGCAAATGTACAAGAACTCAGGATGACCTGTCAGCGACTAGAATATGTACAGGAGTACGTTTATCTACGTCAGTTACTCGCAGGGGACTTTCAATGTGAGAATAAATTTTACAGAAGCGTAAAAATGGTTTGGGGTGTATACTTCCGGCATTACCAGTCTCTACTGGGAGCTTACCGCTGTCGTTGAAAAGAAAAGTGTAGAACCATTGCATTCTACCGGGGCTACCGCATCCAGCACAAATTGGGATGTTAACAAAGAAACTCGAGGACACGTTAAGGACCACACAAAGACATTTGTAGAGAAAAACGTTAGGTATAACGTTAAGAGAAATACAAAAAGCGGTGTTTGTCAGAGAGCAAACTGGCATAGCCGGCATTTTAGCTTATAGTACGAGAAAAATGTTCACCGACGAATATATTAATTCGTACTGCTAAATTTGAACGCGTCTCTATACGCTTTTTCATTTCATACGGTTATTCTTTAGCAATGCTAGCTGCATGGACAATGCTTCAAGCTTGATTAGTTGGTCTAGTTTTGTACTGTACTCGATGGCTTTGCTGTCTTTGTTCATATCACTGTACTTGTATTCTTTCGTTAGTGCAATTATTATTATTATTAATATTATTATTACTTGTCCTCAAACATATGTAAACTTGACAAGAAGGGGAAAGCAGGGCGCAGGGTTGAAACTGCCATTGGAAGGGGCGCAATCCTTCCCTACTCTTCAGAAAGGGGGAGACAGAAACATTAAAATAGGAGACAGGAAGGAGGAGATGAAAGAGGAAAGGAAGTAATAATCATGGCAGGGTTGCATTTTTCAATCACTCAAAGGCAATTGTTTATCACAACATGGAAAATGAAGGCTAAAGCTCAGTCATACATTTTTCTCACCCAGGAGGAGGTTGAGGGCTCTCAAGAGGGACATTGTGCAGTGCGGGTGAGAGAGGCAAGATAAATATTTGAAGTGAGGTTGAGCTGTGGATGAAGCTCGAGTTTTTAGGTGGAGAACTAAAAACAAAGAGTAGGGCGTTTGCGTACCCTTGGATTACAAACTCTTTCTCAGTGTTAGTCGTTCGCTCGTATAGATTGACTTGTGCATAGAGCACTTCTCCTTTGCTTCATAATTTGCTCCTCCCGATAATTGCTTGAAATGAGCAATGTTTCAAATCCTTTTAAGAAATAGTAGTCTACCGCCAATATGCCTCGTCATATTTGGACTAAGTTTCATTATCATTGTTGTAAAATTTATTTTACCGTTAAGCACCCTTTAGAAGGCATTACTTAATGGGGGGACGAGAAATGACAAAAAACGACGTGTCCTAAACAAACGCAATAATTAGGAGAGGAGCAGCCGTTTTCCCCAAAAATAAATTCGAGGTGAGTACAACCAGGAACAGAATTTGGCTGACCACCATCGAGTGAACACTGCATTCGAACCAACAGGTAATCTGTGCTAAACGTTGACGAGTTTACATGATTATTAGATTTCACAACTTACCCTCTGTTTTTGATGCTGTTGCCTTCATCATCAAATACGACAGCAATAAATAATGCAAGCAAGGGAAAAAGTGCCTGCGGAGAGAAGCCTTAACGAGCACCCACTGAGGGGAAAGTAAACAGGCAGTACGCTCGACGAGGATGATCAACAAAATGAAGAGGTGACGCAAAAGAGCCAGCAGCTCCAGGTTGTGTCTCAACAGCTGCTGCCCTTATCTCTATGACCCCCGAGCAAAGTTTCCTGCCCCCGTCACGGTCCACTGCAGTGCCTCGTTCGGCGAAATCATCTTCTAGCCACTTTTCTCCGTTTTCCCGGAGTACATCAGAACTCTTCTTGATCAGACAGCCGGCTATGCGTGGTTGCCCGAGGCAACGTGTTCTTTTGCGAAGGCTCGCGGACTCGCGAATGAAAACAAAAACAAGCATAAGTCTTGGAACTCGCGGATTAGATACCATAACCTGAATATCATACACCAATAGAACATGACATCATGAGCAACAGCTTGAGGACGAGATGCAAAGCACAAATAGTAGTTGAAGCAGCACTGGCTCTGGGGAATACCAGTCTTTCTCAACAGTGCAAAGGCAAGGACGGGAAGAGTGCATATACACAGCGCCATGTATGTGAGCTCGTCTCATCCTTGCCCTTTGCGCTGTTGAAAACGAATGTTACACTAACTTGCACAAGCGTCTACAGTGTCTGCAGTACCAAGCTACATTACAAAAATGGTACGATCTTAACTCTGTCGTTACCACGCCTATTCAAATCGTCACTGGTGATGGATGCCTTATATCACCGATTTCACATGTTGGAGCCGTTTTTTATCCACCTGGCACTAAAACTTCAGAATAAGTTAAAATTTTCGCGCTATGGCAACGTTGTGATTTTTGACGTACATTTTTGCCAACAAATGTACGTGTGTCGTCGAGAAGAGAGGCGTGGCTTTCACCTTCTGCCACGCTCGAGAAAGTAGCATGCCACTCACGATTACTCTGCACTAGCATCAAAATTTTGTCATCAAATGACTCCCAGCAAGCAAAGAATTAAAATTATATCGCCGGCTTTCCCGTCCGACAGTGTTGAGGGGTAATAAGTGAAAATGACGCCACCTGTTCAATAGTGAGCTTTGCTTTGGAGTGCGAATTGCTTTATTCCGCCAAACGGTATTTCTGAATATCCGCTACATGTCCAACGCGTGGACTTTGCATTTTCAAACTGTTTACAACAGTTTCGGTTTCACTTCTCTCGTAAAGTCAAATCAAGGGGCGCTGTCGGTGTCACTGGGCAGTTACAGACATTCGCTCCCATGGCATCGTGTCGGGAGAAAAGCTTCGTTCTCGAAACTATGGCGCACCCGCACTTCAATTTAGTGATGAGGACTCGAGTTATGATTGCGAAGATGACAGCAATGCAGATTCAAGCTTTAGCGGCGACGATGATTTGAGTCAGTAGGGGACATAAGCAGCTGTTCACCGGCGAGTTTCCTTTACTGCCTTGAACAGTCTTCTTCCTTGTGCACGCTTATATGCCGATGTTTTTAGCACGACCTGAAAGCTCTACTGATTATATTCAGGGTGCATACTTCGCTTGGTTAGGATGTGCTGCCATCGGCAGCGAAGAAATTTTCGCTTATGCCAAGAAGGCCACCCGTAGCACATCTCGGCCCATTACAATGGAGAAGCGCAAGACAGTTTACAACAGCGTGGGATCTCTTTCTACTCTTCATTTCTGCAGAGAGGATAAATGCAATGTGGCAAAATGCGAACAGATATGCTTGGGTGCACATTCTTATAGTTGCTCAGCTACGCTGAGAGTGATTGCTCTTGGAAGAAGTGCATGACTCTAGACGAACTGATGAAGCACGTTTCTTAGACTTCACATCGGACCAACGTTAGAAGATGCCGAAAAGGCGGAGCTGCAATATTTGTTACGAAGACCACAAAGCTCAACAAAAACCACGCGCGTTGTAGCAAAAGTTCGGAGTGCAACTATGCTTCACAACATCGTCGCCTTCTACCGTTGTCCTTCTTTCTTCAGACAAGTTTTTATTGGTGTCATGCGTGAAATTCTGGTGGTCATGGAGGAGGAGGAATAAACCTTTATTGTACAACCAGCACTTAATGATGTCCGGGCCTAAGCCTTCCACGAAGGGAGGTCGAGGGCTTGCCTCGCCGCCGCCTGACGGGCGTGCTGGGTCACCCAGGTTTGGTCGTCGAGGACGAAGCTCCGCAGAGCCTAATGCAAGCTCGACGAGAGAGTCGTGGTGTTAGTCTGGGTGTACTGTGCTGGGCACTCCCACAGCATATGCGGAAGCATAGCTGGGTCAATGCCACAGCACCGGCAGTTGGGGGTAGTGTAGACGTCTGGAAATATAAGGTGGAGGCGATCGGGTGAAGGGTACGTGTTTGTAGCAGACGCAGGGTGATAGCCTGCGCCCGGCTAAACTTGAGCTGAGGCGGGGTGAAGGTTCGGCGACTTAGGTGAAAGGCCTTAACGAGATCGTTATAAGTTGTCAGATTGTCCCTGGTGTCCAACTCACCTCCAGTGACTCCGGCGCGGGTGACTAGGCCTCGCGCCACGTAATGGAGTGGGTGACCTCCTTGAGATCAGGGAGGTGGGGGTGGACAGGGCCCGCATGGGCCGGGATCCATGCTAGGGAGATTATGCTGTCTTTAGAGTGTGGTGCCTGGCAGAGGATGCGAAGAGCTCAGGGAGAAATACGGCATTTGCTGAAGTTAGTGATGGCTGAGCAAGAGTTACACACGATGGTGTGACAGGTGGGATCTAGAGTGGGCAGGGCGATGTCCACTTCTTCAGCCGTCTCGGCAGTGGGGGTAGTGACGCTGGAGGCGTGGTGTAGGACAGCCAAAAATCGTGTGCCATGGGAGTATTGGGCTGCATAAGCAAATGTGACGCCATGTACGTGAGCAAGGGGTTTTATGATAGCTCCCGCTCGAGCTTGGCGCCAGGCCCTGTTAAATTTAGGGTGCATGTTTTTAGGGATAGGGTCTGTTTAGATGCAGTTACGGATGTCGGTCGGGATCGGTTGTTTTGTGCCCAGTTGCTGATGGTAGGTGAAGCCAAGCGTGGATAGAATAAACCGCCCCACCTCTGTAAGGGTGAGCCGTTGAAGCTGAGAGCGTTGTTGGGCTTAAATGAGTTCGGAAAGGTTGTTGCGACCTCCCAGTTGGTTGAAGAGTTCAGCGCTGGTGCAATGCGGGAGGCCAAGTTCATGCTTGTAGACCCCTCGTATGAGGGTGTCGAGCTTGTTTTGCTCAGCCCGGTACCAGTTGAGGTACGCTGCAACGTAGGTAATGTGACATATGACAAAGGATTGGACAAGACGGAGAGCACTTTCTTCTTTGAGTCCCCCTGGTCGGTTAGAAATACGTTTAAGAAGTCGTAGGGTGTTTTGAGATTGGGCACAGATCTTGTTGAGAGCCAAGGCGTTGGAGCCGTTGATAGAGATGCTCAATTTCAGAATATTTTGTTAAGTGAGGCGTTTCGCTCGGAAAATGTGTACGCTATATACGTCTGTTCTTGCAAAGGCAACAAAAGAACAGCGCTCATCGCGAACAAACATAAGAGCCGTGAATAACCGATTACAACTTTATGTAGACATCTGTTTGCATATTTCTCTGTTTGTTGCCACTAAAGCTTTAACAATTATTTTTCTTTCAATAACGCCAAATCACACGTGGAGTAATCGATTGATTGATTAATTAATTATTGTATAGGGTCTTGTCGCGCAAGGGCCAGTAATGGCCTAAATGCGCCAATCGTCTATTATAGGACGCCTACAACTAATATTTTTAGGAGTTCCTAAAAACAACTGATTCTGGCCCTTCTTAGGATGTTACTCTTCTGTTCGGAAAACACTAATTTTTGCGGAATATAGAATACCGGCACAGATATCTCTTCGTTCTTTCAAGCTCGTGAGTTTTCCGCGTTTCTGCTATAAAGACACCTTTCTGGCCACTGCAAAAGTAAGAAAATGGCTTGTTGCAAGATCTCTTAGAGCTTAAATATTGCCATTACATGTGTGTGTGGGCCAATGATGTGTGTTAGCACCAGCTTGAAACCTATGAAAAGTTTGTGGCACGTAATATTCAAAATATAGTCCCTAAACTGTAAAACAGCTAAATGATCAGCGGCTTTGCTAGGATGCCATCGTGATAGCGACAACAGGCATCTAGCGCTTTATGAATTCTTGTTAGCCAGGTTGCTTAAATAATTAGTGCTCCTGTATAGCATACATGCAGCGGTACTTAAAATGAATCAGTGGAAGGAGGGAGCATCGGGCTCACCAGTGGAAGAAGTCATGCAGTAAATGAACTTTGTTATATTAGCACGAAAGGTGCAATACATAGCTTCCGTGAGAACATTCAAGGCACCGTTACGTAGCTCGTTTCGTTTAGCCTTTACTGGGATACTATACAGTGTGTCCCAACTATCATGCACCAAGGTTTCAATATACGCAAATGCCACGTAGCTGGACAGAAGCAAGTTAATATTGTTGACCGTCGCATGGAGATACTCAGATTATTTTTTGTTGCATTCCGTGTATTTATATGAATAGCTGTAATTAATAAAAAAACTGCGGAAATATTATATTTCGATGAAATGTGTCAATGAGAAAATTGTAGAGCAACATGACAAACCCCCCTTACACCTTTCTGTAGCTCAATACGTGCTACATAAAAGTCTTTTTTTTTTCGAGCGTGAAAGGCACCCGCGATGTACACAAAAGGCCTCGAGTGGCCAATCACGCGGCAATTGTAGCCACCAACGCTGGCTGCATCGAAGTCCAGAAATCAGCCACCTAACCTACAGCTGTGGGAAACGCACCTCACACGCATGTCACTGGGTGTGTATTCATGCTTTGCCAGACTCGCTGAATGAATGCGCCACTGTGACACAAGCATAGCAAGCCCTAAATGTGGTTATATAACATGTGTCTCACTTTTTTTGTGCACGCAACTGACATCAACATTCTTCCCTCGACAGGCCTCGCACGTCGTATTCGTCACCTCGACGATGGCAGCTGACAGCTACGGGAAACGAGGATGGACTTGTGTCATCCTCTTCAGGCCCTTCGTCGCTAACTAATACAAGCTTCGTGTCATTTAGATTCCAGCATCGCTATGCATCTGCGAAATGTTCTTCTTTTTTTCTGCTTGTCATCGGCATGCTGCCGTCGAATCCTTTAACTGACTGTTGTGTAACCACATACGCGTTCTGGCTTTCAGTCATGTGGCATCGTTATATTGCGCTATCGGAGATGCGCTCTCGCGTATGTCACGTGGTGTCACGTGTTGTCGCTGCGCTGTTCCTGCGACGCAGCTTTGTGCACGCCTGCCAAGGGTCTGCTGGTGTTCTGCTGGCTGGCGTGCCTATATAAGCAACCGGCACTGCTGTCTTTATCGTTCATTCTTTCCGTGATGGCCTAGCTTGCCGAATAAACTGTTTTTTCTCCGTTGCTCTGAATTTGGCATCGCCCGCCGTGGTCGCAACATCGTACCCGCGACATCGTGCTCAGCAGTAGAACGCCAAAGCCATTGTGCCACCGTGATGGATGCACACATCACATTGTGAAAACGGCACTGAAGCACAACGCACAGGGGCAGCCGCAGCTGAAAAGAACAACACATTCTGCACCTCGTGGTGTTCGTCACAATTATTTCCCGTCTACTTTGTGTTTTTATGTCATTGTTGTGGTCTTAGTTTCGTTTATGTCGCCGATTTTTCGAAGTGCTAGACCTCGTAACGACAAAGGTTTCCGGTGACTATAGACCAGTCACCGTCAAACCAAACAATAAAGTTTCTACTAGGGTGCGAAATTCCGCTCCCACGTCTGTGAAGTGCAGACTGCTCGAGCAAAGGTAGCAGAGGATTTGCCTTCTCCAGTGTTCTTTCCACGAGTTAACTATTGAGGTTGAGAATGCCTTTGTTTTCTCAGAAAACAAAACTGTCTTATATTTGCAGCTATGTGCTCAGATTGAACCTAATGCTCAAATCCCGTATGGACACCCACTCCCCGATTAACGGCTACTTCACATCAGTGAGGATGAAAGCAAAAACGCTTCCAGTCAAGTGCTGTGTTTGACTCAGAGGCAGATAGAAATTATGTTGAGTGAATTTATTGCATACCTTTCACACTGGATCTATCAGCGAAGCTTGTTTCAGGTTTTCCTTCATTTTTGGGTTCTTATTCCACTCTGCCTAAACAATCCGTTAATATATGCAATATGCAGGGTGGCGGGACTATTCTTGGCAGGGCCTAGATTTTAGGACGAGGCGAGTTCAATTAAAATCGATTGTAATATGGAGGTTTTCTTCGATGTTTTTAACCTTCGCTGAGCTTTTCTTTTGACTTTAGAAATGCACGCATGTTCTAAGCTAGCTAGTTGTTTTTTTTAATAAAACAAACTGCAAAAAGAGATTCCTGTGCTCTTAGGCGCCACCGGCGAGCAGGGCATATTGTTAAAGGCTTTCGTGTTCGTGTGACTTGATTGGTGGCAGATTGACTGGGAACTCCTTCAGCTTTTTTTTTTTTTTACTACGACAACGTATAAAAATTCTAAACTTGGTTTGCTATTGTAGTCTGGCTTTTCTTTTTACGCCGAAAATCACATCAACGTCAGGCTACCATCAATATCAACTTGACGTCCGTCATAGGACAAAAAAAAAACTAAATTTTGCCCGTCCACCACAGCCACTGGGGTTGTAGCTCATCTCTCCATGTCACCGTGCATTTGGGAGCCGTACGTGCTACCCACAGTAAAGGCGCTTAATAGGCTTTCTCGAGGCTCTTCTAGCACCAAATGCACCAAGAGTAGTGGTGCGTGTACAGAAGTTTTGAAAGCCGCAAAAAACAGCATCGTAGAGCTAATGAGGACAAAGTTGTGTATCCCACAAAGATGTTGTTCTTGAAACACTGGGTGTCTCTGCTATGAGAGCCCCGGCTGTTGCACTAAGTAAATTCTGAGAAGAAGGCAGTGCTCAAGCCTCCTAATACGTTCTATACTTTTGTTTTGCTAAGGCACGGAATGCTGGGATGCGAAATGTGAAGCAAAGAAAGGAAGGAAAGGCACCTGAGAGCGTCAGGATTCAGCCAGGAGTTAAATAAGAGCATCACGAGACGCGGAAAAACAGAACGGCGGGAGGCGGCGTTCGAGGTACAAAGTTAGGAACACACCGACAGTCAAGCATTTCACCCTAATGCGATGTCCTCTGGCGTAGTCGTGAGTTAGTCCTAGTTCCAAAGCAACATTATTCTTGGCGCTTGGGTAACAGGAAAACGTCGAGGAGCATCTTCTGCACAAGTCAGGAGCCACGCAACGGGGTATGCTTGGATTAGCAAACGAGGAACGTAATTTGGTTCCCCGGAAACGCAGAATGCGGGCCTGGGCGCATTAACTTGCCAGGCCTGTCGCCTCCACAGCTTGCAGCTATAGAGCGCCAGGCTACCTACCTGCACTCGCATTTCTGCCTTGTGCTCTGTAGGCTTTCTCTAAGCTTTACCTTCACAAGATCCTCGTTCCCAGTGCTCTTAGTCATGCTTGTTTAGGTTGTTTCCTTAGTTACAGGCAATATCTTGTACCTGCATGAGCATCATTTTGATGACGCTGAAGAAAGTTTGCTTGTACTAGCACTGAAAACTGGCTGTCGTAGGGCCTTGCGGGGGAAGCAAGAGAAGAAAGATTAATAGAAGGCCTTAATTTTTAAATGTGTAGCGATAATGTAGACAAAGAAGGCGTGAGGTTACTTTATATGCTTTTTTTTCTAAAACTGTAGTATTGAAAGAGTTGAAGGCGCATATTAGAGTGAAAATTTCACCATCGTCTCATCAACAAAGAAAATGAAAATGAATGTAGCAGTAAACATGACTTGTTGATGGGGGAAGACGAAGTTACACCCTTCGTATGACAGATGCGACACACTACGAACACAGATAATAAAGTGATGAAGTCAGGGAATTTTACTTGCTGCTAACACTTATGTATACGTAACTTTATACGGCCCCATGTCATTTGGCGTCTTTCAATGCCTTCGCAGTGGAGGAGGAGCGTTTATTGAACCACAGCTGCCATGCAGTATGTGATCTTAGGAGCATAGACCTGGCCGCTAAACCATTGCATTCCTCCTCAGAGCATCAAGATTCCTGAAGTGGAGACCATCGCCAAAGGAATAAGCGGTGAAAAAACAAAGGGACATAACACTAAATGAAGGGGCTTGATTGCAAGTCAAGTAACAATCACAAAAAGCAAACAGAGTGTGAAGACAAGGAGACGACAACGTAAATGATTTTAAACATTATTGTCGAAGTAAACAACAAAAAAACTAATTTGCGACGATCCTAACCTTTTTAAAGAAGGTAACATTGAAACTGGATGAAATGATATTTTACTGCTGCTGGCAAACGAAACCGTGACCTAAATATTCCAGCTGTGAAAGTCATGAGCTCGGATGCTCAAAGGCCATTTATCTCCCAATTTTGTTGTTCTTCATAAAATGATTACCGTTGAGAAAAAGGTTAATTTCAACGGTGAAATAATTGTGCAATCAACGTCCCTCGTATTCTGGTTTGCCTATAACCATTCACCCTAATATTTTCACTTGGTAGCGACGGTCGAGAACACAGTGACTAAACTGTAGATGGCTTAACTAACTCTTTATGGGTGAACCTGTGCCCAGAAAAAGAGACTGCACTCAAATTGCAATGATAGCGGCGAACAGCAGTCAGCGATAGTCGAAAATCTCATCTGCAGATGAAGCGCGTCGGCTTTTATAAATTGGTCATCGAAGGCTTCAGAGTAATCGCTAGTACCCAGCATGTTTTCCAGAAAGTACTGTGTCGTGCATACAATGATATTACAGAAGCTTCGTTGGCAATAGACAACGGATAGAGCCACCGACAACATTTGAGAAACTTCCAATACACGCAGGTGAGTCCTGCGCTTAGCAATAAAGTTTAACATATGCTAGTCGGGAACAGCGGTCACCGGATAAAGATAAACAGTCACATGTGTGGATATGGTGGCTTCTGTTGTAGATAGGAGAATCGGACAGCTTTTCACGTGATTGCCGTGTAATATATTTTACATACACTCAACACACGATCAACACAGATTGAAATCTTCGTGTATTGGTATGGCTAATGTTTTTTTTTCCTTTACTTCTACTATGCCTTTAACTACTATTGGGATGAGCCTACAGTAAGCGCGCATCACCTTTGGTGCTATCATTTTTCCCCTAATAGCTGTGTGGATAATTATGAATTCCTTGAACTTTTCATCCCTTCTTGTTCTGCAAAAAAAAGAAAAGATATTACGTTTCTTAAATGCCTGAAGTATTTCACCTTATTGTCACATTTGCTTCGCTATAAGACCAAGGCTTTCTGCAAAATTGAGCAATAAATTGTATAAATGCCTGTGGAAAAAGAAGTCAAAGAGCTGTGAGAAAAAAAATCAGGAATAAAGTTAGAAATGTGTCAGACACTTGTAGGCAGTGACAAGGCATTCAATAACGTAATAGTTGGGCTTATTTCAAACAACTGAATGTAAAAGAGACAAATAAAAGGACACAATTGATGTCCAAAGCAGAGTTATCTTAAAAGAAAAGAACAATACAGTTCTTCTGGTAAAATGCAAATATCCTCTTAAACTGAATTCATGCGGCGAAATCATATCTGCGTTTCGTTCTTGTAGATGCTGACAACAAACTTCGTTCGTGTTCTCACAACCAGATGCGGCGTTCCCTGCATAGTGTCGCGCTAAACTCTGCCCCATCGAAGACCTGCATGCATCGCACGAGGAGTAACGACTCCGCAAACTTTCTTTTGTTTCGCAAAGCGAACCCGGGCTCCGAGAACACAACAAATTGCTGAGACGACGCGAAAGTCCTTGAACGCCATGCCCCAAATGCGCGTTCTATGAATGCGGTCGAAAGTGCACTGCGTACCAATATAGAAACCTCGTAAACTGCGTCTCGTTTCGCAGCAGCTGCGAAAATGACCAGCTGCGCCTTATATAAACTGCGACGTGCCGTCTCACTACGGGTTTGATGCCCGACAAACGCGTTTCTATGTTCCTTCAGAGAGCATATTTTCCTGTCACGCATAAGCATTTACACTACGGGACAGTTCGCGCAAGCTGTCGCGTGGCGAGAACGGTGTAGACGGGTCGTAACTAAGACAAACGGCTCTTCATAAAAGTGCGCTGGCCATTCGCTGTCGTACGCGTTCGCAGCACCGGGCGGTTGGCGTGCTCCTTGAGGCGCGAATGCTGCGAGGGCTGTTCTGTGGCGCTAGCTTTGTAATACGAAAGACATGTAAAGGCTGAAGAGGGGTGAGGCTCAAGGTTATGAAATGACTGACGACGTTAACGAGTCATCGGCACATAAATTTTGGCGTTTCCGCCATGCAATGGATGGACAGGAACGGGAGTCTCTGTTAAGCAACACGAAATAAGTTAACCGAAGGGCCGAATATTTAGGAACAGCAGTATGAAATCAACAGACAATAAATAAAACCAAAGAGCACATGGCGGCGTTACCTTACAAATAAAAAAATAAGATTATTCAAGAGTAAGAGTAGAACTTGCGAAAACCTTGAAATGCTATGAATATGAGATTGTCGCAAATTTAACTGCTTTTAGAATAAATATATACTCTGAAGCATCAGAAGCCTTATGTGGGCGAGTTGGTTTAACATACTTGAAGAAAAGAGAGCTACAATGGCGCGGAATAAAAGAAGAACATGTACGACGGACAGGCACCGTACGTCGACGTACGACAATGTACGACGGAGAGCGCCTGTCCATCGTACATGTTCTTCTTTTAGTCCGCGTCTTTGTGGCGCTGTTTTTCTTCGAATATATACTCCAGTTAAATAATGCGGCGTACGTTAATTCACTTCATTTGCGAGTGGCCTTATTTTTATTTATCGATTTATGTTTCTGTATTAATTATTGTTATGATAACGCCTGGAACGTCTCATTCAGGGGATGGGTCCGTCAAAGCGCGTAAAAGCGCAAATTGAAGAAATTCAGCGCAAGAGCCGTGCTCAAGGTCAAATACAGTCCCGCGAGAACATACTGACATTATTATGACGCGACATACACTTTTCGCAAGATGCTTCTTTACAGTTTGGGTAAAGAAGTGCACCCTGATAAGCTTGCATCGTTCTTTAAATGCTTAGACGACGTGCCACGGCGGCTTGGCACAATATTGTTCTGCTGAGAACGATTACCCTGCGGTCATATTCTGACGCCCTGTGAATGTGAGATAAGTCCATGCTTTCCCTACTTTGTAGTGCGCTTTAAAGAAAACGCAGAATAAAGAAAGCGCAAAATTAATGCTTAGCCCTAAACAACACAGCCTCTAACAACAAACCATGACATGGATTCCCCCTCTGACCTAAATTTCTGACTCAGAAAGACCGTTCCTGCGCTGCTGGACTTTTTTAGTCAGATTACTAATATTACTTGTACTTTTCAGAATTACGAAGCCAATATTGCCACTTTTCCCCGGCCTTCACGGTGAGCAGCTGCAGTGCAAAATTGGGAGTTAAGCAAGAAGGAGAGGCTGCTGTATTCGTGGGAGTTGCGATAATTTCACATTTTACACTTTGAATTATAGAAACATATTGAATCAAGAACCACAACAGACAAATCAGATTGAGTTTCTTCGAACATGAAAGAAAGAACGCTAGGAGCAGCCCGTTTCTAAGTGTGCTGCCGGCCTAATTCTACGTTATTATGCAAAAAAAAATTTATCGCTGTAACAAATACAGGCGCAGGTGCAAATGCAACAACGCAGTCTAGTCTTTCAACTGGTTCGCGTTTCGATTTATGTTTCTGTATCTGATGGTGTTGCTGACAGTGTCTGCGCAAACGCATTTGCTACAACTGGTAACGCATGGCAGGGTATTTCTAGGAAGTTACTGCTTCCTATGGGACGCTTTATCAAATTGGTAGATGGTTATTAAAAGCAGTCTGTGTAGCAGCGGGGTGCAAACAATTGCGAATTGTATGCGGAGAAGTTCACGCAGAGACGACATTCACATGCTCGAAGAATGGGATACAAAGGCACGTGTGGTATACTACGAACGTATTGTCCCGTGGTGGTGACGTTGAATAAGACAGTAGCAATACTGTGAACAAGAAAACTAACTTTTATTGGGCGAACCTGTGCCCACAAAACAGGCTACACTTATAGCGCAACGATAGCGGCGAACACGCTCGGCGATCGTCGAAAATCTGATCAGCGGGTCAAGCGCGTCGGCTTTTATAGATCAGTCATCGAATATTCCAGATTAACTGATGAGACCCGCGTGTCTTCCACAAAGTTCTACACCATTCGTGTCACGCGATGAAATCTGATAACACAAGGTTCGGCGACAACAGACACGCGGATAGAAGCGTCGATAACTTTCCAGAAACGTCGGATACATGCAGGCGCGTCCCTCGCTCTGCGATTACAGTTGTTAAGCGGCGAAACGTGGTTGCCCGATAAAGATAAGTACACGTGTCAGTATATATATTATGCAATAAGTCAGTACCCTACTGACTAGCACGGCAGACGGGACACAAGAAAAGGTAAGACACAAATACGTTCTTAAGAACTTCTCCCTCAGCACATGTCATCCGTGGCATACATTTGATTCCTAGTTCCGGTAATTAGTCTATACGCATAGCACAGAAGCTATAGCAAAGCCTGCACAGCAGTGACTGATAAGGAAGCTATTTTTCCAAGACCACAGACACTTTTGCAGCGACTTCGCGGACGCCGATATCACCTACTTCAAAAATTGTCTGCATAAAATTCTTCAAGCCACTTCAGTCGCCAAGAGAAAGGACGCAAGCACCACCACGCAAATTTCTCACGCACTGAATTTTTGTCTCGTAAAACACGGCGCATTATTCCTGAAATCATGGAACCGGCAGAAACTTGTATACCTTACGAAAGATTCGTACGAGTCGTCAGGCATGCAATGAGGCATAACGATCCGCTGAATGACTACAGTGTCACCGCGACGGCACGACGACGGTGGCATGATGACAACACAATGACGACAGCGTGATGACAATCTCCACCCATTTGAAACGCACAGACCAGGCACTCCAGCGACCGATAAAGGAGAAGCGCACATCGCGACGTGACGACTTGCGACGTGATAGCCTTGTGTCGTTGGTACAGCTTATGCTGCTGAACATCCTACCATCGGTTTAACAAATTCGGGGCACGCTTCTCCGTCTTCGGCTTCTGCGTACTCGTGTTTTCTCACTTTGTGTAATTTTTTCAATGCATGCTCAATAAATATGCACATCTATTGCGCCCACTCCTTTGTATCCCTACAGTCAAGGTTTTTTTTTTCTTTTAAAGGCAGTGGATACTGACAGCCGCTAAGCGCAGGAAGCTGCTGTGGGGTTATGTCATTACGTAGACGCCGCCATATTGGGGCATACAAAGAGCACATTACGAACTGGGTATGTATTTCGCCTCCATGGAACGCGCCTATGAAAGTCCGAAAATGTCTTTAGAAACGTGTGACGGGAGAATGCGCAGCCATGTCACAATCGTTGGTGAACATACCTTTAAATTAGACGTGCGTGCTAAGTGCCTACGATGCATACTCTACGAAACTTACGCAACATGATATGTAGACGTTGACGAATGTAAGACCAAACACACTGATGGAAAAACAGCATAAATATATCTTTAGCCATGTGCGTGGAAATCTTTCGTCCACCATATTTTTATGCCGAATGATGAGCACATTAAACGTCCTTGCGAGAAAAAGAAATAAAGAATACCAGAAAAGCAATAAAATATCCTAAATGAAAAGATTACTGAACTCATCCCTTGAATATTAATATTTTAAAAAAGAAAGCCCCTATCTACTACCTCTGACGTTTATAAAGACGAATATGGTAAATAAAGAATGAAAGATCAACATAGTAGCAACATCTTGATTTGGGTGAGTCGGTTCATCTTGAGTGAAACTTGAAGCAGCGCGTACAAGACGAAGACAATAACTGAAAACACACACAGCAGCGCTCATCTCGTTGTATTTGTTTTTGATTGATGTCTTCGTATTCTTCGCGCTGCTTCAAGTTTTAGTCACCATTGCTGTGAGCTATGGCTGAAACAAACAAACAAACAAGCATCCTTTTAAATTGAGGAATCATTGGCCTCACATGCTCTACAGAGAAATCCATACTTCTCTTATATCGCCCTTCACTTAAGGGCACACCTCCAAAAAGATACGACACAAATCAGGCTCATGAGGAAGTCTAGCTACACACTAAGAACGGGCGCAATATTGCAATAGTCAACGAGCTCGAGGTGCTAGGTGTACTAAGTGAGAACAAACGTACAAACGGGGAAACCATAAAGAAGTTACACGCAAGGGTAACAATAACCATGACATTAATCAAACGAATTACTAATGAGCACCAGGGTATGAATGAAGAAAGTATCGCACGGCTGAGACAATCATTCGTAATCAGTCAGATCACATACACAGCATTTGGTTTGCAGCTGAAAAAATTGAAATGAACAACCTTATAATAAAATCATTTAAACTAGCACTATGGGTTATCATCACTACGAGCACGGATGTCTTGCTAAAGTTAAGACTCCGCAACACAGTGGACGAACTCATAGAAGCGCAACAAACATTTCAGGTGGAACAATTAACCAAAACCAAAACGGGACGGCATATACTACGCAAGCTAGGAATCAATTACCACAATCTTTATGGGGAAAATACGACGATAACGAGAGAAATTGGTGACAAACTCCTAGTACCAAATATACCCAAGAACATACATGCAGGTTGCAACGAGGGTAGGCGTACAAGCATGGGTCAGACGACAGAGCAACCTTCACTGACGGGGATGAATACCAACACAGAAACAGCTGTGTGGCAGAAGTCGTCGATCACACCCAAAACACCTTACAAATGCGTCAGTTAATATTAAATGTTCCGAGACAGCATGGGAGATAGCCATTACACTATCATTGCTCACCACAAACGATCAATACATCATTAGCGATTTTCAGGCGGCCATTAGAAATTATGCAAAAGGTAGGATTTCTCCTGAGGTGTGGCACATTATCAGAGTCAACGAAGCAAGGTTCTCCAACGCAGAGAAGAACGGCAGGCAATTGCTCTGGTTCCGAGCACATGCTACTCTAGGCATTCCTGCAATCCACGCCTGCGAGGTATCACACCGCAAAGCTCGAGGTCTTACTCGTCGAACTGAACAAAGAATGACTTGCATCGGTCAGGAGAACGCGAAAGAAGTGATCTGGAGAGAAAAAGACAGAATAACAAGATTTATGAAGATTACCAAATTCCATCGAAATCGGAGGCGAGTATTACCACCACCTCACACTAAACTGAGCAGAGCTGAGTCCGTTACTTGGAGGCGATTACAAACCGACATCTATATGAGTCCTGTTCAACTAAAATCTTTATAGCCCTATATATACGAGAGCGATAGATGCAAGCTATGGAAGTCTGCTAGAAGCGCTCGCCAACACATGTTGTAGGGTTGTTAAATATATCAAGAGAAAATGGCAGTCTTCCCGGGAAATCTACAAGCGCGATAGTCGGCCAGGCTGGTAAGCTTAAACTCCAACACCAACTTTGCGCCGTGGAGCGAGCCATGGATGCCGCACGGGGGCAGCAACTCCCAGTGGCCATCCAGGCGGCCCCAGGCCATGGCCTTCTAATCGCCGGATTCCAAATAAATTTGTTTGGCTCATTGACTCCTTTATTTGAAACTTCTTGCTGACCTATTTGATGATTGCTTTGATTTATTCGTTCTCTTTGCTCTTAGGCGCACTCCCCTTCATTAGGGTGGCTCTCAGCACCTGATGGCGGTTTTCTAAGGCCCCGCGTCATTTATATCTAGAGTAACGAGCTAGTTTTTACTGTTTCTTTTTGAACAAGATATACCAGGTCAAATGAAATTGTGAGAACACAAATTAAAAAGAAAACGTATTTGCTATTGATTTTAGTGTGATCACAGACGAAGAATGCTGTGAAGCTTTAGGGACAACGCGCTGTCTGAGTCACAATTTCACAGTCCCTGCTTGTTCCTTCATTCCATGTCAATATTGTAAAAAAAAATTATGAGGTTTTTCGTGCCAAAACCACTTTCTGATTATGAGGCACGCCGTAGTGGAGGACTCCGGAAATTTCGACCACCTGGGGTTCTTTAACGTGCACCTAAATCTAAGCACACGGGTGTTTTCGCATTTCACCTCATCGAAATGCGGCCGCCGTGGATAATGTATGCAGCCGCAGTTTATGGTTGACCTTTAGCCCAACAATGATTTTTGATGGGACAGAAATTTCTACAGCTAGCAACCTAAGCATTACCTTGCCGCCATAGTGCCTTTTATCAAATAAGCATAGGAGTGGGCACGAAGCTAACACGTGATCTTCTCGCTCTTTCCGTTTTCACATGCTTAGTGACGGAAACTCTTAACATCGATTTATTCTAATGCTTTACTGCAGTGTTTAGATGCTTCTTACTGCAAGCTTCGTCACACACTGGAGGTTTTGGCTCTAGCATCCCGTCACACACTGCGATGCGCGATAACATACATGTTTTCATCATGCCTAGCACGTCAGTCCTGAAAATTTGTTCTGACGAATGTTAGGACGGAGATTGGGGGCGCAGTTGACATCACAGCATATTTCAGGACAATGATGGAAAATTACTGATGAACGGCATCATGAACAACGTCAAAGAAACAGCGTAAGTTGATATCAAATGGAAGGTGGCCTCGTTATTTGCAAAAAAAGCAAACACAGGCTTGAAGGTTTTTCTCAGAGATAATGTAACCTCACAGGTATACAGCGTTCGCAAACTCCGTTATTGATATCGCGAATTACTTGCGGCATCGTTCACTCCACTTGACGAACGCTCACAATGCAATCTCTATTTTCACAGAAGGCGGAAATGCTGGTTATGAGACTTCAAAAGCCACACCTTCTGTTCACAAAAATTCAAGCCACTAGTGGCCCATCTTAAGAGAAGATGCTCATGGTACCCTCTTACTTGCAGCTGCTGCTTTTCCACCTACTAAAAAGAGATGTACTCTTGGAATGCGTGGAGAGAATTTGCAGACCGAAACAGTGATGACCGACGTAGGAAGGTTTCGAAAGAAAATTAATTAAAGCTGGGCGAAGCTGTTAGTTAGTTAAATGGGGTTTAATGGCGCAAAAGCGGCTGAGGCTATGCTGCGCCAAACACGAGGTGTTTTAAAATCCAGTTTATGAAGGAAAAGGCTTCGTTAATCTATATCTTATGTAAAAAGCCAGTGTCATCTAGAAATTTGCGGACTTCACATAATGGTACTAGTGGATCATCACCTAAAATTAGAGCAGGGTGTAAAGGTATGTGTAGTTGATATAATTTGTGCAAAAGTGTTCGTCTGTGTGTTTCAGTCTCCGTACATGTGAGTAATATGTGCATAGCTGTTAGTGGCTGTTGACATCTCTCGCATGTTGGTGTGTCTTCTTTCGTAAGTAAGTAGTTGTGTGTGAGGTGTGTGTGCCCAATGCGTAGTCGGCATAAAACTACTTCGATGAACCGCTCCTGATGATAGCAAGACTTCCACTCGCCAACTATGGGTTTCGTGAGATGTAGCTTGTTGTCGGCACAACGGTCCCATTCGCGTTGCCATTTTACCGTTAAGGCCTTTCTAATTGCGCGGATGCTATCTTTATGTGGGATTGTTGTGTTTGTAATGTCTTTGTGCGCTGCCATCAATGCACATCTATCAGCTGCTTCGTTACCCGGTATCCCAACATGGCTTGGGACCCAGCAGAACCGAATTGACCTCCCGTACTCGTTAAAAGCCACCATGTTCAAAATGTCTCCAATCAGGGGTTCACACTCAGATTTAGGATGTAGAGCTTTTAGTGTGCCTAAAGAATCTGTGTATATGACTGCATTTTTGTGTTTATCAGCAATAATCTTTTTGACAACAACCCATATAGCAAAAACTTCGGCCGTGAAAACAGAGGCGTGTTGTGGTAATTGAATACTTGTTTCCCAATTTTCCGTTACGGCCCCCACACCCACGTGATTTTTTTGTTTTAGAGCCATCAGTGTAATATTGCATGTTATTTTGGTATTTGTCCTGAAGTGCACGGAATTCATGTATAATGTGTTCGTGTGGGGTGTCTTTCTTCTTTAAATGTGTCATTGTCCAGTCGCACAACTGTGTGAAATCGTACCACGGGGGCAACCTTGGTGGCCTTTCGGCAACCTGTAGGGCTTCGGGAGGAACATCATAGGTCTCACAATATTGTTCGTGTCTTAAGATGAGTGGCCGAATCATGTTTGGTTTATTTGTGTAGTGTAGTCGTGATTGGCACTGTGTTACGATGTTGTGGCATATATGTTGTGGTGATGACCGAATTCTTAATACATAGCAAAGTGTAAGTTGTGCTCTGCGGTGTTGTAATGAAGGTTCATTAGCGTCAACGTATAAACTTTGTACAGGCGATGTCCTGTAGGCACCGCTCGCCAGTCGTAGGCCAAGATTGTGAACTGGATCAAGTCGCTTAATGTAGGACTGCCTAGCTGCACCATAAACTACGCTACCGCAGTCGAGGATGCTACGTACAAGGGATCGGTATAAACGTAGTAAACATGTTCGGTCAGATCCCCAGTGCTTGTGTGATAAAACCTTGAGGATATTTAGCGCTTTGCTTGCTTTAATTTTAGTTGCGTTAATGTGGGCCAGGAAGTTCAGTTTAGTGTCAAACGTTACGCCTAGAAATTTATAGTGTTCATTGACCGGTAGCGTTGTACCATACAATGTGAGAACTGGATTGAAGTGTAACCCTCGTTTCTGGGAGAAGAGAACTGTAACAGTTTTGTCTGTTGAAAAACGGAATCCATTTTTGTCAGCCCATTGCGTAAGGTTATTTATGGTTATTTGTAGTTGTCTTTCGCAAGTGGGTAGACTTGAGGCGCGGCAAGCCACTTGCAGATCGTCGACATATATGGAGTGCATAACAGAGGATGGTATGATCTTATTAACAGAGTTCATTTTGATTATGAAGAGTGTCGTGCTCAGAATACAACCCTGTGGAACGCCATTTTCCTGTGTAAATGTGCGTGAAAGTATTGTGCCGAGACGCACCTGAAATGTTCTATTTGCCATAAAATCAGATAGGCAGTTTAGCATTCTGCCACGTACTCCCAAGTCAGCCAGGTCTCTTAAAATTCCATACCGCCACGTGGTATCATACGCTTTCTCTAGATCGAAAAATACTGTAAGACAGTGTTGTTTGTGTAGAAACGCGTTACGTATTTCATGTTCTAGTCGTACGAGGTGGTCAGTTGTCGAGCAGCCCTTTCTGTACCCGCACTGGTGCGTGTCTATCAGGTTCCGTGATTCAAGGATGAATGTGAGCCTTATGTTTATGATACTCTCGTAGGATTTGGCTAGACAGCTTGTTAAGGCAATGGGCCTGTAGCTGCTTGGGGACGTTGCGGGTTTACCTGATTTCAAAAAAGGCACTATTACTGCATTTTTCCAGTCTGTCGGCATTGCTCCAGATTCCCAGATCTTGTTGAAAAATTTAAGAAGTGTTTCTGCCGATGCTTGAGATAAGTGTGCTAGCATTGTGTAGTGGACACGGTCAAGACCTGTTGCTGTTTTTTTACCGGCAGAGAGAACCCTATTCAGTTCTTCTATTGTGAGGAAGTTATTGTAAGGTTCCGTTGAAGCCCCAGTGGTGGGCAGTCTCTGTTTCTCCGCCGATTCTTTATATTTTAGGAATGAATTTGAATAGTGTGCTGAGCTGGAGATGTTGTAAAAGTGTTCACCTAATGAGTTGGCCTGGTCCTGCAGTGTTGTTTGTGTGCCTGGACATGTCAGTAGTGGTATTGTGTATGACGTGTATACTCCTTTAAATTTCCTTACCTGGTCCCACATTCGTTTTGACGTGACCGTATTATTAATGGAAGATACATATTTTTGCCATGAGGATTTCTCTGCCTGTCTTCGAATAAATCGTGCTTTGGCTTTGGCCTGTTTGAAATTTAAAAGATTGCTATATGTGGGGTACCTACGTAGGATTCCCCAGGCCTTATTTTGTTTCTTTTTGGCTTCGGTACACTCGTTCGTCCACCAGGGATTTAACCTTTTGTGTACAATACCGGATGACTGGGGTATTGACTTTTCTGCTGCAGAGATTATGACTTCAGTAATTTTTTATTAAGTTCATCAATGCTTAGTTCTTGTGAAAAGATAGGTTCTAGTCTCGCGTTTTCCGTAAAAAGCGGCCAGTCAGCGAGCTGTAATTTCCACTGGCGTGGCCTAGTGACTAAAGTTGGAGGTGACGATAAAAATTTGATGGTTGCGGGCAAGTGATCACTGCCATAAGACTTGTCGACGGTTTCCCATTTAAAATCATTAAAAAGAGATGGTGAGCAAAAAGCTAAATCTAAACAAATAAAAGTGCGGGAAGTCGGTGAAAAGTATGTCGGTGCACCTGAATTTAAAAGGCAGATATCATTTGCTAGAATAAAACCCTCAACCATTTTCCCTCTTTGGTCAGTTTTGATACTGCCCCAAAGAGTACCGTGAGCATTAAAATCCCCCACTAAAACAAATGGCTCCGGTAATTGACCTGTTATATTTTCTAAGTGTTTAGTGGTAAAATGGGTGTGGGGTGGGATATAAAGCGAGCAAATGGTGATGGTTTTGTGAGTTAGAACAGTGACAGCAACGGCTTCTATGTGACTGGTAATCGGAACTTCTCGAACTGCAATACCGCCCTGCACAACAATGGCTACACCACCGGAAAGCCGGTTCATCTGAGTACGGTCGCGCCGTGCAACAGTGAAACCTTTTAGAATATGTTTGTGTTTTTCACCTAGGTTTGTTTCCTGTAGGCATAAAGCCACAGGAGAGAAATTAAATAACAGGTCTTTAATGTCACCTAAGTTATGTAGAAGACCTCTACAATTCCAGTGAATAATAAAAGCCATTATGGAATTGAAGGGTAAAAATGGCTTTAACAGTTGAATAGCAGATAGGTAAGATATTAGGTGACGTTGATCTCAGGAAGGGTGATACAAAGGGGCGATAACCTTCAGGTTATCGCTTTCTTATTTTGGGTGGTTATTGGGATCTTGTCCCTCTTACCGCGCTCAAGAGAGCGCTTGTCCTTCGGTGTCAATGACACCGGGTTTTTTGTGTCGACCTCCATCGCTCTCTGAGGCGCTGGAGGATCGAGAGTTAGGCGCCGAGACACGTGTCTCGGGCCTTGGGGTTCGCTTGATCTTTGGGCCCTGCGGGACTGGTGTTTGCTGGGCCGTGGAAGAGGGTGGAGCAGTACTGACTGCTTCCACCACGGGGGCGGGAGGAGTCACTGCGGCACCACTGCGCGTGGGCTCGGAGGACTCCAGAGGCCTCTGTGACGCTGCCCCCGCCTGCGTCACATCGGCATAGGTTCTTCGGGGAAGGTACGACAGTCTCTTTCTGGCTTCGAAGAACGAGATTTTTTCTTTAACGGTTAGTGCAATGACTTCTTTTTCTTTTTTCCAGCAAGGGCAGGACCGTGAATAAGCTGGGTGATCTCCCTTGCAGTTAACACAATGTGGGGAAGAGGTGCAATCCTCAGATTGGTGTTCGTTGGAGCTGCATTTAGCACAAGTTGTTTGTCCTCGGCATGCATGTGAAGCGTGTCCAAACCTTTGGCACTTGAAACATCGTCTGGGGTTTGGAATATATGGTCTTACATTAACTTTAACATAACCTGCATCGAGCGAGGTAGGCATTACGCTTGTTCCGAAGGTGAGTATGACGTGTTTGGTGGGAATTTCTTGGTCGTTTCTGCGGATTACTATTCTCTGTACCTTGGTAACATTTTGTTCCTGGAAACCTTCCAGCAGTTCCTCGTCGCGTAATCCAATAAAATCTTCTTCAGATATTACTCCCCTACTTGTATTGAGTGTTCTGTGGGCTGAAACAGTCACTGTCGCCTCGCCAATACTGGGAAGTTCAGACAGCTTATCTGCTTGATCTTTACTATTCAATTCTAGGAGGAGGTCCCCGCTAGACATTTTGGAGGCTTTGTATGTCTGTCCGATTTTATCTTTCAGGCATTTGGCGACCAGGAATGGAGAAAGCTTTCTAATAGGTGTGTTACTTTCACTGTGGACTACGTAGTATTTGGGGAAAGATGGAGCGTTGCTTCGAAAGGAGAATTGAAATGGTACTTCGGTGCGGCATCTTTTGAGACGCCGATCATGGACAACAGAGATTTGAGCTGCCATAGGAAAGTGTGTGTGTTCGGCAACAGCGCCGACCGCCCACCACGGAGCCCAACGAGGGGACGCGGCAGAGCTTGTGTACAAGCCCGCACGACGCCAGCCGTACGCCGTCGCTATAACCAAATATGGTGTACCCAAGGTAGGATATCCACACGAGGTTAACCCTTGCCGCCGTGGAGAAAGGAAGTAAATGGAAGAGAGAAGAAGACAGGAAAGATCAAAAAGTAAGAGATAAAGGCGAAGGTTTTGGGGAGAGAGAGACAGGAAGAGGCGACTACCGATTTCCCCCGGGTGGGTCAGTCCGGGGGTGCCGTCTACGTGAAGCAGAGGCCAAAGAGGTGTGTTGCCTCCGCCGGGGGGCCTTAAAGGTCCGATCACCCAGCATCGGCTCAACCTCCAGGATCCCCCTTTCCCCGGACACGGCTAAGCCGCGCACGACTACACGCGGGAGGGTCCAACCCTCGTGTGCTCGGGTCCGTGGTGTCGCAACACACCAAACGCCTGCTGACGCAGACGCCCCTGCGGGGGCTGGGCGAAGCGTAGGGAAAAAAAGAACGAAGCGAAACAAATTACAAGTGCACATATGGTATGCGAACCATGATAGTTAAAGGTCCAATGACTGTAACTGGGATTTACGGCTTCCCATTTCAAAGCTGTCGCATGCCATAAAGCGAAGCGTTATGTTGAAAACCAGGCGCCTGTGTTCATAAATAGCACAGACACAGTTCGCACTTCCTTTACTGGAAGACTTCCGTGGTCTATTATCTTATTTTTTTAGCTTCACCAGGGTACATGTCACCACGGAAACACCCACACGTCCACCCTCTGACGTCGCTGGAGCCCTTCAACTGGTTGTAAGTGTGAATTACGGCGTTTCATAAAAACGGCCTCTCCCACGCTTTCGCCTGTCGTCACAGCATTCTAAGCTGACGCAGCGCGATTAACAGCGGCAGGCTGTAAATGTTTAGAATAACGACCGCGACGGCGAGAGTAAACAAAAAGACATTATCGCTTATAAATTTCGATGCCGAGCATTATATGAAAAAGAAAGAAGACAGAATGAGTGGCCATGCCAAAAGTGTAACCAGTGTTGAAAACTTAAAGTTTTGCAATGGAATGGTTAACACTTTGTTGATCAATGACTAAGCGACCAGTAACCGCTCATGTACAGCAAAATATTTACTCAATATTTAATGGAACCCCGCAGGGTTCAAGGAGTGTGTGTCTAATAATAATAATATTTGGGGTTTTACGTGCCAAAACCACTTTCTGATTATGAGGCACGCCGTAGTGGAGGACTCCGGAAATTTTGACCACCTGGGGTTCTTTAACGTGCACCTAAATCTAAGCACACGGGTGTTTTCGCATTTCGCCCCCATCGAAATGCGGCCGCCGTGGCCGGGATTCGATCCCGCGACCTCGTGCTCAGCAGCCCAACACCATAGCCACTGAGCAACCACGGCGGGTAAGTGTGTGTCTAGGCTGCTAGCGCTGAATACGAGGTATATGCGTATGCACGTCTGCATTTCCCATTACCGGTTGCTTCCATCAAACATTTGGGCGCCACTCAGCAGATTCATTTGAGAGAAACCTGCCCTCTTCATTCAACCTGCAAACCACTCCGTGCTGTATCGTTGTGAGCTAGCAACATTCGTCTTTCTGTGAAAGTATACTTTATAATTTGTACATCCACATTATCAATACATTATCATTACGTTAATTACTCCACGTTATCATTAAACTATCTATTCTTATTGCTTATTAGAAATAAGAAGCACGCAAGCAACAAATGCTACAAAATAATTTTCAAGCAAACAGAAGTAAAGTAACGCGACTATCTGGCGCAAGAAGTAACCGCGAGAAAGATACGAAGAATCAAATACGTTGTCAGAACGAAATGGTAAGGACTAGCCGTCAGCTACGCCTATGCCAAGCGGTCTTACTAGAAGAACCTTCCCACCGAAGGCTTTGCAAGGTAACCCAGTTCAGAACCAGCTTATACCCTATGCTACCCAAACTTCATGGCTGATAAGCACGTCGCTTCAAACACTGGCCAAGAATGGCGGAACTCATTTAGACACAGGATTGGCCACTGGTTCATGTGCAAAGCGTAACGATGGTAAAAAGCATACAAGATAAACATAAAAATATATAAATAAAAAAATAAGAATATATTGCGTTCTACTATCAGGAAGTTTGCTAGGACGCCTACTGCTTTTGCGCCTTTGTTACTTTCAAAGCTGTAAGCGTTTCTTTATTATTGGGTGGTTCGTAAGGGCATGTGTGCTTCCTACTGCTTTTTACTATGAGCACTGATATGGCAATGACGTCATTTACGAGTCACGTAGAAAATGTATTAGATTATCTAGAGCTTCAACGAAGCTCATGGCCTGAGGCACACGATAGCTCTTAGGGTCTCAGTAAGGCGGCACTTGAGCCTTAGTGATGTGCCTATTTGGTCCTCGCTTTATAGCCGCTTCTATTGAATCTCTCTCTTATCAGCGGTGAGCCGTATGTAGCCTTCTAGGTTCACTGTAGTTTGGAAAGCTGTTCCCTTATCGGAATGTTCTGGCTCCTCCTGACTGTTTCAGTAGCAAGAGCCTTGCAGTGAGTGTAGTTTGGTAATACCGCCCTCCGCTGCAGTGCCTTCATTTTCTTGTATTACAGCTGTCCTGTTAATATGTGTTTGAGCTACGAAGTCGGCGACTGCTGCTCCCAGATTTGGTCGCGCGCACGCACGCATGCACGCAAGCACGCGCACACACACACACACACACACACACACACACACACACACGCACACAGACACACACACACACACACACACACACACAACTAGATAACGAAGCAACAAAAACAATAGGAACTTTAGCTGTCAATTTTATGTAATTTTACTGCATTCATGCAGATCGGTCACGGAGAGCATTATGGAGGCTAGTGCACCCACCACAAACCCACGCAATAACCCTCTATTCCTCTGTGCTATAAAAAGATTTCCTTCCAGAAATTAGGGTCGTGAGTGATTTGGCTAACTACTTCATCGTCTCAGAAAGCAAAAAAAATTAATTGCGCCTATATACATGCCTGTTATCAGCATTGCAATCAGGATAGGTCCAATTACTACTGGGATTATACATTTGCCCAAATAGGCTCATCGCAATTTTTGAGTAGACACCAAGATATAAGTCCTGCCCAATGCGAATGCATTATATGTAGCAATAAAAATCGAAACATTAGCACGTTTAAAATTTCGTTTAAGAATGAAATTGATGTTTTTAGTATATTGTATTCGAAATTTTGCTTATTATTCCTTTCAGTATGTATGTCATAAGAAATAACAGGAATTTCTACAGTAAACTGGAAGAAAGGCTGCGCGAAATGAGATTCTTCTAAATGAATCCACTGCAGGAGGAACCAAATTTTTTTTTTGTACCTATATGCACCAGGCCTACATTCACAAAAACGCTCTTTCGATATAAGTCTACCTATAAAACCAATCAATTGACACCTTGTGTTTATTATTACCGATGGTGCCCGCCAGATTGTAAACAGTAGGTATGAAATAAAATACTTGATAATTATCCTTTATTTCCTTAGAGGACGCATCAGGTAATATTCTCCATAAGATAACTTTGCAATTGTTCAATAAGCATACTTCGCCTTAGGCGCCTTAGTATTTATTCTTCTTCATTAAAGGTGTACTGACAAATCTCTTGTGACACCAAACACTTGTGCAATGAATGAATGTACTGAGCCTCGGAAAGTTTGGTAAAGCCTCACAGCACACCGTATAATTTATTATAGTAGCTTCTGTATGAACCGGGGCTGAATTCACGAAGTATCTCGTTCGTTAATGCCCTTTGTCATCATAGCGGGGGGGGGGGGGGGGGGGGTCGGCTTTGTCAGTCGTATCCTTAGCTGGTATGTTTATTCGAATGCTCCTATACATTGCATATCTTGATGTAGAATCATTACCCACCAACGTGCTTTGTTCTTCCTACAAACAATACAAGCAACTTTGTGATAAAAGAGGGAGAATTTGAGCGCACAGTATCTGCTGTATTTGCTTAAGCGCCGCGCGAAATGCTAAATATGTGCTTAACTTGTGCAGTTCAGTTAACGACAACTTCCTTTTTCTTTAAAAAAATAAACGTTTCATATTGACATGTTCAAGAATCGTATAGTTGTTGAAAATCACGGGTAAGCAAAAATCAGCCGTTTCTTTCTTAACGCGACACGATTACGTGATACAGAAGAAGTCATTGCAGTAACGTGCGTACTGCAAGCTAGCTGTACAGTGATTGGATTTATTGTAATAATAGTACAGTAAAAGACTGCAGTAAAAGGTTATGCTCCGTCAATGAGTAACAAGAACATGGCCACGCTGAGCCAGCCATTCGCAAGAATATTCTTGCTTGTTTTATGCGCCACAGCGCATCGTATGCTCGCAGGGCGTCTGACAACAGCGATTGGGCATGTTCTACCCACTTATTCTTTTTTTGTTTACCTTGGGAATAATTCATTTCGGCCCAATAAAAGTTTACCTGAATGCCAGAACTCCCACCTACGTATTTGTTTCGTAATTCTTTCTCTTTTTTTTGGTTAATTGGCACGGAAGCTGCTATTCCCAGGTCTGGCAATCGTGTCTGCTGCTTTCCGGTTCTTGAGCTTGCCAAGTTGAAGCAAGCCTCCTGAGAGATTTAGGGAAAGCAGAGTGACCCCCTTTTCTATTTTTGTTTACTTTTGATTCGCGCTTTTTCGCAGCCTCTGTTTTCTCTGCAATACCTACCCGAGCGCCATATCGTTCGCAGTCGCTTGTCAACATTGCACCCCAGGGACAATTCCTCCATGCAGGGTATTGCCACCACTGTGCCATGCACTCCAAGAGTGAAAACATTGCTCTGCCCACTTCATCGGGTAACAAAGAACATGTCGCATACGCCGACTTATATTAGATTGCGGAGGTGGTCCGTCAAGCCATCCACCGCAGTGGCGGTATATTGAGACCCGGCGAGCTATGGTGCCTGGTATGGCTGGCCCGAATAGGGCTGGCAAACATCCAGCTGCCGACAAGGGGCAGGCTAGTGCGACCGCTCCAGCAGCGTGATTCCCTTCCTCTAACTTCATGCTCACGTTTGCGCGCTTGCGTGCTTTGGTAGAGGGGCTGTCGCCTTTGTCGGCTGCCCCAGGCTGATAGCTGCGCCACAAGCTTATTTAGGTCTTTTCGGCCAGCCAATGACAGCGCCGTATGTAAGGAGGTTCAGGTCTCGAAAGAAAGTTCCTCTCTGTGCTTCGCCAATCATTTCTTTTTTCTTTTTGACTTCATATAGATACATTCAGCTGGTCTCATATGGACGAGAAATAAGTCCCTGGACAAATAGGATAGGGTTCTTTCGCTGCGGAGTAAGGAACAAGATCCACTTTTCCTAGAACAACGAATAGACTTTTTTCGCTTTTCCCAAGAGCTTTGACACACACACACACACACACACACACACACGCACGCACACACACACACACACACGCACACACACACACACACACACGCACACACGCACACACACACACACACACACACACACGCGCGCACACGCAGACACACACGCACGCACGCACACATGCGCGCACGCAGACAAACACAGGTACGTACATACGTACATACGTACACACACACACACACGCACACACACATACACTGAAGACTTCACACGTCAGAACTTCACGTAATAGCACGTGTGAGCTAGGCAGTTGTGATGTTGGGCGTAATATTAGTCAAGGCAGACTGTCAGTGGCAATTCGCTCTTATCAAGGACAAAATTTGTGCATTGGACCCAAAGATATTGCTCACAGACGAAGTAATTGTCATGCGTTTGCCGAATTAAGCAAACTTACCATTAAGGAGAGGCCATCATTGCCTCTGAATTCTGTCCTTTTTCTGTAGGCTCTAGCGGGTCATACTCGTGGAGAATGGCATGTTGCGCATAGTTACAACACAAGTATCGCTAAGCCGACTCAATGTGCGTATGCATAGTTGGGTGTAGCACAAAAAACAGTACAGTATGCTTTAGGTACGTCACACAAAGTGCGCATGCGATGACGTCTACAAATGGTCACCACTGTTATTATGGCGCTCGAAATTGAAGATATGGGAGATGCATATACCGCGTTCCTCGGATGCGTGCCAAATTGGCTGCATAGGTTGACAGTGCTAATTAATATGTTTTTATGAACAAACGGGGCTCTATGTGAAGACAAAACCCTCTTTGTTTCTGTTTTGCTCCATGTCTGAGGCCGTAATGGAATAACTACGCTTAAGAAGACGAAGCGCGTTTCGTGTTCCTGCCGTGAAACCGTGCCTCGGAGGCAGCATTCTACGCGTTAGATGAATTCTGCGTTGTCTCGAAGCGGAATAGTCCGTTTATATATTTACACCGCGAGAACCGCACAAATACACACGTCTAAGCTAATTTGGCTCCCTGTTCTTGCAATTTTTTAAAAATTTCCCATGCATGGCGAGGTCTACGAATACCGACTACAGCTAGAAACAACGCAAATGAGCACTCTGTGAAGTGTTACAATTTTCACATCATAATCAAGAAAATGTCATTCTGCGTATGCGGACCGTGCGAACCGAATTGCAGTTGCACGTATCGCCAGTTCGCACTCTGTTCCTCAGGCTTTTATACCGTGTTTTCTACCACAAAATTTGCTGACGGAGAAGCGCCTCTATAAAACCAACTTCTTCAGGGCATGTAATAACTCAATATCAAGCAATATTCTCCTGAAAAAAAAAAAAGCAGACGACAAGATAGGCTCCGCGGACTCCCAATTTTCAAACTCCTTAGCTGTAAATGTGTGTGTTGTGCGTGCGTGCGTGCGTGCGTGCGTGCGTGTCGGTATTTATAGGTAACTAAGTAAGTTCGCTTTGGATGTCGAGCTTAGTAAGGCAAGGAGAGCACGGCCACAGACAAGGGAAGTGGAAAGGTGGCTGGTGAAAAAAAATCGAACATGCGTAACTAAAGCACTGACAATCTCCAAATCATGAAGTTTAACGTGTCCACTGGCACAGGGGTTTTACTGACAGAGCTACTTACGTAGGACCGTTTTGCTACTACGGCCTTTGATTCATTGAACCACTGCTTGAGAAATTAGAGGAGATGCATGGTTCATGTTCCTGCTACGAAGCCGAGACCCTGTGAAGACGAAATCAAATGTGGAAAAAATAAAATCGGTTACTATAGCACTCACATCCTTCTTTTGCTTTCACTTAAATTTTCCCCTAAACGTTTATACAACGCAGGTTTCAATATTTGCGGGTTTATATTGTTATAGAACGCCGCAGAAATCCACGGACGTGTTGCTTGTCTCCATCACAATATTCCATACTCCACGTGCTGCCTATAAGAGCGAAGATGCGGTACATCCCAGCGCGCTTAGAAGTGTCACGAGTGCAATAGCCATAACTCGCGTTTACAGCTCCCGTTCTCGGGACAGGCGCCGATGACGGTTGCGTTTCTCATATCGACCACGTGGAGCGTGGCACAGTGGGCGAGGACATGGCAAGATTGTTCCCCCCACCCTTTCTTTTTTTGTCATTCGTTTTCCATTCTTGGAGCAGTGCTTTTTGTGTATTTTAGCTGCTTAGCTTTTTGAAAGCACCACCGAAGTGAGCGCACAAAGTGGAGTTGTCCCTCGAGGCGTGAAACATAAGTGCTGGTCATAACTGTGACGTACGACGCGACAGGGAAGGAAGTTCTCGGCATGTTTTGAAAATGTTGCAACGCCATGACCCTGGCCCTATGTGTTTCCTTACTTGAGCTGCGTGTCGCTTGGATGACAATGATGACGATTTAGAAACATACAGTAAAAGGTCTTGGCGGTAAGGAATTGTGCAAGCGAAAGAAAAGGTAAACTATGGTAGCATAATATTTAGCGTGTGGATACACAAGTTGCTTATGGCGGGCGCTTTGCCGGTGACACTTTAACAGCGTTAGCGTTTGTTTGCCGAGACAGCAGATGTTATTCTGCGCACAAAGGCGTAAGTTTCATCTATTGCTGTTTAGCAGTTCCTAAATAAACACATCACAAATACAGATCGAGCATCACAATGAATAAACTGTTTGCGACGAGAAAAGGCAAAATTAGATGAAAAAGTCACGCGCTAAAGAAGTCAAAAAGTTTCCAAATCCCATGGCGAGTCTATTTTGATTACAATGGAATGAGTTCTGCAGTAGATGCAGCTTGAACACATTAGCTTAACTGTCGCTCCAATTATATCAGAAATACCACAAGCACAACTTATTATTATTTGCGGGAAATAAAGCGCGCGATGAATGACATGACACGATGAATGACAACAGCCTTAGCGTTGCAAGTACAACTTTTGTCGCACGATAAAGCGAAGTATGCCCGTACTATCCTCCATGTCTAGATAGCTTGCCCAGGAAAAATAATAGTGATGCTTTCAATGAGCACAACTTCCTCGTCATCATTATTGTGAAACTACTGGCGTTGAAGATGAATTAAAGCCTAATAAGGCACACCTAGAATGGCGAACATTAGTCAGGAAACACAGAAAGGTGCTAAAGAAAAACAAAACGTGGCCCTGGCTTTTTTTTTACGATTGAGTTACGAGCGATAGAAAGGAAAGCACGGGCTTTGTCGCGAAATAACTTCAACAACGAAATGGACAAGAATGCTAGGCACTAGCTGGACTCTGGCCGTTATTACGAGAGCTCGCCCATCGCCCCAAAGACGCCATTTGAACTTTGAACGTGAGGCTTCAATATGCGCAGTTCATCCTTCACCGGTTTTCCATCTACAGCCAAATTAGCTTTTCCGATAGAAAATGGGCGCCCACTTTTCCTTCTCCGTTTCCCGATATACCCCCGCCAAGGCATTTGTGGACGCGTTCGTTTAATTAAATCCGGACTGCTCAGCGAAATGTACGCTTCATTTCCGGCTGCCGGCGCTTACGGCTTTCGCAAACGGAAGTTTCCCTCCTCTCTTCGTCGTTCCCGCAATGCACCGCAAAACCTGTGTACCACCCGCATAAACATACTACAGAGCGCTCTCTGAGTGAATCCCAGTTCAACGCTAACGATCAAATTCTCACCAGCCTTGCTGACCACTATACTCGAACGTCTGCCGATGTAATCGGCGCACATGCAGCCGCAATTGCTTTTTTGCATAGCAGGCATGTCTTACAGAAAAAGCACGCTTTACAGGTGTCTAAAGAAAGGTATTGCGACGTTTTCATTACGGAGTATGGAGGCTGCAATGACAGTCGCTAATTATCGCATTCACGAACTAAACCTTCGATGGCTATAGGTGAATGTCGCAGTGTGTCCTGTAAAAGCTCACTATAAGAAAGTTCAAGGGGGAGTCGGTATCCCTTCGTTTTATTCATTATTATCCTTCACTGCAATATATACTCAAATGGGTGCTCACTTTCAACATGCATAAATTGAGACTTTCCCACTCACGCAAGATCTAAAAACGCCACTTATGCGATGAAGTTTTAATAAATTAGCAAAAGAAGGTTTGGGATGCGCTATACGCAACTTGATGATTCTTTTTCCTACGCGTCAGTTTGCCGAAATATTGTAAAACCGCGTAATTTCATCTCCTCAATTTTTCGCTAAATGTGGACTTGTGATATCCACGGCTAGTAATACTTCGCGATTCCAAGCTTGTTCCATACAGCTCGCTTGGGCCACGGAAGCTCCTTTGCAATTCCATTTTTTATGTTTTCACCATTTCTGCCGTTTTGAAGCAGCGATCTTTGCTTAGTTTTCTACAAGGCAATTTAGTCAAAGGCGTTCATGCAAGACCCCTTCTTTCAAGGGACGAATGCCGCCTAGTCCATTGGAGTATGTCGTTTCGAGACGAGCCCTGAGATTCCCCTTAAAGCATATCAGAGGACTTGCATAGACAAAGCTTGCACAGCCAAATAAATCGATTGCGCCACGTTTTTCAGTACACCGCCAGCAGAACTAGCCACAAATTCTTTTTTTTTTTTACTTTTCACCGTTCCCCATGTGTATTTCAATATATCGCTACCTTTTTAACCATGAAATTCCAGCATAGAACTTTCCGGCGAACCATAGTAAAAGGCTTTAATGCATAAATTAACCATGATTATTATTTTAGGCATAATTTTGCGTCAACCGTTTTAGGAAGCTGAACGACAAAAGCAAGTTTTACCTAAACCTAAATAAAAGTTGCCATTAGTGCTTCAGTTCAAAATTCTTGAGAATAAGTTGGACACCCTGACGTTATCTCATCATGGTAACGTACAGACACAGCGTGCACGTAACATCGCAAAGTGCAATCCAAAGCGCCATAGTTTAGTAATATGAAAATGAGTTCCCATTATTGAAACCCATTCACCGTATTAGTGAATGCTCATCAATGCACATGTCACCACAAATTACAGCTCACCTATAAAGATTCATGTTATCTCCATCCTTATTAGTACCAAAGATAGCGGTTTGTTTTCATATTCACAAGTGCCAATGTGACACTCGAATATTTTACCCAAAGAAATGAGAACTTTGATTTGAAATATTTATTATAAAAACTGGTATTACCGCATCCTGCACACAAGAACAAATCAATGCGCACCATCTTCGCTGTGCCGCTATTCAGGTATATATATATATATATATCTGGACCTTTCAAGGAACCTTGTGGTTTTGATGTCCCACCTTTATAACCCACTTCAAGGCAATTTAACGCAGGAAATTGATAGATATTTTGTTCAGTTCGTTGACTGTGGGGGTGATCTGTCAGCAGGCCTGCTGGCTGTCCCTAGGAGACAAAATAAACTACAGCAGAGCTAATCTCACGACGTCTATCGAAGATAACACCATGAACATTCGGGCGATGTTGCGACAAAGCACATTTATGAAGGCCCGTTTGTAATAAAACTGCACTTAGCAGCTTGACAACATAGACTCCATTTTGCTCTATCGCACTTCTTCTTTATTCTTTTTTCTCTTTCTGCCCCTTCTTTCAACTTCTTATATTTTCAGGCCGTCATAGGACTGCTTCATTCCCCCCAGCATTGTTTGCATCCGTCCTGCGATGATAGTTGAATATATTGCCAATAGGAGCGGATTCCATGGTCCCATTGGGACCAATGTGCCATATGGTCTTTAAGGTTCCTTGTTGACTTGCCATCTTGATTCCATAAAATGGCCCGTTATAGGCGGCGTTCAGGCTTGGCCCTCTTTTTTCAGTACGAAGTCATCAACGTCGAGTGTTGCTAACGTTGTATTTTGCCTCTTGTCGAAATTTCTCTTCATTCTTTTATGATACCTTAATCTACTATCTTCACTTCTTGCTGCTTCTGTGAGCGTTATGTTCTTCTCAATGCCGAGGCTTATGTCTGCAGGCAGATAAGCTGGTCTCCCAGTTGCAGCGAATAGAGGAGTGCATACCAGGTCAGTTGTACGCGAGTGGTTGGGGTGAGCTACTGCCGCTTTCAGACAACATTCCCAACCCCCTGGGAATGCTGGATACATGCTAATGTGTTGTTTGATGTGACTAATAGACATTTCAGCCAGCTCATTTGCTGCAGGATGATAGGGCACAATTAACCGTAACTTGATGTTACGCTTTTCAGCCCATTCCTGTAGCCGACGACTTCGGAAAGCAGGTCCATTGTCGGAGACAATTTGCTTTACATTGTGAAAGGGTTTCCTTTTTAAAAAGAATTACGCTATTAGGATCCTCTCTACCAGACCCTGTTGCAATCATCCTGGTGCACGCATCAATGCACAACAGGAAGGCCTTTGTCGTCTTTATTCCTTCAGTCTCTTTTCGTAGTTCCGCGAAGTCTAGATGAATAACCTAAAATGGCGCGTTGTAATATTGTGGTACAAACTTTTCCTGCACCAGTTGTTTAAATTTTACTTAATTAATCTGGCATTCATGACATAATAATACATAGAAGTTCGTTTCTTGCTTCATATGAGGTCATGAGAACATTTTTGTCAATTTCATGTAGGTTCTCCAAAAGCCAATATGGCCTCCTGATTCGGGGCTATCATGATACAGTTCCAATTTTTTTTGGAACCAAGGAAGTGGGAACGGCAACTCGCCTATTTTAGTACGCTGAAAAACTTCGGTTCCTTGCAATAACCTTGCAACATTTGCCTCTTCATCGTTGTCTTGAAACACAATGGCTAATCGCGACATAGCATCGGCGTCCTTCATACAAGCTCGCGAGCGATGAGCTACTTTAAAGCAATATTGCTGAATTTCACCCACCGAATGGGCTATCTTTCCTTTCAGTTGGGCCACCTTCAATGTGCACGTTCGTGCTTCATGGTTTGTGAATAGCTTGAACTTTGGACCTTCTAAGTACGAACGGAAGTAGCGGACGACTCTTAAAACGGCCAGAACTTGGTCTTTCGGGGTGAAGTTCAATTCTGTTTTGTTGGATGTGTAGGTGTAGTACCCAACTACACTAAGCTGTTGGTGGTCGTGAGGAGTCTCTCTGATACAAGACGGCTGCCCTTCCACAGTTAGGCTCGATCGTCCCACTTTGTTGTAGCCCTCACTTGCCAAGGGTGCCCGTGAGCAAGGCGAAATACCGAAGAGTTTATAGTGACAACGCAATGAAGACGATGGAATTCAGAAGAAGGAATGACACTCGATCGAAAAGAAAAGATAGCGACGACGGTATAAAGACAACGGGATGAGGGTTCCGAAGTGATGACGATGGTATAATGATGACAGTGTGACAACTACATGGGGATCGCTGTATGACGTCGAGTACATGACAAAAATGGCGTGACGACGAGGGTATGGCGAGAAGCGTACGATGACGCTGGAATGACGACTATGGTACGAACACGATCGCATAGCGATGATGGTATGAGAACGAAGCTATGATAAAAGCTGTCAATCGATGACAGAGGAAACATAATGACATGACGATTGTTGCGTAATCACGAATAAGCGATGGCCCCCCTACTACGATATGATGACCAATATGAAATGACATCGATAGATTGTTGGAGGCAGTATTACGACGATGGCATGACGATAAACAAATGAAGTCGCTCAACTGATGATGATAGTAAAACGGCAGCTCGGCGACAATGACACAACGTCGATGACATGGGCAAGCACAGAGAATGGCGTGGCGTTGAGCGGTGGACGCGTCAGCATAACGATAGCGCCAGCACAAAGAGCACAAACGTGACCTTTGTAGGGAGGCCGTCGATTCGCACGTATACCATTCTCTATATACAAAGTTAGTACACCGCAACATCCCGAGCACATGTCGAAACCACCCGAGTGACATAGCTAATAGCCCCGCCCGACCCCCCAATGCACGTAGAAACCGCCCGGACCTCATCACTAATAGACCCGCCCCCAACCACAACACATGAAGATCGCCTGGACCTCTGCGTTGCTCAAAGAATGCTCACCTGCACCGCAAGTACGAATGTGCTATTTTGCAGGTAAAAAACGGATTCTTCGTATGCAGTAATGACACTACTACCGAGGAAAACGAAGTGAGCCTGTACGAGTCTAGCATTAATCCATGGCAAGTTTATTGAAGCTCCTAAATGTTCGTCCACAAGGCAAAGCAGTTCGCGGGGTCTTTCAAAGAGCACACACGCAAACACGTGCGCAATGACGACAAAATTACGATATGGAAGCAATTGTGCTCTATAAGTTTCTGCACTAACACATTATTCCGATTCTCAGAATTGAGCCGGAAATGCCCAGCTCACAAAATAAAAGTAGTTAGCGCATGCTTTCGTTACTAATTTCTATAAAATTACATAGATCAGACGCAGAAGCTTTATAAGTTCTGTAACGGTGATTTGCAAAGTATTCAGAGCTATTTGAATGAGTACGGAAAATGTTTCAATTTAGGTTGCCGTATTTATGCAGGAGTATTTGTTATTCTTAGCACTAGCCCTTCATGCGAGGGGATATCTTCATCACCAGAGGGTGATGCTTAAATCGGAAGTCTTGTTCGTACTTTTTATCTTGCCGCAGCTAGACCATAAGACACAAAAGCAAACTGAACCTTCACCTCCAGGCACCGTGAGCAAAAGAGGTACAGTCACGTTATACCGTACTGAAGTACTGCGTACATTGCAATAGTTACGCATCATTTTTTAATGCAGATGTGGTAGTGCTATACCAGCCCATCTTTACCATGGACGTCCTCGACAGCTTCTTCCTCGTTGACTATGTCGAAGAATGCCACCAGGGGTCGCATTCTCATCATGACCATCCATCCACCCACCTAGGAGATCTTCACCAAGTTGACATAAGGCAGATCGCCGTCTGCAGCATACAGCCACGTAGACTGTCGGCATTGTGCGATATCATGAGAATAAAGTAATATACTGCCAGCTGTGCTGCCGAAGGGGCAAAGAAAGTTGACCAATCCATTGCATAACATGCACAGAAAAGGCCGCCACTTTGAATACGGCAATTCAATCCAGTTGCACGTAAATTTATTTCCTTTAGTTTCTTTTAAAAGACAACATGTCATCAGACTTTTCTGTCTGAGAACTGATGTCACTCACAATGGCGAATATCAAAGAATGTATTGTCAGTGAACCTATCCGCCTTGTTGCTTAAAGCACAGCTGTATACATATTTTTCCTAATGATGTTCAGTTGCGGAAATAAAGGTTCCCTGTCTCCTGTGGTAACCAGTTTTGGACAAAAAAAGTGATCAAACAGAAATTGAAAACTATTGAATGCCGGGACCACCTGTTCCGTTGCAACGTACTGCTACGTATTTTACGCTGTACACGCGTGGTCGGTGTTGTGCCATTTGTGCGTGTATGTCGCAGGCCACAACCGGCTTTATCTACAGTAGCGTCGATAAAGTAGATGACGCTGATATGCCCTATGAGAGCCTGCTGCTACCCGGGTAAACGAGTTCCCATCAGGCCGAATCACTAAACTCTTATTTTTTATAGTTGTTTTCAAAAACAATGCAAATTCAAAGTATATATCGGCTCTTATATCTATTTAAAGCAACGATGAAGCTTTAGAGAGCATTTGCAGAACGAGAAATCTCTACTGACTAGATTTCTCGCAACCTAAAAAAAAGTACGAAGCAAATATCACGATCATACTTCCCGTTTCCATATCAATTCCTGGCGCGTGCTCCATTCAGGCCATCCGTCGCACAGCAATATAGCATTCCGAAGAGCGCTGTCATCGGGGCTGTATCAAAGGGCTTCCGGCGAGCGAAATAGCAAGTACACGAGCACCAAGGAAAGAAGCTATTTCGAGATGAATCTCGTCTCATATACGAGTCAGATGAAAGGGTCGTAAATACGTGTCTGTTCAGGCGAGATCCTACGCAAAAGCCCGGTCGTGCTGCACTAGTCGATACAGCCGCCTCCTTTCATTAGGTCGGAGAGACAGACTCGCAGCGAAACGTAGCTGAGCGGTGAAGCGCGTCTGGATCCAGAGCACGAGTCCCAAAGTAGTGCTTGACTGTTTTGCTATTGGTGGAAGTTCTTATGGCCGATCTGAGATTCAGCGTTATGCTGAAAAGCCTGGCTGACGTTATGATGCTCTGCATGAAGTCCACTGAAAGCATGATGGATGAGTTCCCGGGCCAACCTCCACTTCTTCAGGTAAATTTTGCGTCAGCAGTGTGGCTGGCCGCTGGAATGCCGAAAACGCATGTGAAGACGTGGTGTTTACTTCTGCATGAGCACAGTGCCACTTCTGCCAAAAAAAGGAAAGAGCTAAAAGGCAGATTTTTTTTCTTTTTAAAAAAGGTATATAGCTCACTATTGAGCTTAATCACTGCATTAGAGAATCATGATGTCTTCATAATTTTTGCACTTTCACTTGTTAAGGTCAAATATAACCTATTCTCAATCATGTTACACAGATTTTTATCGTATTGCAGCTACGTGTGATAATGCTATAGACGGCAAAAGATCCTTCTAGCAGGTCCCTGAAGGAATATAATATGATATCTGTTTCATGTATATTAGCCTCCTCTGTGACCATAGAATTGCAAGATTTAATGCCTTGTCTCATTCGCAAAGCGAATCTAAACCGCGGAGCGGGCCCACAAAATGTTCAAAGTCATATATGGCCTTGCGTAGCTCAGGTTTATTCACTACTTAGCTGTATGCAGTTAGCGTGCCTGAAGCTGTGTCTCTAAGTCATCAAGCAATTTTGTAATGTTGACACTTGCGCGCTTAATAACGCTACATTTAGGAGAAGTGTGGTAATTAAAATGTTCACCGCAGCATACAGCCCATTGTAGCCTTCTTGTGTGGAAAAAAAAGGAACATGCAAGAGTTGATAGCAGATTTAATAGAGGATTTGCAATGAAATTTCGCTTCACAAGTGTTTCGTGGTGTTACACCATGGTCTTTCAGAGCATCGAAGCGTCGTCGCAACATAATAATAATAATAATAATAATAATAATAATAATAATAATAATAATAATAATAATAATAATAATAATAATAATAATAATAATAATAATAATAATAATAATAATAATAATCAGCCGGGCTACACCCACTGCCAGACAAAGGCCTTTCCCATACTTCTCCAACTACCCCGGTCACGTGCTAATTGTGGCCATGTTGTCCTTGCAAATTCCTTAATGTCATCTCTCCACCTAACAATCTGCCGTCCCCTGCTACGCTTTCATGCTCTTGGAATCCAGTCCGTAACCCTTAATGACCACCGGTTATCTTCCCTCCCCATTACATGCCCTGCCCTTGCCCATTTCTTTTCTTGATTTCAACTAAGATGTCATTACCTCGCGTTTGTTCCATCACCCAATCAGCTCTCTTCTTATCCACCTTAACGTTACACCCATCATCCTTCTTCACATAGATTGTTCCGTCGTCCTCAATTTAAGTAGAACCCTTTTCGTAAGCCTCCAGGTTTCTGCCCCATAGGTGAATACTGATAAGACACAGCTTTTATACAATCCTCTCTTGAGGGATAACGGCAACGTGCTGTTCATAATCTGAGAATGCATCCTAATCCGTGTTACCTAATGCATGTTGTTTCCTTTACTTCTCCTGCGAACGGGCGTTAAGCTATATTCACTGCGATTTGTGTGGCTCCACTCATTCCTTCGATAATACGGTCACAGTAGGCGCACTGCCAAAAAGCTAAATAGCATTCGAGAAAGAAAAGCTCTGAGTGTGCGGCCCCCGAAGCTTTACGATTCAGAACATGTTACGCCGCCTTACTCATCACAAAAAGAATAAAAGGATTTGTCAAGCAGGTCCTACTTGAAGAGTGCTTTTATTATGTAGCTTTTCTAACACACGGGCACAAGGCTTTCGCACGTTTCGTTTATCCAGCTTCATATCGTGCCTGAGTATGGCCTTTTCTGTTTTCTCCTATTGTGGTTATGAGTTTTTTTTTCTCATTTAAAGGTCCATGCTTGGTAAAAGGGTAGCCTGCCTCGCAATCCACTGTGGCTGGAAGTCGCTACGTAAGTAGCGCTGCTGCTGAAAATGTTTCACAACCAATAAATACTGTTGTCGTGGAAACCATGGTTCTCAACGACACTCTGCCGATGGCTTAGCAACGAATGGTAAATGGCTTTCCGAAACTTGTTTCCATAAGGTGTTCGATTGTTTATCCCGTTTTTTTTTGTGCGCTTTCCCGATTTGAGGTCCATGTGAGATGCGACATTGAATAAAACGCTTCCGATCTCCTAATGACAGGACAGAGGTCAAGTGGTTTGATCGATGTAAACGAAGGACTGTTGTCTTACAAGTAGATCAATATCGCTACGCAGCCACTAGCATGGAGAGCCGCTTTGTTCGCCGAACAAGGAAGTAATGCGTGCCTAAGTGGCAAGACGTACACAAAGCTTCAGGTGCGAAAAGAAAGAGAATCAATACGACTGGTGGCGCAATATACCCAAGGCACGCAATAAGATGCTTAGTGGTGTCGCAGACTTCGCTTAGATTTTTTTCACTCGGGGTAGCTTTTGACCTGCGACGGTAACATAGTGGCTGCGGTGTTGTGCTTCTGTAAACGAGGTCACCGAGGCCGAATTTACATAACAGCGATATGCAAAAGAACGCTCGCGTGCAAATCCTTAAGTGAACGTTAAAGCACCTCGCTTCGACCAACAGAATTCGCATTTCTCCACTGTAGCGCCTCACAGGGGAAGCTGATGCCGCAAGTTCTTCTGAGTAAGGGGAACACATTTCGGAGTATCTTGAAGCTGTAGAAGCGCAAAAATACACGAAGCGAAGAGAGTGGACCGGACGAAGCGCTTACTCACAGCTGAAAAATTTTATTGAATGTACTTCTCTTTGTGCGCTTTTACAGTTTCAAGATGCAAGTAAAACAACTAGCCCAGCTACCCATTCATTTACAATGCATTTCCGAGTAGGTTCCACATACTATAACCTACGCGGGACTATGTCAGGGTGTTCCACTTAGTCAAGCTTATGTGGGATGACATCGGGAGCGATGTCATCCATGTCATTCAGTAGCGCTACGTACCATAAAGGGTACGTAGCGCTACCGAAGGGATAGGTGACGCTTAAGGAGGTTATTGTCACAATGCACGGTTATACATTGTAAACGGAGCGTGTTTGCAGTTATGAGCCACCTAATAGGTGTATCTTACATGTTAGGATTGAAATAAAAAGTCAAAACCCACTCTTGCTATGGCACGTTAAACAGCATGATTTTAAGATTTAATGAACACTGCTTCTACGTTCAGGGAGTATCTAAGTCTCTGGAGCGCTGCGACAATGGGGGAAGCCTAAAAGTCACTAGGCAAGGTGAAACATTATCATCACTAGTTAAATGGCTTGAAGAACGTGTGGAGACTCGTAGCGGCTCAACACGGCATCAATCCTTCATTTTCAATGTGAAATTGAGACCACAGACCACCGAGAATGCATTACATATTTACCAATTATGTAAGCCTGGGGAAGCGTAAAACTAATGGGGAAACGCATTATTCGATAATGCTTTCTTGCGGAGTAGATGATTCATATTTAAATTATAACGTGCTGCACAAGATGCATAAGAAAACAAGAAACGACCCGAAAGAACGCAGACTACCATCTTTATTTAAAAAAAAAAAAACATTGGAAAGCTCTTGTACAGGCAACCTCATCGCATGCGTGACATTGTGCAAACATTAGAAAATCATATTACTAGCACTAACACGAAGTGTGCACGCTATCTTCTACTGGCAAAAAATAATTGATACGACAGGGAAAAACTAATCCTCGAGGCCGTTTTAAGAACAACAGATGAACAGCGAAACAAAAACCATCCGAACAAAACACAACTGATGAACTTTCAAAAACAAAATAGTAACAAAATGCAATTAACAAGATGGCATATGCGAAGTTAACAAGAATTAACTTCAATAACCAAAAAAGTAGATGATGAAAACAACATGACAAAAGAAATGCAAATATAAATATGAGAGCGCACCTAGGTACTTCTTAATAGCTGTGAGTGCGAAAGCATTAATATCCAATTAAACCCCACTGAACGATTTTTCGTGTTATGAACTGCTAGCGGGAAAGAAGGCACGTTGAGATGCTTGATACATTTTAATTTGGCCTTTTAACATGCATTTACGTTGGATTGTTTGCTAGCGGTGATCACTTCTCTAAAGTCAGGACGCTCAGCGTTTACCGAGTGTACTAAGCAGGAAGAGAACCTACATCAGAAATGCTTGAAAAAATAGTCTTTCCAAAGACATTTCAAGCCTTCCAAAAATTTTCCAATATGACGGGCAAGTCAGCACACAGCATTTTGTACACACAGCATCGTTAGAAGGACATCTACATGCCCGAATGCCCCTGTATGATACACAAGCAGGCTACGGTATTTATGCGAGCGTACACACGTCAAATGGCACGGCCGCTTTCACTAAAAAGCGTTGGCAACTCAATACACTGGCTTCTTCGTCTTACATTAGTTCCCCCATTTTCGTGTCATTATTCTGAGGCACACTAGTGGAACTAACACGAGTTATTCTTTATAGGTGCGTGTAGTAGAAATGATAATTGGTCGTGAAGGTAAGCACCCATCATGTTAGGATTGCTCGTCTATTTAGTAAATAATCTTAAAGCCTGCCGTCGCTAATGAAAGATAATCTAAAGATACACGCGTGCATTGAATGGCGCCTGTCATACTTGTATACTTTCGAAAAAGAGAAATTGCTTTGGTATCTAAACAACTCTTGTCAAACATTACACCGCTTTCTGACTTACGTGTACGCGACAAATTGAGCAAGAACCGCGAAAACAAGAGACAGATGAACTAAGCAAAGGTCGCACACCGATCACAGGCGCTCAATCACAGATGGTGGCTAGTTAGTTATTTTTTTATTATTGTAACTGCGATATTGAATTTCTCATGTGCGAAACGTGCTGCAAATTACCAAGTGACCTAATTCTGTAAAGTGACATCGGAAGAATTCCGCCTGAACCCAGCCGGTTTGCTTGCTTCGGTCTCCGTTCAGTAGGACTGAGGCATTTCAGGTTTGCCAACGAAAGGAAGAACGTCTCTACAAGTTGGCGTATCAAATGGAATGGCATGTTGCAACGAGGCCCCACTGTAAACAAACAGACGTTTTATTAATGAAAAAATTACGGCCTCCGAACAAGTGAAAAATAAAAAAAGATTACGTTTCGTAACCTGTGCAAGTTCCTTGTTCACAGTGCATCAGACGTAGTGCCATTTTCCATTTAAATGCGTAGTTTGAACGTAATGAACGTAATGAACGGCCATAAACTTGAGGCGTATTGCCGTCCGTCCTCTTAACGATATCTGACGTCAGCTGTACCTCTTCTGATACAGGTAAAACAAAGTGAAACGAAAGCTTTCAGCTCAGCATCGTGCATTATCCCTCACTCTGCGGTTGCAGCTTTTAGACAGATCTAGCTCCCGCTAAAGCTTTCGAAGCAGGACGCATTATATTTGAGGACATGTGAATTGCACGACTGCCTTTCAATGTTGTAGCGTGTATCATCGCGTTACTGTGTGATTTTTTCTGTTTCCTTTTTTGTACTTCTTTCTCTTTTTATTCCCTTTACCCCTTTCCCGGCACAGGGTAGCGCGCCGGTACTTACACTGGCTAACCTCCCTGTCTTTCCACCGCTTTTCTCTCTCTCTCTCTCTTGAGAGAACAAACATTGCGTAAAGCGCACACTTGCTATCACTTGCCTGATACGACAGCAAAGGTGAATATCGTGCCCAGCCCAATATTTACAGCTAGAGGCCTCGTACCATGGTTGGAGCTTGCAAAAAATCTGAAGCAGTGGTCGAAGTTGTCTGCAAGGAACATAAATGAGGCGAAAATTGTGAATACTATGCGCCTAATTTTATCGTGAATTGACTACAACACGTGAAGTGCCAATAATTATTTCATGTTACTCTACATACTGCGGAAACTCTTGGTACAGAAAGGTTAGAGTGACCTTAAGGGATAATGATATTTTTTGTTCTTTTTCTCCCAGTCGAAAGTGCTTTTATCTGAGTACTTCACTTTTGAGTTGTTCCGCTACATGTGCGATTCCTTGAATGAGAGGCTCTAGGTGCCCATGATCTTAATTTTCACTCATTTCTTTAAGGCGCTGGCTAATGGTTCCCTTGGCCTGATCCGCTATAGTATTATTTTAATAGGGCAACATGAGAGTTCTTAAAATACTATTGACATTCTATTTTTGCGGATGAAAACAAGTACTCACAATCGTACGCAATAACGCTGTGATGGCAACAGACAACTAAGGGTGTCAGGCTTAGCAAGTCCTTGTTCAGGATATCTACGTGGAGAAGAAATCTTTGTTCAGGAATGAACGAAGAAAAACGGCAGAGAGGCAAGAGGCGCAAGGAACTGCAACTGCCTTCTGGGATTCCACAAGGCCGCAAGGTTGGCTTATTTTCAGTAGCAGGAAAGAAAATAGCAGGTGCTAGGCGACTGGAAAACAACAGCACAACGCAAAACAAGCGCGAAGTAGCCGGAATTCTTTGATGAGAATTAATGGCACCATGTCAGTAGTAAACTCGCGCTGTCGGAGCAGAAACCACTGACATAGAAAATAATTAATCTTGAGACAAAAAAACCAACGTTACAATGCGGTAAGAAGCCTGCAGAAGTAAAACACCGTGGTTTCCCTATTACCTGTGCACTACCTTATGCATGATAACTACTAGAAAAGGAACCGCGTCTATTTTTATAGCGAAAAGTAAAAAAGAGAGGACTGTGTTTTTTGTTTTAGCTATAACGAAATCTAGACGCTTAGATGAAGAAGAATGCGTCAAACGTCTTTGTAATGAAGTCAGCGGGATCGGGGATATTCTACCTTACATAAGTTACTTTGTGTTAAGGTTCAGGAATCTTAGAGCACTAAATAAGGACAAATCGGTGAACTAAAAAACATAAACTACGGTGACACCAGGCCTGATTCTTTATATAAAGATCAGTTCTGGTGCCACTTGCAGAGCAAATACGTGTCTCCTGCTTTACGGTAAAGATATCTGGGCTATCGTGATTACGTAAAATTTCGCGATCTTAAGGTACGTGCGGGGCCCGTTATTACCCTGTTAATGTGGTACTGACAAGACTCGCCCCTTGTCAAAGCTAAGGTCGAAAAAAGACGTCGCAATTATTTTGGTCTAACCTTGTCCTCTGAAACCGAAATATCACCAGGGACGTGAAGTGGCACGGGCGCTACTACTCCAGAACATTTTACAGATGATTTGGTCTCTGCCTTTATCATTATGTTACCCAGAAGGGTCGTGCGTTGAGAGAGAACTGGACTGTCCTGAACTACAATGTGCAAATCAGTTTTCAATTCTTTGCAATTTGAAGTAATGGCTTCGGCGAGCTTTCCGTGATGTAAATCTATAGCGCAATATTACATTATGCCACACAGGAACAGAGTATTCATCAGGTCAGACGGGGCGTCGTTGTTCTTACGGCTACTTCTGTAACTAGTGAACAGTGTAGTAAACTTAACGTCCTATGTTAGGTGAAGTTAATCTTGCAGATGTCAAAGGAACTGTAAACTCGAGTGAGGTGTATTCCTTACAGTACAGATAAAGCAGTAAGCATGGAGTGCATGTTTTTATGAATCTTGGAAGCAAACTGTACTCAGAGCTGTGGTCCTATTGATAGTCAGTTGAGAAGCAGTGTAATAAAGAGATTGCAATGAGCACGAGTTAAATTAGAAACATTTCACCGTTGGCATGGAAACGCGAAAAAGCGTTTGGCATCAACCAGTTAGGTATATGAAGACAAGAAACAAAGTAGCCAATTTTTCACGACGTAACATGACTATAGGCTAGTAAGTGGGATGAGGAGACTTGGGGCTGCTTCGACAAAGCTTTTGATAAGCTAAGCTCAATAGGACCTAACGATTTCGCTGCCGTGAAAGATTGAAAGCCAGGCGTGGGGTACCAAACGCTCCTTGGTGTGGGGGTTTAGGAATCATATTGACGAACTGGTTTTCATTCACGTGAGCTGATATCAGTGGATCTGATTGATTTTGCCTTGGGCCCCTGTCAGAGTGCTGCCAGTTTTCGGCCAGGGATCACAAGGACGGCCTCTTGCTCTGCAAGAAAGCACCACAGCTACAGGGCTTATGTAGTGGGTCGATAGCATATCTTATTTTGGTTGTAAGCTTGGAGAAGCAAGCTACTCAGTATTGCCAAGTAGAAGCTGCGAACCATGGTAACAGCTAAGTGCCACGGTACTCAAGCGCCCTCAGCTGTGGACGCCGAACTGTAGTCCTGACGCTACAGGTGATACGTTTGAGCAATTAGGAATGTTTACCCGCCAGAGTGCATGGGGTATTACTACAGGCAGTGAAGTGATGCGCCAGCATCCACCTATTCAGGCAGCCGCGTACCTCTACGAAACTCGGACAAAGGCCTCAGCCGATCGATGGGTCGCAGACGCTTTAGCGGATGACACCACGTCTGGAGCTGTGAGAATGTGTGTGCTAAGGGGTCACCAGGAAGCGAGAAGAAAATCTGTAGCAGTTGAAGGATAATTTGAAGAGCGAGTGTACATCGGAACACAAGTACCGGAATTCAATTGGGCCGCTATTTTTTTTTAATCATGCAAATTTTTATTTTACTCTGTCCGAAGCTTAGCAATATTCGCACCATTTCAGGGTCGGAAAGCCAATCCACGTTTTAAGGTTACTTCTATTTATGGTGCTAAAGAGTCTTGTAGAAATTGCAATAATGTCGCATAGATTTTTGTGTAGTCAGGCGCTACCTGTGATTCAGCAAAACAAACAAGGCAGCTACAAGAACTGGTCGCAGCTCGAGTTCAAAAAACCGTTTTAAACAGATTGTTCGAAATCTCAGTCTGTCGTCGAGAAAGTGATTAGCCAAAAACCAAGCGGCACATGTTGATTCACTGAATCAAAGAAAATAAGTTATATCGAAGAAGAGGTCAAATATGTTTTATCATTATTTTATCATTTCATTAACAGACAGGTGTGCTTCGGACATGCCTGAGGCGACATAGATATTTTATTTGACAAGTTATTTTATTGTTCCGCAGAACAAAACTGCATGCATGTCCTGCATACAAGGTCCGTGTGAGCAACTTCGTGGGTGCCTTCATATACACTTTCTATGCATATATATCCACAAATATCAGGGCAGCAGCCGTGGTCCGAGACGTATGGGAGTTTTCAGAAAGAAAAACACGGTTTAGTACTATTAGCAAGAAAAGGATGCATAAAACGCACACTATATTGAGAAATTCCAATTTTCTATTACGAAGTACTTCAGGATATAAGTTGACAAATCAAGTACTTGCGGTGGACTGTCAGCAAGTTCGTCATTGCTTGGGTTAGCAAAAGATATTCATGAAGATCTGAGACATCTTATAGCGTATGTTGATTCCTGTCTTCAGCACGTGCAATACAATTTTGTGGGAAGGAACAACAGGGCAGGAAAGGTCTTTCGTTGTTCGCTCTCGCAGAGATTCCAGCGAAAGCCTCGGACTCGAAGGCTCTGGAATCACTAAACAAGTTGTTTCGAGTTCCAATCAACCGCAACGATAATTCTGTTCTCTTCACGTGTGGCTCCACGTGGGCGACGTTGGAAAACAAGCTCTCCCTGACTCCTGTTTACGCAAGAATCCAATTTCACCGAGCTCATGCAGCGAATCAAAATCGCCTGTCAAGCGTGAAAGCGCAAGCTGTTTGCAGGACTTGTTACTCGCGCGTTGTTCATTTTGTATGTTGCGAAGAAACTGCGAACTGCAGTAGTACTGCGCATTCATTTTACAGAGAGCAGTTCAATTACACTTGCACTGGTGGTTAAATCAAATCAGACTGATTTTTTTTTCGTAAATGTGAGAGACGTACGACCGCTCTTTGTGCCTGATCGAGTGTCAATTTTTTTTTATGCTTGACTCCTGTGTATGTTCTTGCAACTGCTTCGCTTTTGTTCAGTGAAAGTTGTCATTCTTTCTAGCGAGGATTTTGAGCATCTGGACAAAGGATATTAAAGGAAAAGATCTGTTTTCAGTAAACAGTGGCTAGAGGGACAAAGACAACGAATGGTACATCAAACTTAGGAAAAGATAGCGGACACGGTCACGCGAACAGTGCACTTTGATGACAGTAGGCTGCAGTTGGCGGTTCTTTGCTTTCATAGTAATTTCTTTAACTTCTTTGACTTTGGCTCTAGTTCATTTGTTGATTTTGATAACAATGAAAATGTTTGCAACTACTGGAAGGCAGGCATTTCCACGAACACTTTGATGAAATGATTAGCTGAAGAAAACTGTTGAGTGAGGAACAATTTATTCTAGCATTTCATTACTCTTTATTCCACGAGGAATTTTTGATGTTTTGCTTACTTTAGGTTGTTTACCTTATATTGTATACGCTTTATCAAAGCGTATTGAGATCAGATTATTTTCTTTGTGATTCTGTTTATATTTATTAACCATAAATCACGATGCCATATTTTATAGTTTGTATGTGAAATACATGTTTCAATATTGAAAGAGTAGCAAGCAGCTATGAAGCTCTCGGAGCAACCTTTTCAGTTAAATTTATATCTTTTGACGGCATGAACTTTCAGCAACCTTGTAACAAGTATATTGTGATGAAAATATATGTTGTCTCTGAGCAAGTGGGCATTTTCGCTTAATGTTTAAAATAACGTTCCTTTTCAGTGCCCCTAAAGATCCGAATCTCCAAGCATTGTAAAAGCAGCAGCACCATTTTATGAGACGGCGCTATCAGCTACGCAGGTGCCATTACGAAGAACGCGCTCTTTTAAATAGGTGGAGTGTGGCAGACAGATAAAACATCATAATATCAAAAAATTGCGGAACGCACACTAGTTTCTAATCGTTTCGCTTCACCGCATTAACGATACACACAATAAGCTGCGAAAGCACCTAATGAAACTCTAACATTTTGCCACGCTACGGGAAGTCTGGCGACAACAGGAACGACCACGAAATGGGAAAATATCGAGAGTGCCTCTGTATATCGAGCTGCCAGCGAGCTTCTACAGATAAGCTGCATAAGCACAGACTAAAGAAAAACAGAATGCCTTGTTCAGTGTTAAGGTTTTGGAGCAAGAATCGAGGCCTGATAAAAAAGGCATCGTATTATAGAGCAAAAAAATCGGACTGCATTTCATACCGGCTTTGTCACTCAATCATCGTGGGACGATACCGAAGCAACGGAACTCTCAAGGTTACCGTTGTACATGTAAGATAGACATGCATTAAGAAATATGGGGTGTCGCAACGTTGCTTCAATGCCACTTCACCTCTCCCGAAAGTCACCGAGAGATGAGTTCACCCCTAAGATTTTTACTTCTCAATAGCACTGACATAATAGTGGCAGCAAAATACAATTTGCGGCACTTGAACGTTTTGTCCCGGGCAGGTAGCTGAACTGCGTTGCACATTTTGCTAGACACGGACCATTTCTAAAAGTGAATTAGAGGGTTTTACGTGCCAGAACCAGGATCTGATTACGAGGCATGCCGTAGCGGGGGACTCCGGAAATTTGAACCGCCTGCGTTTCTTTAAAGTGCACCTAAATACAAGCACACGGGTGTTTCCGCAATTCGACTCCAAATAAATGCTTCCGCTGAGGCCCGGATTCGATTCTGCGACCTCGTGCTTAGCAGCCCAGCACCGTAGCCTCTAAGCAAGCACGACGGGTTCGGACCGTTTCGAAGTGTCGGTTAAATTCTCCGATCGCCTCCCCTCACGCTCGTTTTGCAATTACAGTGCGCAGTGCGCGTCGACGGTGCTACCGGTCCTGCTAGACACGCTGGCCATCCCACCGTCGTGTGTCGCGCGGAGAGCTTTTGTCGCCCGCCCTCCCCTCCCATGCTGTGTGACGGTTCCCGAAAGTGTACATGAAGGTCGTCACGTTCCGAGGTTGTTGACATTAGTCCTTAAAGAAGCTGCTTTGCAGCATTGTAACGTCGTTGAAGGACGACCAGGAGAGGTGGCATCCAAGGGCGGGCGCGGCCATCAGAGGGTAGAGCCCAGGGTGTGTCCTCATGGCCGAGCATGACGCCACTTGCGCGGGCCCTATGACAGGACGAAAATGACGACCCCTGCATGGGCTCGACTACTGGCTGAAAGTTACGTGACAGCGACTGACTGAAGAGGTTATCAGGCAGAGAACCATAGGAAAGGGAGAGACGTTCTACTTGCCACAGCCCGCAGCGTCCGAGTTGCTGCCGGCCACTGATGACTTTTTACTTGCTGGCTTTTTTTCTTTCTGAACCCCCATGCCAGCCGCTGATGACTTGCTGCTAGAAGACCCATGTGACTGTCTTACATTTTCTGCGCGTGCCCTTTCTTGTATACATACACACGATGTGGCAACGCAATAAAATATTGCTGGAAGTCAGCGCTGTGTATGTCATCTATCGCTGTCCTTGTCCTTTGCGCTGTACGGTATTTTTGACTTTTTACTGTTATTTTACTTGCTTCTAATTTCTGTACATAATGTGAGTAAACCTTCATTTCTCCAAGTCCACCTCAACATCGGCCAACTTTCAATTATTGCGTTCACGCTGTTTTATCATTTGCTTTCTGTTGTTGATCACAAATTTCGCTATATATACTATGAGGCCCATCGAATTCGACAGCTTCCTTTCTTCTTCTCGATATGGTACCTTTTAAAAACTTTGCTTCATTTCTCTTCGTTGCGGTGGTACTGTGGCTTTGACGTTGAGCCATGACCTCACCCCTGCTTCACTCTAATAAACTGGCACTGAAGTGGAATAATATGTTACGCTGTATTAGCGAACTAATCGTATTGCACTTGTAAAACTACCACATATAGGCCATGAAAGGACGCTTGTTAAGCAAGGAAAGGCGTGAAAACTAAGGCCAGGTGGCAATGTCGCCTAGAAATTCCCTAGTCACTTCAGCCTTAGCGCATGGTTCCTTACGGCGTCAAGTCGCGTGCTAATATATTCTGATGGGTAAAGAAGGAATTAATCACATTCTCAAGAAAGCGAATACACAAGCAAGCAAATTTCGCCATCTTACGCTGATAAAGATCGTCCAAATACGCGACTATACTCTGAAATGTATCTGACCCCAAAGTACCAGTGGGTAAGTTAGGGCTTGCCTTTCTTGCTAAATAATGTGAAGTTATCCATTATTATTTTCAGAAGCAATCTACTTTTTCCCCATAAATGAGTGCATCTAGAGCTTTCACCGAGTGCTCTGCCAGCCTAAGACAGTTTTGAGGTACACCTTACTGTCCCTCTACCGACCTCATGAGTTATTCAGTAGCGTAAAAGCAGTAGCAGTTCAGAGAAGCTTTTGTGCTTGGAATACTCATGCTTGGCCAAAGCATTCCGTTTTATGAGAATGACAGTGGCTCTATAATCCCTACCACCTTTGTTGTTCTCATCGCGCTGCCCCATAATATTGCAATGCCACAGAGCAGCATCCACGCATACGTAATTGGGACGCTGCCCTAACGACGCCGTGAAAGGAACGAAGATTAAATAGACTGTGAGACAGGGCAGAGTCACGAACAGGAGCGCGTGATATGCAGCCAAGCTCGTGGCAGGCCTCGGCACGCCATGAATATATTGCCTTATAAATTATGTTTGCAGCTTCGCATTTAGGACCCTCCGAGGACCCGACGGGCCTTCGTATACATAAGAAAGGGTACAAAGGTAAGATACATGATATATTTTGCTATGCTGGTGATTTGTAACATTTTTTCGTGCTTTGCCTATCCACGATAGTTTCATGTGAACGAGCCGCTTACGCTATAACGTGATCACACTTGTTGTTTATTGCTCGAATATATTGAGCGGGCCATGAGGCAAATATAACACTGGCAGTTCCGGCAAAATTGGCCTGTGTTTTCACGCATAGGGTTGATTAGGTGAGGTTAGGTTAGGTGCGATGCTGCTGCCTCTCGGTATTATGTGAGGACAAGCGTGTAGGCATGGTTCTCATTTCTTTTCAAAGCCGCTAAGAACGACTAGCGTACAGATGTCACAAAGGAAGTGAAGCCTACGATTATGCAACTCACTTCGCAATAGAAAACTGGGCGATTTGGTTACCGTTCATCGTGTGGCTGTCGCAACACGATGAACATGTTCTTTTTTTGCTTCTGTCTCTAATTATTATTGCCATCATCATCATGATCCAAATTTATTGACTTTGTTCTACTAGCTCTGCCGTCACGCAAAAAAAAAAGAATAGATCGTTTTTCGCGCAGCACAGACGCTTCCATGGGTTTTGGTGGCAACAATCCTAATACGGACATGCGGCTAGTGAGCACGTGTACACCAGCGTGTTACATGATGTCGCGTCACAAACTGTGCCTGCTGCGCAGCTGAACTTCATAGCACAAGTGTTGTCACATGCTACACAAGGACGTAGCATATATGAGCTAAGAACAAGCGTGCGTTCCAGTGTATATTTTAGGCATAAATTAATTGCGCATCGAGAAAAGCTGTGGTGTCTTGTTCTTGTCACCACTGTTTGGTGCTGTGCCAGCGCTTCTAGCTCCACAAAGGCGTCGGTGTAATTGTTGCCGGAGATAGCGCAGTGTAGACACTGAAAGACGATGAAAAGGTTCCTGCTGTATTTCGCGTGGTTACGCTGTAACTGAGTTATCTTATAAGGCGGACAATAAAGATCTGACGGAGGGTATTGCATTACATTCAAGTAACAAAATATAGCTAAGTGCTTAGCGAGCTGTTGGATACATCCTATACACCACAATGGGCAGTTAACTTGTACAGAACACACTCTGCACAGCCACTAAGGAAGTCTGTTAGTGATGTGATTTCAATGTAAGGCGTTTCCCTAATTTCTACCACCCTCTTCGGCTTGTTGAGGAGAACATCCACACCAACGTCAGTTCATGCATCAACTCATCGATGCAACTGTGCCTGCAACCTGATAATTCACATTGTTTCACCCCTACTTCATCACTCGGATCTCGGCATTGCCCTCGTTAATGCATACTCACGCTTGGACATAATGGTCGACAACGCCGACTGCAACGGCCGTGGTAAAAGAGAAACAAAAGAACCCCTATTCTAACTGCTCTTCTTTCTAAAGCCTACAATTTGACTATCGCACCACCCTTATCAGATTAGATAGAATACCTCTCATTGAGAGAACAACATCTCAGGAGCGAAGCACCCACTCGTTGCCGTAGCAGAAATTCGCAAGAATGGCGCATCGATTTTTGAAGTCAACCAGCGCTGAGTGGCATCGTGCTAGGCATATCCCCTTCAGTAATGAAGTAGGGTGAATGTCGATAAATGCATCCAAGCTACACAGCTTCACTGCATGGCGCTCAAGACTCCATTGCAAAAAACAAGGACCTCTCACCTTGTATTGGCATTGCAAACAGACCACTGCGGCCCATTGTCATGTCCAGGCAAGCGTGTCTGCAAAATATTAACAGCTGCATGGCACGAAAGCTGCTGACATTTCAAATGTGAGCTCGCGTGCCTTTCCTCTATAGTAGGCTCCGCGTCCAGACAGAAGTCCAGGTTCCACGCACAAATGCTTCTACGTAAGCCGCACTGCCTGCTACATCACCGAATATGACACGTGACATTGGCGCATTATTTAGTGCAGACGCGCTGCTTGGAGGATACCACTCTGCGAAACGAGGAAGAGAAAAAAGAACGAGTTACTGCTGCTATGTAAACGTTACGCAGTACGTAGACTGCGGCATGAGACGAGGAAGGTAATAAATAAAGAATTAAAGAATGTCTACATCATTACGTTAAGCTCCCGTCCTGACATAATGCTTATGCGAATTTCTACGGCATTCTCTAGCAAAGAATCAATGTGGCAAACTCCATGCGGTTAGCGGCTCTCCAGCCGGCAACCTACAAATTCCAGTGTAACAAATAAGTTATACGGAAGGCCGCAAGCTGGGGAGAAGCTTATGACAAGGAGAGGTGGCAAATTCGGTTAGAAGTTATTTATCCCTTTTAAAAACTTCCAGTGCATGAATCAATTGTTTAATGGGGCCAGTTTAGGGACTCTTTATGGTGGGAGTACGCGCAGTTTCTAGTTAGTTTTCAATATTACGTAATACATGAATAGTGGACTACTCCGTAGCCATTCTTGTCGCGTTTCATTTATCGAAAAAACTGACTGGTTGAATGCACGGGAGATGGTATTATTTGTGGGATGCAAGTATAAAAAGCTCTTACGAACACTTCTTTCACTATTGATAAGTAAATGCAGCTCTTTTAACCTAGCGTAAATCCCGAAAGCGCCATTCCCCTGATACTCTGCGCTTACCAGTCGTCAGAACACTGAAGCTAACTGCAGACACTTCTAAGCGAGCAGATGGTTCACTTAACCCACAGCCCGAAGTCTGAGGTTCTTTTTTTTGCCTGTATACTGTGAAACCCTTGGTGCAAACGAATCCCGTGCACATGCTGGTGCACCGTCTCTGAAAGGTATACTAAGTTTGCGGCTACACTGCGCTTGAACTCAATCCTCTATGCGTCCCTATCTTTACCTCCCCTTTTTTCCCTATCCTGTGTAGCGTAGACCAACTGATTTCATCCCACTCAGTATTTTTGCCTTTCCCCTTTCCATATCCGGAAGCTTTGCTCTGCAATACCTCTGCGGGGCAAGCCGAAACCTACATCCGCTCGTAGGAACAAGTAGTGCATTATCCTGGCAGCGAAAATACTATTAGAAAAAAATAAGCCGCCGTGTAATGGCAGCTCTCATATCTCTTAGAAGCGATTATTTTTTTTTTTTTTTTGCTAACGGTGTTGCGTGCTTCCCGTACAAACATTGCATTGGCCTACAGTCACGACAGGCGAATGAATCTCAGAAGAACACCCTCGGGAAAGCTGGTCGATAAGTACAAAAAAAAAAACAGGAATGGTGAAAAAAGGCACTCTGAACCACAGCGCTAACTAATACAGCTATTGAGGGTGTTTCTATATTGCCAGCGGCATCCCGTTCGGACTCCTAAGAGGCATTTCCTGATCCAGTCCTTCAGTTCTCCGTTTCCAAAAGAAGTTCCTTCCTCTCTCGCAAATGAGTACGGGTTAGCTAGAGTAAAAGGGTTAGCGCATGTCCTGAGCCACGGCGACACACCCGTGAGGAAGCAGTGCCACGCTGTACTGTACGTAAGAACGCAACAAAATGAGCCACAGAGCGCCTCTTGTGTGAGTGTGCAGATAAGTAACGAGCAGCTAGAACGTACGGTGAGGCCCTCATAATCAGTACAATGTCGCGTCGCTTTTTTCACGTGTCACGTTGCTTTATTTCATCCTTGCATTTCCTTGGTTTCTGTCCCTCTTTCTCTCTCGGCAGTCATCGCCAGCAGTCGTTGATGCTTTTTCACCTACTTGTAGAGACCTTTAGGTAACTTTTCCGGTATAATTACATTTGTGGCTGACGTGGAATTACAATTGCGTTCGATTTTATAGAATGTCTGTATATGACCTCAGCGTCAAGCGTCATCTTTTAATGGCTGTGGCTTAACACTTGGCGTCACTCTTATATTTGTTGTTACTCCTGTATACTCTTCGATCAACATTTTCGGTATCACCATTTAACTTTACGAAAAAGGCACATCAAAACACCGGTGCACATTACCATTGCTTGAGGCGGAGAGTACCAGTTGCGTATAAAATTCCCGATTACGTAGTTTATTACTAAAAAATACCGTGTTTCGTAATGCACCCACATGAGGGGAAGAATGCATTCGGGCGTTGCTTTTGCTGTGCAACTCCAAGCCTGCCGTATACGAAAACACAAAGGATGTGTTTTTCCCTCATCACATCCTTTTGCAACGCTTGAACGACCCGCACTCCCGACGGCATGCAAATGAGTCTCATCGCTATGCAATAGCCAGGATGAAACAAACACAGTGCAATCTAATAGAAAGTAATATAAAAGGCAGCGTTATCAGCCCACCAAGAACGACACGCAGTCCACAAAGACTAAGCTTGCCGGGTGGTGCTCGTGTATTTCTTCGGGCTGCGCACGGACCATGGCTTTCATAAAAGTTTTGTTGTTTTTATTGTTGTTGTCTCTCGTTTCTTCACCGCTTAGGCACACTGACTTCCTGCTGGAGAGGAATGAACAGCATCCAGAAACAGACACCATGCCGGTGGTGGCTTGACGCTATAGGAAGTTTTCATGCGCACCTCTGCAGATGATAAACAAACCTCGCTTTAGCAGCAAGAGAACGCCACACAAGAGAGCAAGCCTATGTGCCGATAATGAACTGAGTACGGGGAAGTGATGCGGCTACTGGCAGATAAGAAGCATTGTTGACGCAGTTACACGCGCGTGTCACTAGCGGGGCGTTAGTGCTCTTATTCATCACGTTTCTCTCTTTATTTACTCGGTCTGTCTTGAACGCTCACTCGGTTTTATTTTGGCAGCTCTATTGCACTGAAAGAGGTTCTAAATTATTTCTACCTCTCTTTCATTACGACTGCCGAAGTATTGTGCGCGACGGTTTATAGTTTGACTGATCTCACGGAACGGGTGTACTCTCGTAAGTTTTTCTTATGTAAATGGAAGCTCTGTTGTGGTACAGAAACAGAAAGGAAGACGTGTAAAAGCATTTGAATATTCGCAAACTGTATTTTTCTCTCCTAAAGCGAAAACCTTAGATCTGTGCGTCTTTTGGTCGCGTTGCGAGGTACAGAAAAAACGGAGAACGTCGGGAAAGGGAAACAGCAGCGCCGGAGGTCATTGAGGAAAGGGAAACAGCGGCGTGGAAAGAAGGAGGAGGAGGAGGAGGAAAATGTTAGGAACAGCACAGTATTGGCGTTAAGAGCAAGCGCAATGACGGCGCCCGTAGAACGTTCTGGAAACGGCATTGCCACGCCCACAGCGCACTCGGCCGCCGCATATACTTCGGCGCGTAAGCTCAGATTATAGAGAATTGAAAATACTCTAGTGCTGCAACCGGCCGGGCTCTGGCACTCGCCTTTTCCACAGGCGCCGCGAGATTGCGCCACTGCTACTTTTTCTAGAAACTTCAGCCGCATTGCATGGTTCCTTCAGTAGCTTCAGCTGCTGTTCTAACGCGCGTGTTTGTTGTCTGGTTAATGCAAACACGAAATAGTCAGGGGAGTCACTGCGTGGCTTAGCTATTTGTATATATTTTGGCAACCAGTATCTATGTTTTCTTTTCATATCTACGTCGCGTGCTCAGAACGTACACTACACAGCGATCGCGATTATTTGATTCTTATAGGCATACAAGTTTCACGTGAATTCAGTATAGTTGCGACGCAGACTTAGTATAAGAAGGCTACGGTACAGGATACAGTTCTCTGCATGAAACATGACAACAAGGATATCTCTTATTTCATTCACTTAACAGATCTTCAAAAGCATTACAAGGATTCACAGCACAATTTACACGTCAGATGGAGGTGAACTAAACTCAGCACCGACTGAACTTTAAGTGTTTGGCTTCTTCGCAAGTGGTGACGTAAAAAAACTGTGACCTGATCTGTAATGCCCTCAGAATGGTCAGGACAACCAAGCTGTTTTTTTCTCTTACGCGTTAACTTAGATTAGGGTGTCCAACACGCCATCAGTGTTTAGCTCCGGAAAAATGAAACTCCTTGTGAAGAAAGCCACCATTGTCCTTCATGTGTGTTAACTCTGCTACGTTCATAATTTCAGCTGATTTCCTTTGCATTCGAAGACGTTTCAGACACTCTTGGCAGCCTGTCTTCAATGACTTGATGCAGAATATATTTGGCTAGAACATATCTGGCAGTATATCTGCAGAATATATGTGGTGAGATATAATCGCGCAGAATATATCTTCGTTCGAAATGGTACTCTCACACCTCCGACGACTATGTCAGAGGCTTGTCATCCCTCCGGAGGCTACGCTCCCACTTTCTACGGAGGTCTTCGTCCCTAGGAGCTGGAAACAACGACGCCTTCGGAGCGCCGGGGTAGCCGCTGCGGCAATGCTGAGCTAAACAGGGTGTGAATCCGTCCTCCGCTTTGGCATGTTGCGAACTACGCGTCCTCGCAATTCTAAACGTCTGCAAGGCACTTCAGTAATTTTCGAGAACACACCGGTATACACGTGCATACGTAGATTCGTGGCTGCCGGCTGAGCGGTTCGCAAGACTCGGCAATCGTGCAGCCGTAGCCATACGTGCCATCCGTAGGAAAAGGCCCAATAGCACCACGGGAAACCCTAGCGGTGGTCCGTGGTGCTCCCGACCGCCCCAGAGAGGAGACGCGCCTTCCGGTCACGTCACTAGAGTATATTCTAATTTACTATAGCTCATGGCTTTATTCCGCGTCGCTAAGAGTGACGACGCACCAGGCCATAGTCGCGGGCGGGAAGACCGAGAACGGACGCCACTGAGAAAGAGGCTAGTGCAGCTCGAAATGTCACACGTCGTAACCGGCGTCAGGAGGAAGCGGCTATGCGTGAAACTGCGGCACCGGCCCCACGAATGCAGCATGCGGCCCTAATGCGATGCAAGCGTTCTGGGAATGCAGAATTGGTGGAGAGAGAGAGAGAGAGAGAGGCCGTTGCCGCACATACAAGACGAGCCGCAAATGTCAGCAGGAGATCGACAGAAAGTCTAACTTGAATTTCGCCTTGATATTCCTAGACAGTTCTGAGCATCCCCGCTAATTTACGTGTTTTTGTCAGTAAGTCGCAATAGAAATCTAAGTCGGTGTTCCCTTGCCTGAAATGCACTATTTGCCAATTTATCACACTAATCTGGCATCTGTCATTATATTAGACATTTCTTCACCGGCAAGCACTACTTCCAAGCATTATTGCTTGGAATTCGAACGATTTGCGTGTGAATACAGTCTCAGCATTATTACAAAACTTGTTCGTTCTGTTTGTTTACTCCAAGCAGGACTAAATACGCATCGCTGCCTATTACGATGTGATGTGTGCTTTTAAATGAATTAATTGTGAACCGACAACCGCTGAAACGGTGATTACGTGCAGCTTTACTTGACGTCTCATCGTGGAGAACACAATTAGCCGCATAGCGAACTAGCCATGGATGTGGCTGATAATTGTGGAGGCTGTTCGACGCGGCATCACTTTAATTCCGGCTGCAGAGTTCTACTTTAGTCTTTAGATTTGTCTTGTTGCAGTGTTCTACTTTGGTCTTTAGATTTGTCCTGTTGCTCTCCTTTCCTCTTTCCTTTTTCCTCCCCTCCTTCCTATCTTCCATTTCTGTGTTGCTGTCACCCCCCTTCAGAAGAGTAGGCAGGCGTTGTGCCCCTTCCGGTGGCAGTTTCCAGGCTGCTCCTCGCTTTCCCTTTCCTGTTAGCTCTGTATATGTGTATATGTGTTCAAAACAAATAATAATAATAATTCAACGCTTCCCTTAATGTAGATAAATATGTGTATCCATACGTCTATTAAAATATCCGAGGTAAACATTTTTCTTCTAATTCACGGTGTTATAGATATTCTTTCATGTTTCAATATATGTCTTCCTTATGGACCTTCAACCATGTACACTGTAGGTTTTAGGTTTCCAAAAATAGGGACCATTTGGAAACATTTAAGGTTATCAAAAAAGACAAGTGAAATGCACAGCGATGCTTCCGCTTTCCTGAGCACTAACAGGCCATTTATGGCGCTACCTCGTTCCGTCTCCCCTGCGCGTATCCTTTCCTACTCTTCGCCACGTTCCATTCCGTCTTCTACCGAGAATTATCTGTCTAGCCAACCACCAGATTGCTGAGCGTAGTATTAACTGATCTCGCCGTATTCTCTGGTTGATATTATAAAGGCTACCTCTAGAACCCTTGATTAGGAGAAGTTTAGTTCCTAACGTGTGTACAATACAGGAGCAGACACATAACGGATATTCGCAAAGTCTTGCACGAGTGGAGAAAGCAACGCCATTGTGACAGATTCACTATGTTTATTGAACAAGAGGTAAGCGTAGGACACTACCAAATCTCTTTTTAACAACTATTATAGTACTGTCACAAGAGACGTGCCTGCGTTACTGAAAGAAATAGAAGGTCTTAACTAACACCGCAGGAATTCTCCTCTGCGTCCCATAATGTTTCTGGCTTATAGATGCTCTGCCATTCCCGCTCTGACGAGAAGCAGTATCTGGTACATAGACTTCCGTGGTCGTTGTGATGAACTGTGCTACATTCGCCATCGCCATAACCCTACACTTGTTCTTAAAGGAAGCTTCCTTTGCTTACTTTCCCGGGTTTCGAGTTCCTGCCTGGCTGCTGGGTCGGTCGCTATCTCACATCTATAATATATATATATATATATACATGTGTGTGTGTGTGTGTCATATTCGTTTATTCTTTATAAGTGCACTGACTTAGGTATCAGCCTGGCACTTTCGTGAGACGCATACCTCCAAAGTGGGTAAACTCTGCCTATATACTTATAAAGAAATTCTTCACCGAGTTGCCTTCACAAAGGCGTACTCTACATTAATTGGAGTGACTGACAGTGCAGCATACGAGATCTGCGGCACCGAAGAAAACATCGACCACCTGCTGTGCCACTGTCCACGATATGCCCCAGAGAGACAAGAACTTGGCAAAGCTTTCCAAATTCTGGACAATCAGCCGCTTTCTGTGGCACCGCCCACATCACCCGTCTGCCCAAAAGCGGTGAAGACGCTGTTCTGCTTCTTAAGGACTACGGGCTTGTGCCACCATCTGGGACTATTAATGCCATTTCTGTAAAACAACACGCGTCAGCGAACTCACCGCTATTCCCTTCTTTCTTTCACTTCCCTCTCTCTCGTTATAATCTTTGTTTTCCCCTTTCCCATTGCCCCGGTGCACGTTAGCCAACCTTACGTTATTCTGGTTAGTCTCCCTGCCTTCTGCTTTTCTCTTTCCTCCTTCACGGATGGCGGGATGCCAACTGAGTATTTCAGCACAGAAGCCTTATGTTTTAAACATTAGCAAACGCTCTTTTCGTGCTTCGTCCTTCGTTGAAATGGCTCCACATTTATTCTCCCATGACCGCTAGCGCTTTAAAACACTTTCTTCAGAATTGAACCACGGTTGTTTTTTTTTTTCAGAAACATACCTGCAAAGCGTGTCAGGTCTGCCTATCACGTCATCGCCGTAAAAAAAAATGTGCAGCAACATTCACCGATGACTGCCAAAGTGAGCGAAAAGCCCAAAACTAAGAATGCTGTGACGCATGCGGCGCTCATTGAACGGAAAGATATAGTTGCACAGGTACACCTGGTAATAACGGTCCCTCATTTGTGTTTCGTAAAACGGTTTCCGTTTTGCTCTGTACGACTAATTTCACCGCACAAATCCATCTTTGAGTAACTTGTTTTAGGACGAAACTTGAAGGACTTGGCATTTTTTCATGGGAGATCATATCTGTACTCATCTGTACAGTTCTCGCGCGACAGCAATGATGTTGCAAAGGGATATCGCTTGTGGTGCTGTCTTCTCGTCTCGTGTCTCGTCTACGTTTCGCGCTGTTAACGCCAGAAAGGGGTATAATGGTCGGCTTTACGCCAAGAACACGGGCTTTGCATCGGCGTGTTCTTTTGCAGATAAGTTCAACCATCAACAAGAACGAAATGGGTGGAAGATCAAAGGAAACATTCACTGCAAGAGCAAAAAGAAACGAAGAATAGTAGAAAAATGCAACAGCTTAGACAGCAGGCGGTCATGCACATGGCACCGATCAATGAACAGCAAAATGTTTCGTAACGCGCATGCGTGGTGACCTCCGCACCTCACGCGCATCCAATGGAGCATGGCAGTGGCTCTTCTCGTTAACGTTAAGAGGGTTTCAATCAACATGGGATCGTCCTTCAGTCCGCGCTGCTTACATTGTACCAACAATAGAGCTTTTATAGAGCCATCTTAACGCGCTACGGTTGGATTCTTCCAACGCCATGGCGATAGCCCTGGTAGCAGGGCCAGTGAGCGCTGGGCGAGAAAGCTCATTTTCACGCTGCATTGAATATTCCGGAAGGAAAACAAAAGTAAAGCCGTATATATATCATCAGAATAAAAGCCAAAGTGAAGAGAGCAGAAAGCCTTCCACACTATTGCATCACCTGTAACCCCACGAGTGCTGCGAAACGTCTTGCCACTTCTTGTAGTCTCTTTTTTGGGGCAGTTCACTTTCTTCTTTTCTCGTACTTGATTTCGATGTGGGTGACGTGGCATTCGCCGTCATCAGTCTTTCGGGGCAGGCGATGCTCGCCGAGCGCCAATTATGAGACAGGCAGTAAGGAGATGAACCTCTCCGAGCCGATCGGAGTGACGGGATATGGAGCGAACCGAAACAAGGTTTCCGGGGGGCAAGGTGATGGGAGTGCTGCAGAAGTGTATCGATTCACGGTCGTGATTTACGCTCGTGCGGGGTTTCACGCTCGGCTCGCTACTTTAATTAGATGTGCACCTCGATCCCAAAGTGTCACCTGCCCTAACGTCCAAGTGGTCGTTCTGTCGTATTCTGTCTTCGACTTCTCTTGTGCAGATGCCGTGAAACCGCAGACTGGATAGGCGAACTTTCTTTTGATACATAATTAGAGGTGTCTAGTACAGTGCACGTTGCCTAGCTGCGATCGGGTCTTAGGCACCGTGAGCACGCGCATATTTCATGATCAAAACGTCGTAAGTACGAGATCGGGTTGTACGCCTCTACATCGGGGTCCTCGCGTGGCCGCTGTCATCATTTGTTTGCGTACTTTTTTCAAGAAATATATTCCCTGACATCGTACTACCGACGACCCAAAAGCCCATAGATGCTATTTCAAGAGTTCACCGCACCACAAAGACCTAATTAGAGATACGCCATGAAAATAAAAGTAACGAAATAAATAATCTGATAGTATAAATATTCATTACATCATGCGATGCCCATGACAGGCTCTTTATCAGCCATCGCGTCCCGCTTATAGCTTATACGCAGTAAATGCTATGTCACGGAGGCAGCACAATGTTCTTCCCTTAATCGAGAAGATGCCGTCGCGTGGCGACAGCTTCAAACTAATTCATTTCCCTGCCTCTTTTTTTCTTCACCTCTTCCACCCCACACAATATCCCTCATACTGCCCCTATTGTGGAGCAAAGCCCACAGTACATCATTGCACCTGGGAGTGCCCACACCCTCCGGGCTACTCCCCTATTCCTTCACCTTCCCCTTCCTCCTGGGAGACTGCGCTGACCAGCTCAGACCCGCAAGAGCAGCGACGGTTGATCCGGTGGGCACGCGGAGTGGCGCGAGCCAATGGGGCCCTGAACTAAGGTCTCCACTCTGCGAGGAAGTTGCCCAAACTCATGATAAATAAATGTTTTCTCTCTCTCTCTCTTTGTTCTCAAGTGAACTCGTGCCGTTTTTACATGGCATCAGCCCGACATTTTCAGAAACGGCAGTTTATTATTTATTTTATTTATACGGACTCGCGCCGCCTCATCATGCGCTATATTATACGGGTGGAAAAAAGATGGTGCGCTTCAAACATTTCTTCATTTAATTGCGAAATGAAAAAAAGATTAAAATTGAAAAGATAGAGCGCCAACAGAGACAGCAGACGCACCACTGAAGAAACAACAGTAACAGGAAGCGCCTTGTCCTGTCATTGTTGTCTTTTTCGATGGCGTGCCGTCTCTGGTGGCGCTTCATTTCCTGAAAGCTGTGAACGAACTTGCCCCACAACGTGTTCTACTGCTTTAAACACAAAAATATATTTCGAGATTTGCCTAACTTTTATTACTTAATTTCGTCGTTTCGTCTAGATTGAATTACAAGATCTCCGGGATGAATCCCCCTTACTCAGGGAAAAAAACAAGAAGTCTTGAAAGATTTAAAAACGGAAAACCGAAATTGTTTATAATGTGTTCGGAATGACACGACCGCATCTTTCATATCTACTTTAAAGCGAAGACCACTGCAGCAAGACTGTCTGCACAAAGAAAAAAAAATTTTGTTGTTCCCGAACGCTGACTTGTTTCTTCAATGGGGGAGTGCAGCGTCACCGCCGTGCTTGCCTACCGTAGCCGCCACTGAGCTTTCGTGTACACAAGCAATGCCGGTCGACACCGCCGCAAAGACGGCGCTGGAGGCTTCTGATTCCGCAACGGCTATTGCACCGCTTCCCCTACTAGCGCTGGGAACTCGCAACTGACGACCTATGAATTTCTCGAAGCCAGCAAGGACAAGAATGGGGAAGAAGGCCGACGACGGCATCACCGGTAGGCAGCGTGACGGTGCATCAAATTTTATAACACGTATGGCTAACTGGGCGACCAGATAGTGGAGACTTGAGCCGAGCTGCGCGAGAAAGTTAGTGTTAATACCAAGGTAAGGAAGACGAACACAGCCCTAACAATCGGCTGAGGTTTACTCAATTGCACAAGCATGTATACGCTCTGCACCGGCACGTGGCAGAAAAAGAAAGTGGGGATGGGGGTGGTTCCTGTTCTTTTGTTATGGTATTATGTTCTGTTATTTCTAATTTTATCATTTTAGTAAACCTCAGTTAATGTTCGGCACTGCGTTCGCCTTCCTTACCTTCGAATTGACTATCTTTTTCGCACAGCTCGCCCCAAACGTATCGACAACTGGTTAACGATAAGCTTTGAGTAAGTTCCAAATCATGCAGGCGCGCATGGCACGGAGCGACCAGTTTGTGTTTTTATGCGGGTGAAATGCGGTGTTCGAGAAAAGGATAAATAACTTCACGTGTTCATGTCGTACCAGCTTACACTACACGTTGTAGCCAAGTCCAAATCAAGGGCATTCTGCAGAAACAATAAAATTTCGCGCATAACCAGGAAACGTAGTTACAACACTCGAGTAACTATCTGCAATTCTTATCTGTCCAAAAAATTATTTAAAGACACTAACTGCTCGCGTTTGAAGTTTAAGTGTTAGATAATGCCCAAATACTTCCTGAAGGGGAGTAGGCGTTTGTCACGAGCACATGATTTACCTAGCAATTTATTGCTATGTTAAGCTTGAATGCTGCATTGCCACAACAGGTGTTTAATACATGCTTCCCATTCCGAGCCAAAGCACTCCGCACTTTTGCTCGTCCTATTTTATATGATTAAGCACTTTGGGTACTCTGTGCCTAGATGCACTACTAGTGTGTCGAGAGAAAGTGTAACAGTTTTTTGGAATGCTGAACTACATTTTTGGATCAATCTGAAATAAAACGATGTTTAGACCATGGCGTTCAAACCAGGTGCCTCTAAATCATCAGCCTAAAAGTTTGGATAATCTTACGGGCAGATGAAACTCTATATTAGTGAGTAATATTAAAATATAGGAGGCTTTAAAAGTCAGAAAAGACGCAGAAATGGATCTAGGCCGGATAACGTTGCCCTTAAATTCACAAACTGGCATTTCGTGACGTCATGGACTTTGACATCGTCTGATGACATCACCTTTAGGTGCAAGCAGCACCACATTGTCGTTTTATATAAATGGAAAATTCAGTCCGAAACGCTTGCATAACTGTGGTAGCGCCGAAGGGCTCATATACGCGAGAATATTACCGAGTCCGGTACGTAACAATGACGTAGAAGTGATAGGGAGTCGACGCGAATTTAGAGAGAAAGAATGTTGCACTTATATTTTATCCGCCAGTAGTGAATGTCTTCCCCGGCGAAATGAACAAAGTTGAGAGTTTTTAAAAAGTACTTTACTAATCTGCATTGATATGGCGTTGTTCGTTCTATTGAACTTAGAAAAAAAAGATTCCAATTACCATATTACCCGGAGTATTGGAGACTCTTAGTGTGAGTGAAATATACAAAGCCGCGAAATATTTCTCGAACCTTACTTCCATTGTTAGGCAACTTAGGAAACGCAAAACGCAAACAAATGTTACGCGCAAATTTTCGGTGCTTAACAGCTGCTCATCCTTAAAAGATCGGCCCTTTAAGTCTTTCTTCCGCGCTATGCATTGTGCACTGAAAAAAAATTTCCACTTGGAAAGTTCTCGCGCTTTCTCCCGACTGGCCCCGGGAGTCCCGGCAACCTTCAGGTATGATTCGCGCTCGACTTTTGCGGATTTTCCTTTAGCCGGCAGGAGGGCAGAATGGTTCACTGCAGCAGCAAATAAATCTCTCAGAAGGGAACATGGAGATAAAGAAGGTTTTTTTAATGAAGAAAGCTTTACGGGAAGAAAATACGGAAAGGAAGTATAATAAAAGAGAGATAAAATGGTTCGTGCATTATTAGAATTTAGAGCTCTGGTGTCCAGAATGCAACAATAGACAAGAACGGCACCGAGAGCGGCGCTGCTGCGCCGGCGTTGAGAGCGCCGCATGCGGAGCAAAATTCTATTAGCGGTGGTACCCCTCTCCCATCTCTCGTTCGCGCCGCCTTGATTGCCTCCTGCACTACGCGTGTTTGGGCACGTTTCGCGCCGCGCGCGGTGTGTGCGCGTGGACATTTCCTTCGAAGGGCGGTGTACAGTCTCTCTCACATTTAGGGGAAAACTCGAAGCGCAGCAGCTCGCGCAGATGCTCGAGGGGCGGGATCTTGAACGGCGTCGTCTGCTACGGCGGCGCACGCTGGCCGCATTGTCGAGAAACGTTCTACTGTAAGGTGCAGGGCGCTGATCACATCGTTACTGCGTGAAAGGAGCCGGTATTCTTTGCTAAGCGTTGCGCGACGCCCACTGATACACCTCGAATGTAAGTTCATCGCTGCATGGCAGTGATAGACGACGTACTGATTCCATACATTCTTGACGGCCCGTTTCTGGAAGGCGACTATATATTCTAACGCGATAGGACGCCGATCCACACTGCTCGTGCTGTGCAAGAACTGCTAGAAGAGCGCGCAGTCACTCTCTTGGAGCGGCCGCCTCAATCCCCGGGCGCCAACATCATTTAAAATGTCTGGGGCTCGTTGAAAGTATCGCTGGCGCAACATCCCCTCTATCGGTCGCCCGAGGATAGGCTTCGATCCACCATCGTCAGTGACTGAGACGTGCGGCGAATGAACACATCCCTGATCAAGTCATTCTACACTTCACTGCCTTCCAGGATGAGCGCTGTCATCGCTGCCGCTGGGGACATGACGAGATACTAACTGAAGTTCCGAGCGTGACGTGTCCAATTCCCCACCGGCGGGCAGGGTCTGTCTGGTGTAGCGAATGATTATCGAGAAAAATCACTTCCAGCTCATTGTCTGAACCTAAAACGTTCATTTAATCGTGTCCGTTTGTTTCACCGTGTTCGACTCCCATTGTTGAGTGCTTTGTTTTCCTTTCGAGTCAAACAAAGACTGAGCACGTTGCGCGCACATCTTGGTGCGTTTTGTCGCTGCTCATTACGGTAGCACACACAGTGAAGAAATATACGTGCACACGCTCAGTACTCCGGCCCTTCGAAAGAACAAATGAACCATGTTGTCAAAAGAAGTTTGTGGAACTCCATTAGCGCCAATGAAGGATCAGAGTGTGGCGACGCACAACGTTTAGTAAAGAATATCAGCTCAGTTCCCGCAGTACCGATGAAATCGGTGCACTGCCCCTGACAGTACCACGCTTCCCGAAAATGCGGCCAGCGCGCGCCGCCGTAGCAGACGACGCAGATCACGACACCGCCCCTCAAGCGTGTGCGCCTGCTCGAGCTGCTGCCGCCGCACGACTCCATTGCTTGCCGCATCGCGATGCAATACATTCCGAGTTTTCCCCTTAGTGTGAAACAAACTGCACACGCTATATTTGCCTTTAAGAAGATCGGTACGCTTGACGATTATTTTTATATGGCTGCAATGCGGCGAAAGGGCAGCGTCTGCTTAACCATGTAAGGGACGTTGAGCAGGTAATTGGAAACGACATCGTATGTGCCGCCGGAAAAATCGTCAGCACATACGATGCGGCACATACATACGGCACCTACGAGCTAAAGTCATTTTTGCACAAACGAAACACCAGAAAGAAGACAGGACAAGCACTCGTTGAACTTAAAGTTTTTGTATGAATAAAAGGATTATGTACCGAGTAATTATTAATTTCACGTGGGTTAGATATAGAAACCGTCATACACTCAGGAGTGATCAATAAACGATCTCGCTTCGTTTGCCAGATGTTTACTTCGCTCGGCGCACCGCAGTAATCCATGTCTGTCGCCTGCTTCTTTCGTACCATTTTCTTGTGAATCGGTATAATTTCACTGGTGGCATCAACCTTTTCATGTTTACATTGCTGTCGTGACAGTTAACAACACAATAATAATTTCCGGTCATCCGAAGAGGCGCCGTCGCAAACAAGAGACGTTTCGCGCGCAGCGCGAACTGAACGCGGGCGCGACCGCGAAGGGAAGCGGCGACCGAAACCTACACCTTCTCGCGTGCAGCGCGCGCGAGAAAGCCTTCTCGCGTGAGCGCGCGCTCAGCCTGGCCTCCTCTGGCTCAGCGCGAGCGAAGGGAACCGGCGGAAGCAAACCCCCGGGGGATTGGAAACCGTGCCGCCAGGGGAGAAACGAGCGCTGGCGTCTCGGGCGAAACTTGGCGTGCGCTCGTCTATAGCAGTCGAAGCGAAGTTAGAAAAACCCTAAGGACCGGGGCGAGGGAGATAAGAGCCGGCAGAAGAGGGAATGAAGACAAGCATTAGAAACTGTTGTTTTATTCAAGGACACGCAGACAGAAAATGACAGCAAATGTTCCAGCTTAAAGTAGCCTGTCGAGGACGGATGGTTTCGCACGAAGAGAGAGAAAAGTGGCAAATTAATGTGTTCCTCACAAAAACAGAGATGCGACGGACCTTTTCTTTTACCAGTGCGCCTATGCGCGAGCGTTGCTTTTACATTAGACTGCGCGCATTCACGTATAGGGCTGCTGTCCACCAAATGTGTGCTCGATAATGCCTGGACATATCCGAGCATATGCCGTCTTTCTTTTAATTTATTTATATTACTTTCTCATCACTTTCAGGAGTGCCCTTTGTCAACCTATCTACACTATGCGGCCTTTCTTCTTTTGGACTACGCATTGTGTGTACTTTCTTGACCCCGCACCGTAAGGCCAAACGCTTTCTCGGTGTTTTGCACTGACTCCTTTTCTGAGAAGTGGAAATCCCCCCCCCCCTCCTCTTGATCACCCCCAGGTCCCTCCGTTTCAATAGTGGCTGGCCTTCCTTCTTTTGTCTTCACCTTTACTACCCACAATCCATGAGCGCAAAGGTGGTGCCACATGGGGCAAAAATTAGCGACATAAATTTGCTGCAACATCATATCTAGGCATCTCGCCACAGCATCCCACGCGCAATGCAAAGGCGTGGATTCATATTCCACCTGCGACCACTAGCTTTTCATGCGTTTTCACTGTCACTTATTTATAGTTTGCTTATTTCAGTTAGTAACTACAAATAATTACCCTTTGCGGTCCTTGGCGTCATTATGTGTCGGCTTGTTATGATTTGACAAATAATAATCGGACCCCCTTTTTCGTTTGTTCTCGTTGATATATATATATTTAGAGAGAGAGAAAGAGAGAGAGATACTGACCAGCGTACGTGATACCGTGACTGGGTAGCGACAGACAATTTTATTTGTAACTAATCTTGTATGCATGTATAGACTGCTCACTCCACATATTATCATAATTTGCACATTGCAAGTTTGCTAATGTAAATAAATTTGTGGGCTGTCTCGTAATAAAGAAATGGTTCATTATCGCAATTTCATTCATTTAACGCGTACTTGCAATTACACGACAGCATGAGCGTGGTTTTCAAAGAAAGGTTCAGCCTTACATTGGAATTTATTTGCTGATTGCTATATTGCTTTGAGGCTTTTCTTCGAGATAAATTATTTACGAATACCCATATTCTGCTTGCAACACATGTAAGAGAAAATAAATCAAAGCAATTTTAGACATATCTTGTATATTTATTGTGGCCGTTTTTCCAACCTGTTCATTCGAATTTTATTATCTATTTAGCTATTGTAAAAAACTACACTATATTATCCAGCAAATATATTAAATGACGACAAAGATTTGTTATTCTTGCACCTCATCTTTTCATGAATGCTTGCTTCAGCATTAACAACTTTACCATTGTGTAAGCCAATATGGCTTTTAAACCTAGAATGAATTGCGCGTCGCTTAGATAAATAATTGGCGCGCGATTTCTTTTTGGTTTCTTTTTGGTAAGGGAAATTACGGGATTTCATGCTTGATTGAATGTATTGAAGCAATGGTTATAAATAATTTACATTGATGTCTCTTTGCGAAGTGCTTCAGAGTTGTTCAATATATTCATTAGTCATTTTCGTGCTCTGCGTTCCTTAACGAATGTGTTACAGCTGATGAACTTTTGCGGTGAACGTGATCATGTTAGAAGTGTGTTCTCTGCGATTTCACCTAAACCGGCGCCGGAAACCATAACGCAAACCACTAACATTTACATGTTGAAAACAAGTTGGTTTCAGCTGTTTGTGGACGTACTGACAATCCTACGCGCATTACCTTCCTCTACCATAGGTTTCTGACAAATTATAGACCTATTCGAAGAGAGAGCCGGTTTCACAACCAGTGTCGCAAAGCCGATTCCAACGCGGAACTCGGCCAATAAGGGCGAAACACCCCAAACCCGACGACCAAACCACTTTTATCGTTGTCGCAGAAGCACATCTCTCAATTGTCAAGGCGAATACAGCCGCGCAAACATTCACTTGTTCACGATTAGGTCCCAACTTGCCACACAACATGTACGTCAAACGTCTAGACTTGACCCTTATCCGAATTCAAACGAAGCTTCCTTCTCCCTCAACGTCTGGCCCTCAACAAAAGACGTTTACCAAACACTCCCGCTTCACAAACTTGTATGCTTGTCGGTGCTTCACCAGTTGGCTTCTGGCCCGTGACCGCTCTCAAACAAACACGTGGAAGCACACACGTTCGGTTAGAGTCCGCCGTGCAATTTAGAGAACCGGCGAGTCGGCATTTCGATGCTCTCGTACTGGCGCAGGATCTCTACCCGTTAAACCGTCAGCGCTTTTGAAAGAGAGCACGCACGAATAGTTCGTTAATTAGGTTGGACTCTGCATTAGCTTTGTGCCCAGCCGCGCTGCTTCTCCCTAAAGCACAACCCTCCCGCTTCCCTTGGAGCACAGTTTCACTGAATAAGCAGGAAGTCGCCTCGCTAGGCGTTTAAAGGGAGTCAGGTACGCTGTTTCCTTTCTTTGCTGAGGTTTTGTCGCGTCTGCAGTTTTTTTTGCAAATATTTCTCATTATCCTTTCTCGAATATTGCCGATTCGGCGCGGTAAATTGTGACCTAGGTCTAGTCGGCCGTTCTTGTTTGACCCGTTTGAGAAACTCGGCCAATGCAGCGGGATTATAAATGCTTGCATCATCGTATCTTCCAATGGCATGTTTTATAAGGGGATCCTCAACAATCCGACCATCTAGGTGCAAAAAAAAAATTTATGCCGATAGAGCGCACATTTCGGAATGATATACGAAGCGTAGCTTTTGTAAAGTGGTTATTGAAATGCTCTAAAATTTGCATGCGTAAATCCTGCGTTTCTGACGTAGAGAGAACTGCGCCATGCGCGCGTTCTTTCGCCCTACTGGGCCACTCAGTGTGACAACCCATATATTGGATTGTATTGCTACATTTCTTCTTATCTATTTTTAAACCTATCAGTCGCTTATTGGCCAATTTCCCATTGTAGGTAAATGCCATAATACAGGAATCGTGCTTATCATTAGTGCATGGCGATTACCACGAAGAGCTAGCTTGAGTTGATACGATATGTACCAGCCTGCTTCTTCTTGGCCCATAGTCATGTATGGACACGCGCTATATAGTATGGGTATATTTATCATAATCAACACAGGAGATTCCACCAATGGTGTTCAAACCATGGGACCTCCTTCTGTATATGCACAACTATGTATCATTCATATTGTATATAATTGATTTGTATTGAATTGGAGAAAAAAAAGTAGACGCATATTTGGCTTCATTAGGGAAGGTTTTGCATGACGATGACAATCGCAGCATCTGAATATCTAGGATGAGGCAAAAGAGTCCACAAACGTTTTGCAACACATATATGCATAAGACTGACTCTAGGACGCCTGCATGCCTTGGGACAGAAACTTCTATGGAGTTCCATAAGTATAACGCCGTTAAAGCATCTTACGAAATGAGCGTTTCAGATAAGGTGGTTACCAGCATGTAGACGTTGAACGAGACAACCGAAAGCATTCTAAGTGACATCCCGATGAAAGCCAATCATTTTGTTCATGCCACTCACGAAGGGCGTCTAGCCCCAGTGAAGGGACTTTAAAAATGGGATCGAGAAGTTAGGTTGACAGCACATTGTGCATGATAAAGTACCAATTGCGTCCGGTACCTCCACTTATGCAACCAGACAACGCACATGGTAGGCTCTAAATTTAGTCACTTGGTCAGCCTTAGGCAACGAGGGATCAGCCGTAGTATTGCACATACTTGGACATCAGTCTTGTTCAACGCTCCCCTCTTATGGACTTGCTGGGACGCCAAAGCTAATCGATTACTTCGAAGCTGCCAAGGAGACAAGGTCGCACGGTCATTGGCGAGAGCATGCGAAAGCGTTAATTCACCTAAGAAGCAAAAGTACACAAAGGAGTGAATACAGCTCGGCGACGTAGTCTGCTTCCATGTAGAATTGAAATAAGGATGGGGTTTTAAATGAACGGGGTGCTTTCCATCGGACATACCACTGCCGGGGGACGACCGTGGTGTTGTGCACGTTCTCTGTGTTTATTCACCAGAAAAAGCACCTGAACTATAATTATGTTTACATTAGCCCCTGTTTTTAGCACCATGATTGAGTGTTTTCTGTCATAGATATCTGCGAAAAATTAGTGACATCTGTCTTTGCTCCGATGGAAAAGATAAAACAAGTCGTCAATTCCTAGGCAATCTTTTCCTATATAGTGAAGACAATGTTGAAACTTAGAAGGCAGTTTGCTGCCTTGAAGGTGAATATTGTCACGTGGTGGTGACGTTAAGAACACAGTAGGAATACTGTGATAGACAAAACTAACTTTTATTGGGCGAACCTGTGCCCACAAAACAGGCTACAATTATAGCACAACGATAGCGGCGAACACGGTCGGCGATCGTCGAAAATCTGATCAGCGGTTCAAGCGCGTCGGCTTTTATACACAATCGTCGAATGTTCCAGACTAATCGTGGGGACCCGCGTGCGTTCCATAAAGTTCTACATCATTCGCGTCAGGCGAATAAATCAGATAACACAAGGTTCGGCAACAACAGACTGCGGATAGAAGCATCGATAACTTTCCAGAAACTTCGGATACATGCAAGCGCGTCCCGCGCTGTGCGATAAGATTTGTTAGGCGGTGAAACCTGGTCGCCCGATAAATATAAATACACGTGTCAATACCCCCCTCTTAAAGAGCATCGTCCCGATGCTACAAAGAGAGCGAAACACAAAGGGACACTTATTAAACATAAGTAACAAAACAGCGAAAAGAAATAAAGTCCAAAGGTCAGTTACGCGAAGTCCCAAAGTTCGTCAACTCTGGTGGTACGGCTTGAGCCGCACAACGTGGACCATTTCAGGTCGTGAGCGGCGCCGCTGTGACAGCGAAATGCCGTCTGGCACGACCTCGTAGTCCAGTGCACCAATACGTCGGGTGATCTTGTACGGTCCAAAATAGCGACGCAAAAGCTTCTCGCTCAGTCCTCGTCGGCGTTTAGGGGTCCAAACCCAAACACGGTCACCGGGCTGGTACTCGACAAAGCGTCGTTGGAGGTTGTAGTGTCGGCTGTCGGTCCTCTGCTGGTTCTTGATCCGCAGGCGGGTGAGCTGTCGGGCTTCTTCGGCGCGCTGGAGATAGCTAGCGACGTCGAGATTTTCCTCGTCACTGACGTGGGGCAGCATGGCGTCGAGCGTCGTCGTCGGATTCCTGCCGTAAACCAGCTTAAACGGCGTGATCTGTGTTGTTTCTTGCACCGCCGTGTTGTAAGCGAATGTTACGTACGGCAGGACGGCATCCCATGTCTTGTGTTCGACGTCCACGTACATCGCTAGCATGTCGGCGAGGGTCTTATTCAGCCGCTCCGTAAGACCATTCGTCTGCGGGTGGTAGGCCGTTGTCCTCCTGTGCCTTGTCTGACTGTAGTTCAAAATGGCTTGGGTGAGCTCCGCTGTAAAGGCCGTTCCTCTGTCGGTGATCAGGACTTCTGGGGCACCATGTCGCAGCAGGATGTTTTCGACAAAGAATTTCGCCACTTCGGCTGCGCTACCTTTCGGCAGTGCTTTAGTTTCAGCAAAGCGGGTGAGGTAGTCCGTCGCCACGACGATCCACTTATTTCCGGTTGTTGACGTCGGAAAGGGTCCCAACAAGTCCATCCCGATCTGCTGGAATGGTCGGCAAGGAGGCTCGATTGGCTGTAGTAATCCGGCTGGCCTTGTGGCGGTGTCTTGCGTCGCTGACAGTCTCGGCATGTTCTGACATAACGGGCGACGTCGGCGGTCAGGTGCGGCCAATAATACTTTTCTTGTATCCTTGATAGTGTCCGGGAAAATCCTAGGTGTCCAGCGGTCGGATCGTCATGTAGGGCGTGCAATACTTCTGGACGAAGTCCTGACGGGACAACAAGAAGGTAGTTGGCGCGGACTGGGGAGAAGTTCTTCTTCACGAGTAGATTGTTTTGAAGCGTGAAGGAAGATAATCCGCGCTTAAATGCCCTGGGGACAACGTCGGTGTGCCCTTCCAAATATTCGACGAGGCCTTTTAGCTCCGCGTCTGCCCGTTGCTGTGCAGCGAAGTCTTCCGCGCTTATCATTCCGAGGAAGGCGTCGTCATTCTCGTCGTCTTACGGCGGCGGGTCAATGGGGGTGCGTGATAGGCAATCGGCATCGGAGTGTTTTCGTCCGGACTTGTAGGTGACAGTGATGTCGTATTCGTGTAGTCTGAGGCTCCACCGCGCGAGTCGTCCTGAAGGATCCTTTATATTCGGTAGCCAACACAACGCGTGATGGTCACTGACGACTTTGAATGGCCTGCCATAAAGATAAGGGAGAAATTTAGCTGTAGCCCAAACGATGGCGAGGCATTCCTTTTCGGTCGTAGAATAGTTGCCTTCCGCTTTTGACAGCGACCGGCTAGCGTAAGCTATCACCTGTTCGACTCCGTTTCTCCTCTGGACTAGAACGGCACCGAGGCCTAGGCTACTGGCGTCAGCATGGATTTCTGTATCGGCGCACTCTTCGAAGTGCGCAAGTACCGGCGGCGACTGCATGCGTCGTTTGAGTTCTTCAAATGCGTCGGCCTGCGGTGTTTCCCACTTGAACTCGACATCACATTTCGTTAGATGTGTTAGCGGCTCCGCGATGCGAGAAAAGTCCTTGACAAAGCGCCTATAGTAGGCACACATGCCAAGGAACCTACCTACTGCCTTCTTGTTGATGGGTTGCGGGAACTGTGCGATTGCAGCTGTCTTTTGCGGGTCTGGAGGGACACCAGATTTGCTGATTACGTGGCCTAGGAACAGAAGCTCATCGTAAGCGAAGCGGCATTTTTCCGGCTTCAGAGTAAGCCCTGACGACTTGATGGCTTCTAGTACTGTCGCAAGCCGCTAGAGGTGATCGTCGAAATTCCCGGCGAAGACGACGACGTCATCCAAGTAAATGAGACAGGTCTGCCACTTCAGTCCTGCTAATACTGTGTCCATGACGCGCTGGAACGTTGCAGGCGCCGAACACAGTCCGAATGGCATAACCTTGAACTCGTAGTGGCCGTCTGGCGTGATGAAGGCGGTCTTTTCGCGATCCCTTTCGTCGACCTCTATTTGCCAGTAGCCAGACTTGAGGTCCATCGATGAGAAGTATTTATCATTGCAGAGCCGATCCAATGCGTCGTCTATCCGTGGGAGGGGGTATACGTCTTTCTTCGTGATTTTGTTCAATCGACGATAATCGACGCAGAAACGTAGGGTTCCGTCCTTTTTCTTCACTAAAACAACTGGAGACACTAACGGGCTTTTCGACGGCTGGATGATGTCGTCACGCAGCATTTCGTCGACTTGGTGTGTTATAGCTTCGCGTTCTCGCGTCGAAACTCGGTAAGGGCTCTGGCGGAGTGGTCGAGCGCACTCTTCGGTTATTATGCGATGTTTTGCGACTGCGGTTTGTCGAATCCTCGATGACGTCGAAAAGCAGTCTTTGTGTCGTCGAAGCAGACTTCTGGGCTGTTGCTTCTTAATCACGGGGAGACTTGGATTTATGTCGAAGTCTGGCTCGGGAACTACGGTCGTCGGGGTAGATGCAACAGAATCCGAGAGGACAAACGCATTGCTGGTTTCCTGAAATTCCTCAATGTATGCGATCGTCGTGCCCTTGTTGATGTGCTTGAACTCCTGGCTGAAGTTTGTCAGCAACACCTTCGTGTTTCCTCCGTGCAGTCGAGCGATCCCTCTTGCGACGCAAATTTCACGGTCGAGCAGTAGACGTTGGTCGCCTTCGATGACGCCTTCTACGTCAACGGGTGTTTCGGGGCCGACCGAAATGATAATGCTGGAGCGAGGCGGGATGCTCACTTTATCTTCGAGCACCCTCAAGGCGTGGTGACTACGAGGGCTCTCCGGCGGTATCGCTTGATCTTCCGACAGCATTATTGACTTCGACTTCAGGTCGATGATTGCGCCGTGTTGGTTCAGGAAGTCCATGCCGAGAATAACGTCTCGTGAACACTGTTGGAGGATAACGAAGGTGGCAGGGTAAGTCCGGTCATGAACGCTAATTCTTGCCGTGCAGACTCCAGACGGCGTGATGAGGTGTCCTCCTGCGGTTCGAATTTGAGGGCCTTCCCACGTAGTCTTAACTTTCTTCAACTGGGCGGCGATGTGTCCACTCATGACGGAGTAATCAGCCCCTGTGTCGACTAAGGCAGTGACTGCGTGGCCGTCGAGAAGCACGTCGAGGTCGGTGGTTCTTTGTCTGGCGTTGCAGTTAGGTCGTGGCGTCAGATCACGGCTGCGTCGTGTTGAACTGAAGTTGGAACGTCGCGTCGTCAAGTCGTCGTTCATCGGTGTAGTCTTGCCTTCCTGACTTCGTCGGGACGGCGGCGTGTCGTTGTTATGTCGTCGAGATCGTTTCGTCATCGTCTTAGTCGGCGGCGGAGGATCTTCGTCAGTTCGACGAACAGCAACCGCACCTCCATCGGTTGCTGCTTTTAGTTTTCCGGATATGGGCTCGCTGACCGGCCCCGGGCTGGGCCAGTGTATGGTCGGCGCTGCGGCGACAGGTAGCGGCCTGGTGATGGCGAACGGGACGGCCGTCGAGGGCTCCACTGAGTAGCGGCGAGGTAATCGGCGATGTCACGTGGGCGCTCGCCGAGCTGTGGACGCGGCGCGTTGACGGCGAAACCTCGCAGTCCCATCTCCCGGTACGGACATCGTCGGTAGACGTGACCCGCTTCTCCGCAGTGGTAGCAGAGCGGGCGCTGGTCAGGAGCACGCCAGATGTCCGTCTTCCTCGCGTAGGTGCGCTGGGCGACGGGTGGTCGTGCTGGCGGCGGCGGCGGCGGACGACGAAACTGTGGCGTGACAGGGCCCTGGCGCGGTTGCCTAGGGGGTCCTTGACGGCGTGCGACGTCGGCGTAGGTCATCGCTTGCGGCTCACGCTGCGGCGATTCAGGGGCTACTCCAAGTTGTTGTTGGAGCTCCTCACGCACGGCGTCGGCAATCGAAGCCACTTGAGGCTGTGATGATGGGAACAGCTTTTGTAGCTCCTCCCGCACGACTGCTCGGATGGTCTCGCGTAGGTCGTCGGCGGCCAGTGACTGAACTCCGGCGTAGTTTGTCGAGGTCGTGCGGCGGTCGAATTGCCGGTTTCGCATCTCGAGTGTCTTCTCGATGCTGGTGGCCTCATGAAGAAACTCGTCGACAGTCTTCGGTGGGCTTCGTACCATTCCGGCAAAAAGTTCCTCCTTCACACCACGCATCAGCAGGCGGACTTTCTTCTCCTCGGGCATTTCAGGGTCGGCGTGGCGGAAGAGACGGCTCATTTCTTCCGTGTAGACCGCGGTCGTCTCATTAGGTAGCTGCACCCGGGTTTCCAATAGCGCTTGGGCTCGTTCTCGGCGTACGACGCTTGCGAATGTCTGCAGGAAGCCGCTTCGGAAAAGTTCCCAGGTCGTTAGGGTGGCTTCTCGGTTCTCGAACCACGTCCTGGCCGCGTCTACCAATGCGAGGAAGACATATCGCAGTTTGTCGTCGCTGTTCCAGTTGTTAAACGTAGCGACTCTCTCGTACGTCTCAAGCCAGCCTTCCGGGTCCTCGAAAGTTGAACCACGGAACGTCGGAGGCTCCCTGGGCTGCTGTAGCACGATGGGCGATGCCGGGGCTGCCATTGGGGTGGAGCTGGTGGCAATCTTTCTGGTCGTCTCAGGCAAAAGTCCGTGCTCCTGGAGCAGTTGTTGAAGACGGCGGCTTGCTCGATGGTCCGGGACTGCGTTGGTGTTGTCTTTGCGTTCCGGGCTTGGATCACGGCTTGTCGGGGGCGTCCGGTACATGGACCAAAAGCACCTCCACCAGATGTCACGTGGTGGTGACGTTAAGAACACAGTAGCAATACTGTAATAGACAAAACTAACTTTTATTGGGCGAACTTGTGTCCACAAAACAGGCTACACTTATAGCACAACGATAGCGGCGAACACGGTCAGCGATCGTCGAAAATCTGATCAGCGGTTCAAGCGCGTCGGCTTTTATACACACTCGTCGAATGTTTCAGACAAATCGTGGGGACCCGCGTGCGTTCCATAAAGTTCTACATCATTCGCGTCAGGCGAATAAATCAGATAACACAAGGTTCGGCAACAACAGACTGCGGATAGAAGCATCGATAACTTTCCAGAAACTTCGGATACATGCAAGCGCGTCCCGCGCTGTGCGATAAGAGTTTTTAGGCGGTGAAACCTGGTCGCCCGATAAATATAAATACACGTGTCAATATATTGCTTCAAAGAAAGATATCAATCGTTACAAAAGGCCATAAGTCTTCCTTACGCACACGGGCTCGCTATTTGGAATCCGTCTTAAGTTGTCTTCAATAATTTCTGTTCTTTTTGGTACCGCCTTCTGCGTGTATTCGGAAAAAATGCACTGCTATACTGCGCCCTTACCTTTGCAGGCCCCCACAGATCACCATTTTTTATGCCTTGACAATTATAGTCCATTAACTTGTTGATTTCTGCCTAAAGCTGATTTCAAAAAATAATTCAAAACAGTTTAACTGTTTTGCGGCGTACATGTCTTGTGGCCTATGTGGGGAATTATTTCTGGGCTTATTACACTTATCATTTCTTATCACTGAAAACAGATGTAACCCGCCGTGGTTGCTCAGTGGCTATGGTGTTGGGCTGCTGAGCACGAGGTCGCGGGATCAAATCCCGGCCACGGCGGCCGCATTTCGATGGGGGCGAAATGCGAAAACACCCGTGTGCTTAGATTTAGGTGCACGTTAAAGAACCCCAGGTGGTCAAAATTTCCGGAGTCCTCCACTACGGCGTGCCTCATAATCAGAAAGTGGTTTTGGCACGTAAAACCCCAAATATTATTATTATTATTAAAACAGATGTAAGAATTCCACACTGAAGGATATTCTTAAAACCGCAAAATAAGCAAACGTTTACATTCAGTGGTGTGTTTCATCTTATTTGACTGTTGCTAATAAGGTATTTATGTTTTCTCTTCTCGAGATAAAACTAACGTATATTCCTGGGGCTCTTTTCCGAAGCGCTGTCATTCGTGCGTGCTTTGCCTCCGTAGCTTTGCCTTCGTTGCGAAAGATACTTGTCCACGAGTATAATTCTTACGGCTTTTCCCTGCCGTGTCTGAGGAAATGCGAAACCGTCGCACATGGAAGCTGCGTTGATTCGGTGTTGATTCGGCCTTGAGCAACCAAAAGCATTGTCAAATGCTGCCAGACTACTTGACGCCGTAACACATGTGCAGCAGACACTCGCACGTAGCCTTCACTTCAAAGCCACAGAATGTTGCCCACGAGTATAGTGTTCCTGTTCAGCTGCTGTGCACATGCACTGGTCTGAACCGAGCGGACAGTAAAACACCAAAGCAGCGTTATCTAATATTTCACTCGGTACCGAATGACGCCGAGAGTAATCCCTAGGTATAATTTCCTGCACCAACAAGGTGCTACGCCTGCAATGACACTGGCGGCACTCATCATGGCAGCGTCTCCTTAAAATTGCCAGGGCGCAATTTCTTTTTCCCCTCTGAGGTTGGCCAGCATGATAGGACGCGTAAGCATGTTGCTAGAACACCGTGCGAGGAGTTAGAGCGCTATCTATCACTATCAATGCTTCGCCGTTTGGGCGAAAGTGCCAATGCTGTCTCTTTTTATGCTAAAGCACCAAAGGCCCATTTAGCGAATACAAAAAATGAATGCGAAAACATTACGTCCAATTGAACGCCCCTGAGCGGTCGTTCGAGTTAGGAACTCCTCGCGGGCAAGCGAGCGAATTGAGACGCTCAGCGCATTTTGATAGGCCTTACCTAGGCGCAGTTAGAAACGCAGGCGATAGCCTGCGCACACAACACAGGTTTCCGATAGCGAAAATGACGTGGCGTCGCGGCGATGCCCTCTCCCCTCACACAGCAGCTGGCGTGCTAGGGTAGCATCAGGTGCTCCCTATCGTCCGTCCTGATCTGCCGAGGCGCGCTGCGGCCATTGCATCACAGCCAATGGGAATTTGTCGAGGCGCACTCT